>NW_027508876.1:7352500-7952500 GCF_051911475.1 Siphateles boraxobius | reverse complement strand
GACCATACATGGAATGGTGATTTAGTGCAACATGGACACACCAGTAAGTGGTATGATATTTGAGCCCGTTCTCATCCTTTGGCGGCATATGTGACGCCATATGACAAAACGGCGAAATACTACGCACATGGCACCCTTTAGCGTGAATATAACACGCGCACCCAAGGCGTCATAAGTTGACTGGCATCCTTTAGCGCTAATATGAGACGCAGACCCTACCCCACACCTAAACCTACCCATCACAGTAGGGGTGTGCAAAGCAGCCGGTATTTGTATCTGTATTTGTATTTGTTGAGGGGGGAAAAGTATTTGTATTTGTATTCGAGTAAAATCCAAAATAGGCGTAAAAATCTAGTTTTTTTGCGTTACACTTCTAATTTACGTTATAGTGTAAGTATTCTTTAATTATATAAATCCAGCAATGAACATGTACCAAGGAACGTCATTGAAAAGAAAATAACATAACAGCCATTACCTCATCCATGGTTAAACCAACAACTAATAAAATACCATTGTGAACATTATGAATCCCACCACCCCCCGTCCTTGTTGGAGGACGCTGAACAGACAGAATAAGTAAGGGATAATGTATAGCGAGGCGGTTGATTATGAGCCTGACGCGAAGCGGAGGGGTCTTGAATCAGCCTGAAGGGTTTGTATTCGCTATAACAACCACCTCGCTATACATTATCCCGCTTACTACATGGCTACCTACCAAATAAATCAATAATTTGACTCAAAATATTGATTTAAAAAGGAGTTTATTGATTTAAAAACGATTGTATTGCTTCCGCTAAAAAAAATAGTCCGTTCCGTCTCTACGTTTAGAATCCATGGCAACGCTCTGTTTTTCATGGCAACGGTGTGTTATACTTAGCAGCGGTCTGTTATTAAGAAATAACCATGGAAATAACAGACCGCATTCTACATTAGAATTCAACCAAGCCATGTAATAAAAACAAATAATTACGGAGCTAACAGAGCTACGTAAACAGAGCGAACATGAGAGCACCCGGCTGCAGACGTCAATAATGCAGCGTAATGAAATAATCTCCCGATCAAACTCCACGTCCCGAAAGTTATAAACTGCCTCCGGAACCCAGTTGAGGTACAAAAATCTATTCAACAAAAATAGTAATGCAGTTCAGTGTTTTTTCGCTCAGCCGAGCCCTCTCTGTTGCTGTGTGGAGCAGCCTTTGTCAGTCACCTCTTCCTGAACGTCACTCACTCACTCGCGAACTGCGGTCTCGTGAGGAAACGCAGCTTTTTGATATAAAGGTTTTCTTGTTCCCGAATACAAATATTTTCTAAAGTATTTGTTCGAAATAAGTATTCGTAAAAAACACGTTATTTGTGCCTTTCCGAATACCGTATTCGGGTTCGGCTCCACCCCTACATCACAGTGCGTGTTATATTTACGATAAAGGGTGCCATGTGCGTAGTATTTCGCCGTTTTGTCATATGGCGTCACATATGACGCCAAAGGATGAGAATGCGTTAGATATTTTGCTAATAAAATGATGGTACCAGAAGAATAATGTGAGAACTTTATTATGTCTAGTCTATTGGTATCCTAATGAGATTTTATGACATTTTACGCATATGCAGTAACGATTTTAGCGTTTTTTTTCTGTTACAGTGAGGACAACAATCTTTTGGAAAACACTTGTGCGAATAGAGAGCGTTTTGAAACGAAAATACTGGATTAATGTAGACGTAGCCCTTTTTTGACTTTGAGACAAAGGATTTGGTCAGTGGACCAAGTTATTAGTAAAATTAAGGTGAAAAACTTAAGCTGAGTGTTTGTAGAGCTGAGCTGAGTAATTTGTCACTATAATCATCAGTTCCATGAAAAATTATCTTCAAAGCCCTGCCATAGCAGTAAGTGACCTGAAGAGTTTAAGAAAATGTTTGGTAAATTGAAATCGAAACATGTGCTTGTGTTTTGAATTGTGTTCTGACACATTTTGGAGCACTGCAACGCATACAGATTGCATAGCTGAAAGGATTCATGTATCCATACTTCCAATGTACAAAGTATGTTTCAGGCCTAAGTGTCTGGGTTCACTTCCCGACTGGCAGAATATCTGTCAGATCTGATTGGCTGTGACAGAAGTTGGACGAGTAATTGTTCTAACCACGTTTTTTGGTCCACTCAGTCTCGGGATGGGTGGGCCAAGGTGCTTCACTGATTCCACCTTCTTTCTCGATCTGACATTTCTATAGCACACTACCCCTCCACCCTCCCTCTTTCCTCCGTGTCTCGGACCAGGAGAGGCTCTCCCACGTGCATCTGCACCCTCATTAGCACAACAAGCATCCTGACGATGTGCGCAGGTTCAACCGCAGCCGCTGCCATGTGCAGTTGGTGGAAAAAAATGATCTGATCAGTGCGACAGACAGACAGAGAAAGCGGAGAATGCATTTTGCCACCCCCTCTGCCTTTGAAGGAACCAATAAAACAGGGTCAGTGTACAATTGAGTGGAAAGAGAGACAGAGAGAAAGACAGGGATGGAGGTGCTTGTATCAGGGGATGTATAGGTATATTACGGTGTCAGCTCCACTCAGAGGTAGCGCAGGACTCAGATAGTATAATGATATGTGTGTTGTCAGGAGGTTCAGGCCGGGCAGGACTCAGGGAGAGTGTAGTTACAGAGATTGAGGCTCTGATCAGATAACTGTGACAGAAATAAAGACTAGCTGAGCCAATACTGGACACTCTGACATCCTGACAAAGAACTCTGGGAAATGGGCTGTTTCTTTTTGTGTGCTTTCCGATTTATAATTCAAACACCTATATTAATATCATCATGTCAACATGATAGTTTTGCTGTCTTTCACTGATTATTTTTGATTTTCACTTTTACTTGTTTGTTATACATAATATATAATCAGGAAACCAAGTGTCATTTGTGTCAGAAAATTTCTTATTTTTTCCCACATAACTATTTTATTTTGAATGCTTTGCAGACTCTGTTGTGTTCGTTCGTGTGTTTTGGGGAAGGAAAAGCTTTGGAGAGCGCTCTGAAGGGAGGGTGGGATCTTATGCTTTCAAAGCTAGCTTGACATGCCCTCACCGAAATTGCCTACCCAACCTTTATCTCTGATCCGAACCATGTTGTTACATCCTTGCAAAATATCAATATTTATTTACTCAATGTAATTCTAATGCACTGCATTATTCCAATACAACACTTACATTAAGAATCCATAACATCTATTTCAAAACATATTCTGGGGTTAAATGGGATAGAGTTGATCAGTGCATGTGTAATTAGTCATGATTGTTGTGCTTCTTCCCAAGAACAATATATGGTTTTTTTTTTAAACAAATCTAACACCGTGACTTTATTTTAGTTGAACCATTGAGCTTGACAGGGCCAATATAAGCGTCACGCATAACAAAGTTGAATAGAAAGTGCAAAGATGATTTCTGCACTTTCTCAGGAAAAAAAATGTATAGACATTTTAATATTAGTCCAGTTAGTATCCTGTTAAACTGACTTTATTTTCAACAAATGACCTTTGTATGCGTTTTAAAGGGGTCATATGATGTGTTTTCTTGTTTTCCTTTTTCTTTAGTGTGTTGTGTAGCTCTTTGTGTATAATATTTGCAGATTTACAAAGCTCAAAATCTCAAATCCAAAGGTATATTCTCTGTAAAAGTTAAGGCTCAGCCACGCATTCCTAAAAAGCTTCATTCAAACACACCCCCATATCTGTATGTCAGTATGTGGGGCAGAGTTTCATAACACCGCCCAAATGTGTAAGCAAAGAAAGACGGCGTAACTTTTATTATCGCTGTATTATTGTTGCCGCCCGCGCCGCCATGTCGTGAAGACTGTGTGTTTTTCGTTGCGAAAGGCAAACTTTGTTTGGTCTTCCAAAAGAGAACACAATTAGGAAACAGTGGTCTAGCTTTATTTACAACACTGTTCCAGAAACGTACAACCAAAATATTCGACTGTGTGCTGTACATTTTTTGGAAGACTGTTTCCAGAACCTGAGAGTACAAGGCCGGCTGTGCACAAAGGCTGATTCTAAATACAGTCTGGAACTTCTGACTCACAGACAGCCTGTAACGTCACCAATGAAATAAAACTTTACCAATCTGATACGTCCTGGTTCAGTTGCGCCTGATCGATCAGCTTGGTCATCTGCATTTTCCGGATCAGATTCGGGCTTGAATTGATAGGAAGTATCGACATTATCACCTGTCATTATTGCTTTGGGAGCTGATGTTCCAAATATGGTGAGGAGTGTGACATTTCCGTCACACACTTAAGGTTTTCGGGCCAATCACAATGCACTGGATCGCTGGCCAATCAGAGCACACCGCACTTTTCAGAATGATGAGCTTTGTAAAAATCGACGCGTTTCAGAAAGTCGGGGCATAGAGGAGCAACAATGTTAGTTTTTTTTAACCTGAAACCACACAAACACATTGCATTAAACCAAATACACAAAATAATGTTCCTTTTAGATCCGCCATATGACCCCTTTAAAAACTGTTCTGAAAATGTTGTAGGTAATATTTTTTACCACAACATGAAACTATTGATATTAAAGAGCCAGATACATTTGCTTGCTCCAGTAAAAAAGTTGCACATCACTGACATTAATGGTATGTGCTTTAATATGGTGAACTCTCAGAAAAAAAAAAAGGTACAAAAGAGGTCACTGGGGTGGTACCCGTTCAAAAGGTACACCTTTGTACCCAAAGAGTGCATTATTATAATATTGGAACCAGACTCGTACATGTTACTTAAAAGGTACATATTAGAACCTATTTAAAGGGTACCATCCCAGTGACAGCTTTTGTACCATGATGGCTGGCCACAACATGTCATTAACAGTTATTGCCAGGAAGTGGGGTCCATGCGATATGCATCAGAGTAGTTCCTTAAGTGGATAATACCAATAGGAAATAAGTAGATAGGAACTACCTAAACGCATATGGCTGCTTTTAAAATTGATGGTCTCTGTGTGCCTTCAGGGTACAAGAGAGAAACAGAATAAAGGCTTTGAACAGTGTCTCTGAATCTTGGTTATTCTTTTTTCTAATTATTTCACACAACAATGAACTTCCTGCCCGAACCTCTCAACCCTCTTGCTAACTGTGTGCTATGTTGGGGGTTTGTTTGTGGTAGTCAGAGAGTCTTGCTGCGCCCTGTAAGAGGAAGCTTCATGTAATTGAGTTAACTAAGAATACTAACTCACATCTGTAGCAGAGGAACAGATGTACGTCTCCAGCAGGAAGATGATAAATTCAGTGCTGTGCTGCTTTTTATTTCCCTTTTCCTTTAAATACTTCACATTCTAACTGAATCATTTTACTCAACACTGGAGAACCACGAACAATGAGATTTTAACTTAATTACCACAATATCCTTCTACTGTGTCAGCCAGATCTGTATACACTGTATAGATTTCAAGGAACAGTTCATCCTAATATGAAAATCGACTTTCTTTCTTCTATGGAAAACAAACAGAGATATTTTGAAGGAAGTCTAAGCTATTATTTCATACAATGAAAGTGGAATATGATTTATCCCAGGCCTGACTACACAAGATTTGGTCCCACTTTATATTAAGTGGCTTTAAGTGCTACTTACATCAAAAAATAAGTACAACGTACTTATTGTGTTGATGTTGTATTGTAAAACACTTGTGCTGCTATTGAGGTGTGATACGGGTAAGGTTAGGGGCTGGTGTGGTGGTATGGGTAGGTTTAAGGGTGGGTTAAGGTGTAAGGGAAGGGTCAACAGTGTAATTACAAATGTAATTACATACATCAATTAATAATTACACAAAAGTATTTTCAAAATATAAGTACAATGTAAAAACATGTATGTAGCCTACACAATAAGTCCATTGTATCAAATTATTAATTCCAATGTAAGTACATAATATCTATAGCCACTAAATATAAATTGGGACCCAAGATTCTATAAGAAAGACATTTTCCATCCACAATTAAAGTGAGTGTTGCACAACAGTCAGTCATAACAGCATGTGGATGAGTTATCTCTGTTTGTGCTCGTAATGCACTGCACATCTGAATACAACTAGACATTTCATGATTTCACTTGAAATCAGATGGAATCTGTTGTATGGTTTTATTCTTGTAGCATCTGGCTTAAAGCATCCAATGAATCTCAAATTTAAGGTTTTGGTATGGGCAGGGCTACTAGAATATTGAATCATTATTTTCTAACTATTTTGCCCTCCATTCAATGTTTCTCTCTTATGTACCTGGCATATTGTGATTTGGGTAGCACTTTTTAATAAGGTTCATTTCTTAACATTAGTTAATGTATTAACTAACATGATCTAACAATGAGGAATACATTTGTTACAGTATTTAATAATCTTTGTTAATGTTAGTTGATAAAAAATCCAATAGTGTTTATTCATGTTAGTTCACAGTGGATTAACTAATGTTAACAAATACAATCTTTGATTTTAATAATGTTAATTAAGGTAGTTAAATAATGTTAACTAATTAACCTTATTGTAAAGTGTTACCGTGATTTGTCACAAAACAAACACGGAACAATGATGTCAAACATGTTGCATTAATTCTTAAGGGGCACAGACATGAATAGGTTATCAATTGACAGTATACAATAGAGGGGAAGATGTTCGGTTAATAAGTTATATTTTGGCCTTTTTTCACACAAACATATGAATAGTAGGAAATATTAACACATTGACTAATTTTGAGGTATTTTTGGACCTGGACAGCACCTGGTCTCTTCATTCCTTCATTGTATGGAAAATAGCTGCTAAATTTTCCCTTTTGTAATAAAAGAAAAAGAAAAAAGAACACCATATGTGGCATCAGGGTGAGAGACCTTCACTTCTGACTGTATTTTCCCTGTACTAACTCTATGAAATATATAAGCTTCCCAATATATATTATATGATTCTACAAATATTAAATAAAGATTTCAACTAAACAATGACACAGATAAATAACTGCACAAATTATCAGAGGTGAAGTTCCTCACAGCACTTTAGTGAGGCTAATCCTAACACCCTGTGCTATATAACTGTTTACTAGCCAACCTCAGGTAATGTAATGGTGGGTAATGACTCTCATACGTACATACATACACATACATGGGGTAGATGTATGCGGTCGTGTGTGAGCCTGTGTGACGTTGACATTGATAGAGCTAAATGAATGGGGCGCCATTAGTTCTGGGTCATTACATCGCTAAACTGGGGTTTCGCTGGAGAGAGAGCAGAAACAGCACGGTGGTCGACCGCCGCTTTTGTGGTTCAGGCCCGCCATCATTGTCGTTGTGCTGTCAATTCACTTTATACAGTAAATGTTGTTAAAAATGCAGCAAAAATGAAATTTCATTGGTCAAATTTGCAGTTCTTCAACAAAAATGAATCTGCTCCAAGAGGATTCAGTTATTACAGACATAAATGTGGGGCAAAGATGTTCTGGCAAAGTGAGAAATAACAGTCTATTCCCAAGGCCAGAACATGAAGGGGTTCAAAAAACAAAAGGTGTCCAGACGGAGCCAAAATTCCCTCCTCTTTTCTACCTCTCTCTCCCTGACTCAATTGTGACTGCCGTTTCCCTCCTGTCAGTATAACCCCTTCAGCACACCGCTCTTCAAAAGCAGCTCTGACTCAATCAGCTACACTCAACATTAACAAACGCTAATTATTCATGAGTCTGAAGTCACCGCGACCACAGAGAAAACCTCACCGCATCTCCTCGTTAATGTACACGTTTTTCTCCAACGTACCTCAATCCATGCCAAGAAATCCAACGCAATCACAGCTGTGTTAAACTGGGTTTACATCTGGTCAGGGGAAAGCAATTCTACTCTTTTATGTAATCAATGAAATATGTCTGTCGTTTACTGTTGGAAATGTGATTACTGGCCCGTCTGGCTGTGGCTACGGTAACAAGAGCGCTGTTAACATCGTCACAGTAACGCTCCGGGAAAGGTATTGCCTGTCAGTGCCCAGCGAGGACGGAGTTTATTCCTTCTTAATAGGCTTTGGGCTGAGTTCCCACCGGAGAGTTTGGTTGACAATCTGACAAAGTTATCTGGAGATAAATGGGTTATGGAGCGGAGAGAAAGGGCCAGAGAGAGAGTGAGTGAGTGAAAATGTCTCAGATTTGATGGAGGTTTGATGGAGGATGTAGCCAGGGGTCCAAAGGTCTAGGCAAGTACAGACACATTCTGTACCATAAAAACATACACAGAGTCTTACATTCTGGTCCGTTTGCTAAATTTGTGACCATGCACTATTAACACTGTTTTCAAACTCAACCACCAAAATATTAGCTATGTTCCAAAACCTATAGAGCAGCCTACCTTGATGACATTTTTTTAAGTCATCATAGGCACGCTTCAGACACAAAGGCAGTTTTGAAAGGTAGGTAGCAAGCAATTTAGCCTACTTTTAAAAAGCGTGCTTATTATAGAAATAAAATACTTTGAAAGAATATACATAAATGCAAACTGAATGTAGTTTTCGGACACATACCCCCGGTTTCACAGACAAGGCTTGAATACATATTTGCATATGGCATATCTAAAAATATGTCATTGCCATTGTTTTGTCTCAAGATGTACACCAGTAATGTTTTTTTTTTTCTAAGGCACTTTTATAAAAGCTACTTAAATGACCTAATTGAACTAAGAACTAATCCTGGCTTAGTCTAAGCCCTTTCTGTGAAACAATAATTTATGTAGTCATCTTTAGCACCATTAGCCATACAGCATGCTAACAAGCACATTCAGAAATGCAATTCAAAAACATTCACAACATATCAAATGTGATACTTCTGGATTTGAAGATTAAGCTTTGTGACATCACAGTAGGGGGAAATCTGGAACAGAGTATTTTTAGACACTGCTTCTGATTTGTGGAGATTATAAAAAAGGAGAGGGTACCTCCATTATTGGCTGTTTGTTTCCCCACACTGTGGACACATGAATTTTTCATAATAGGTCCCCTTTAAATGAATAATCAATTATTGTCCGTCAAACACCTTTTTGTCCAGCTGGGAAGTTTCCACTTAATAGTTTGATGTGTGTCGAGTTGGTAAAAAATGAAATATAGCCTATGCACTGGACTTTATTTTTAATTTAATAACAAACACATAAAACCTTTAGTGCTATTGCAACAAAAATAAAGAGCAGTGGATGTGTATTAGCTGTGTAACTGATGCTTTTTGTATATTATTATTATTCTTATGCTGCAACAGTGAATTATAGGAAATGTTTTTAGCGCAAGCCTCTCAGCTCGCAGCTAAATAAGTCATATTTTCTTGTGTGCTTATTACTTCTCATCAACACAAAATATGTTTAAACTAAGTTGTATACAGTCACCATTCAAAATTATTTGTATTATTAGACACACTATTCTGCTTTCGCCACTATTCTTCTGTTGACATGCACCCATCTCGGAATGTTAAGTCTTCCACAAGTGGTGAATTTATGTGCACTCATCTCATAAATAGGATCATTCAACATGCAGACCAACAAAATTTACCCAATATGGCAGACAAGCTCAGAGAATCGTCTAATATAGAGATATAGCCTATATAGTATATACATTATTTTAATTACTGACAGGTATCAGTTAACAAAGTTCAATTCTACTGTAACTCAATATTAGTCTGTACTGTGCATTTTTTGTGATTATTGGAGTGTTTTTAGCATAGCAACATGCTAGCATGTTGTCAAGTTTCTTGTGTGTTTCACATGAGGAGCATCTGTATGGCATGCAGCGTTGCCACCTTTGTAGAATTTTACAAATCTAGGTTCCAGCATGCTACCTTAACCCTCTGGGGTCCTATGTGTTTTTGGGGTCCTGGAGGTGTTCTGACATGCTCTAACATTTGTGCTTTTTTCAGTTATTTATAAACATGTTAATGGCAAAGGTGTAAATTCACTCTATATAGCACAAACAGGGCTACCATAATATGTTAGCAAGATGTATGTACATGTTTGTATTTTTGAGAGAATATTGACACCTCTCTCTTTTTTTATAGATTACATAAACAGAGAATATTTATTTTAGTTTTGAATTAGATATTTTAAAAGTACAAACTTAAATGATAATAAAGATATATTGCTCGTGCTTGTGTGAATAGTATTCGCTGAGCTTTGTTTAAGTTTAGAGACGTGCACCAGAAAAAAGTTTAACGGAGACAGAGAGGCAGAAAGCACACCCTGTTTATTTTCTTCATTTTACAAAAGCAAACGGTTTTGATGTTAATGTGAGTGTACACAAAAAAAGAAGACCCTCTATAGTTTATAATCATGTATTGATTTTATTTATATGACCAAAAATGACGTAGTATTTTAAGTCTATGTTGCTGCTATGTGGAAAAAAAACAGCAAAACGCGCCGGCGCGTTTCTCGACCCCAGAGAGTTAAAGGATAACTGCTTATGTAGATAGGAAACTGCTTGCTAGGTTTTGGGAAAAAATATTTTATTAGCAGTTGTATAGTACAGTAGTTAATGTTAATTAATAACATAATATCAGTAAAAGTCTGTAATTTCTATATGGTTCATCTGATGTGTGTGCCTGTCACTTCGGGTTATGGCAGTGGCTCTTATGACTGGAGAGAATGAGGCCTTTAAATGTCATGATAGCAACATTTGATCAGCCTAATTAGAGAGGGAGAGACCTCATCATGGACCTCAACATTGAGGGAACGTGACAACTACACACTTTCAAAAAGGGCTCTGTTTCAAACCCAAGTAGTCTAAGCTGCCTTGCTGTCGACTGCCTACATTGGGAGCTGCCTTCTAAGATAGCAAATCCTAACCGAATGCTACCTCATACAGTCAATGACGGGCTGACAGCTTTGGAATGTTACTCAGTAGTAAGCAACTCAACAAAAAGAGCTCTTGTCATGTAAAGTGCACGGAAACCCAATTTATTCCAATGGAATTTGTTGATAGCGTGTTGCTATGCTAATGAAATAATACAACATAAGAATTAAATGAACATTAGGTGTATTGTCCAACAAGTTCAAATATTTTTATAAATACGTATTGGTATTGAATGAATAGTACTTATAATCCAAATTTCTTTCAATTTGTCTGCCATCGCGGATGATTTATTTTTTCTAGTCATCTGTGAAGGTCTTCATTTGAAATCACCATGAAATCAGTCAGTGCTGTAAACTGTTGACTGTTGATTAGTGCTGGGAAGGATAAAAAAGACAAAATGTTTCACATTTGCAATACTGTTATCCAGTTCAGATGTGACAGTCAACATAAGTGTGTGTGTGTGTGTGTGTGTGTGTATGTGTGTGCGTGTGTGTCCGTGTGCGTGTGCGTGTGTGCGTGTGCGTGTGTGTGTGTGTGTGTGTGTGTGTGTGTGTGTGTGTGTGTGTGTGTGTGTGTGTGTGTGTGTGTGTGTGTGTGTGTGTGTGTGTGTGTGTGTTTGTGTGTGAATTGATTTTGCCCAGCGAGACAGACTCTGCTAATGGCGTCTTGGCCTGACTGAAACATATACCAAAGTGATTATTCATTACAGGGCCATTTCATGGTGTTCATCACTACAGAAGCTTCTGTCTCTCAAACCAGCCGTGCTGGAATAGCCCGAGGAAACACTGTCAAATCTGTGCGAGTGTGGCGGTCCTGCTAGCTCACTAAGACTTCCCCCAGCGTGCTTCACAGAAAGGGGCAAAAAAGAAGAATATGTTAAGGAGGGCCGCCTCATATGCGGTCAGACTTGAGAATAATGGCTTAAAAAAATTAGTTCATTAAGCTACAGTGGTGTTGTATGGATGCTATATGATTATGAATTTTATATGCAAATCTGTACATTAACCTTGTGTAAAAATAAAATAAGCTGCTGTACATTAACCTTGTGTAAAACTAAAATAAGCAGGCTATGTGTAGATTTCACTCGTTTTCAAGTTGGTTACGCAAATTCCGCATGTTGACCACCAGAAAGCTTGGTTTGAAAGTCACTTCTGAGCTGTGCTTCATGCATCGCTACACTATTACGTACGCCCTGCAAAATAATTTTGCTAATGTGACTGCACCTTAAGGTTGCTGTATGGCAACAAATGTTTATAATTGTATTTCTCCTTAGGAATTAGGAGTGGTATATGAGACACCATGGACATTTAAATGAACCATAAATGAGTGCTCCCTTAAGTCTCATGAGCTATGAAAGAGCAACCTCTGAGCAATAAAAGTTTCCTCTAGGTGCAGATGTGTTGAAATGTGTACACTCCCTTTTGTGGACATGCCTGTCTGCACCAACACTTTATTTCTCCTTTGTGTGTGTGTGTGTGTGTGTGTGTGTGTGTGTGTGTGTGTGTGTGTGTGTGTGTGTGTGTGTGTGTGTGTGTGTGTGTGTGTGTGTGTGTGTGTGTGTGTGTGTGTGTGTGTGTGTGTGTGTGTGTGTTTATGATGGCCAGAGCCTCAGCTGTCCCAAAGCTGAAATTGGCAATAAAGTTGAGCTCATATAGATCAACTGAGTGGGCTAAGGGTGGACCTGTCACCTCGGCCATCTTTCTCTCTCTCTCTCTCTCTCTCTCTCTCTCTCTCTCTCTCTCTCTCTCTCTCTCTCTCTCTCTCTCTCTCTCTCTCTCTCTCTCTCTCTCTCTCTCTCTCTCTCTCTCTCTCATTCCCTCTGTAACACATACACATGGACACAGTTTAAGAGGATACACACTCTTTTTTTTCCTGATATATATCATGAATTGCTAATATCAGGAGTAGGCCCACGATGGTTTTGCCATTAAAATATTTTTTTAAAAGTACTAGACTTTTGTTGGTTGCTAAAAGCATTAACAAATTAGGCAATATATTTAATAAACAAATTCACAAATGTTGGCAGATGTGTTTAACTTTTATAAATGCGGGTTTTCCAATTATATGGAAATCTGCTGCTGGCTGCAAACCGAGAGAAGTTCTGCGGGTGCAGATTAAATATGTGCCAGGTCATGAGACAAGAACAGTCACTTCCTGTTGTTGTACTAAAATAAATGAGTCTAAGTGCTGATATTTCTTATTCCTTTAAGTTCGAAAAAAAAATATTCTGTAGTAAAATGAATCATTGTCAAGAAATTATGATATTTAAAGCTTCAGCTCTTTTGACTGATATATTAGCAAATGAAATTGACGGAAGTCACAAATCTGTATTTTTACATTTTGTTAAAAATGTGTTGTGTTTTAGTGCATTTGCTAGGGTGTTCTGTGTGGTAATTATTAAATTATAGATTGTTCATCAGATGCCATGATGCCAATAAATAAGCATGTGTTTTCCTAATGGAAACAAAATTGTTTATTTGAAGGTTGTTGTTGTTTCTTTTAACAAAAAGGTCATAGTCTGTTTTATATCATGCTCTTATTAGGCAGGTAAAATCACATAACAGGCATTTTGCCTTTCAGTTGGTGATGTGTTTCTGTCATTAAGTGGGCTGTGAGCCACTCAGCAGCTTTGCCTTTCACAGAAGTTTTGCATGTTGAAAGGCATGTGTTATATCACAAACACAGCCATGCAACTGAGAAGGTTTGAAAGAACCACAGTGCTCCCTGCTGGATGGTCTTTAAAATTCACTTGTTTATTGGTTTAAGAATGACTGGTCAAAAATCCTGCTTTCTTAGGTGATGCAATTGTGTTTATGAGTGTTTTGCACAATGCATGTTCACTATGATCTACTAACAGTGTGCGTAATTACCCTGGCGGGCAATGCAAAAAAGCTTGCCTTTAAAGGCTTCCTCCATGAATTGTTCTCGTTCACAGACAACCTGCATGGCCAGTGGGAAACGGCAACAAAGATGAATTGACTTTTCACAATATATAACAATCAACATGTTCCCTGTAGATGTTTTCCCTCATGGCTGGAGGAAACAGATTTCACAGCGTAATTAAAACTCATAAATGAGTGTTGTTGGGCGTGAGCGGCGGTCTGGGATCCACAGCCGGTAGCGTGACCCTCGGCCTTTGGCTGCTCTGCGTGTTGTGAAACAGAGGAACTGTGCTGTCACTTGCATTCATTTTTCCAGCGTTCTCAGTGTCTCGAGGGTCTCCGACGGGTGGACATGTTAATATTGTGTCACAAAAGAGAAGGAAAGGATGAGAGATGCCAGCAAATTTTAAGCATCTTTCTGTCACCAGCTATTTTACTCCCTCCTCGCAGAGCATTTGCATGTATCATGTGTGATGCATTGGAGCATCTTTTCCAAAGGTCCAGTGTTTATACACCATTGGCTTGTGCCTTGCATTTTAAAGCCAACATAAAAATCTAAGTTTTTACTTCCTAATGCACATTCTTGGTCTTGTTGATTCACTTGCCATAGTCCATGACGTGTACAGAATTCTAATTGCACTTACCAGGAGAGTCACACGCCAGCCGAGCAGTGAGAACGGCATGTTGTTGTATAGAGACCACTTTTTTCCCACGTTATCAAAAGGAATAAAATCAAGCACCATCCTATGTCAGATTAACACCATAAACTCAAATAAGTTAGCAAAACTCAAAAAAATTGAGGTAATCAGTTACATCAAAATATTTAAGTAAAGTTTAAGTAAGCAGAACTGGCAGACTTTTATTTTGTATTTATATATTTTAATTGCTCTTATACAAGCTAATGTATACATTTAACTTAAAAAAATATTATGTAATCTCAACGTAAAGATTTTTAGTAGTGAAACTTGGCTAGCTTTAACTAGTTAATTCGGTATATACCCCCACCCAACAACAACAAAAAAAACACAACCAAATATCTTCTAAATTAGCATAGCAAAACATTAAACACTACTAAATTAAACTTGCACAATTAAACATTATATGGCAAAGCATGCTGGGAAATAGAAATCCCAGCCCAGTTTCAGTTAAATTTGTCTATAATTTAAAATAAACAATTCTGTAAAACTCAAAACAATGAAACAATTGAATTGCTTTAATACTCATACAAGTTATTTTGATTGATCTAATTTGTTGAATTCAAGTGTACCCTACTCAAACCAAGTAATTATTTTGAGCATTTAGGTTCACATGGAGGCAAAATGAGATTTCATGTTGACTTTTTATCAGAGTGAAATGGCTTCTCAAATAAGAAATAACGGGAATGATAAAATGTCCACTGGGAATGGACTGGATTGTCATTTGCTAATACATTATTTTTTAATTTATAACAAACACTCTAATATTTTATCAAAATAAGAATGGGCAGTTCTGGTTACAGGGTGACTTTAACAGGACAGATGTCCTGATTTTATAAGAACATGTTTGTTTTTAAAGAAAAAAAAAATGATTTCACATAATAAAGTTCTAGGGCAAAATGTACATGCAAGTTCCTGTCACAAATAAAACGAATATAAGAAACTATTAACCCCCCCCCCCCCCCCGGTCCTTGGAAGGTCTACTATAGGTATACCTACTCTTCTCTCTCGATCCGTGCGGTGTGATGTGCCGTGTAAATCTGCGGATTACCGGAGACAGAAAGAGATATGGAGCAATCACAAACATGCGGACACCGCAGCTGATATGTGCCTCTTGTGGCGTCAGGCCTGCGTTTCTCCAAACTGTCACACAGTCATCCCGCGTTCCGTCCCGAGACACGATCTGCCCGATGCCTCATGACAGGCAGCACGTCTGCTCCTGCTGCCCATCTGACTGCGCCCGATCCCGCTGTACGTTTACATATAGGCTACAGCAGAGCAGCTGCACTTACAGGTTATGAGAGGTAGCAGTGGAGACAGTTACGCACGGGACACGCGGCTAGACAAATCAGTATAACGGGAGGGAAAGAAAGAGTGGTAGTGGTAGTGGGAGTCTGGGAGATCGGTTCCCCTCACAATAAATTTCTAACTAATGTGACCCCGTATTGTGTAGTATCACAATTGGCATGGGAAAACTCCCACAGGCTATGGATTGTTCCCGGGAGTGGGGATCGCTGTCCTCCGTGCTGGCTCATACATACAGGATGTGGCAGCTCCGGGCATTGCGCTGCCCTGGCGGCTTGCGTTCAGGAGAACGCTACGGGCTAAAACTGTCTGACGCACCGCGGCGCGCAAACAAAAGCAGAGGCAGGGAAAACAACAGAATTAGTCTTACCTTGCTCCTGTGCATCTAATAGTTTCTGATCGTTTACTAAGCTCATTATGCGTGTATTTAGGCCAGCTGTTTTTATTTTATTATTCGTTTGTTTGTTTCCATAAATGTATTTTTTTACATAATGAAAAAACAAAAAATAAAACAGCAATAACAAATAAAAATAGCATATGCGAAGAACTGTTTAAATTTGTCATCTTATGGCCTGTTTTTTTTTTTTTTTTTTTTTTGTACAGACAGGTCTTATATTAAAGGGCATTTTCCAATTAGGAAATGTAAGTGGCTTTTATAAACATGCCTTAAAAATGCTTTTTTTCTTTAATTGATTACCTTTTAACACCTCAGATTGAACAAAATTAAGCATTGCTTGGTAATGACTTAGTTGACTTAAATTGGTATTATTTAATTGTGTACTTAAACAGTTGACAGATATCCAACCTAAATCATTTGTGAGACAGTAACAGAAGTATGGCCAAACCATCAACTGAAATATCAACTGATTTGATGACTCTTGAGTTCATGTCATATTTTATTACCATTTTCTAAACTATAGCGAATAAACTGATAATGTGTGAAATGTTGAAGATGTCTGAATAAATTTAGGTTTGACTGTATTTTAAGCTAGTGCAAGTTGCTTTCAGTTAAAACAGCTCAAACATGCCTTTTAGTCTAGGCTTAAGCCTTGTCTGTGAAATCGGTGGTAGGCCTATATGTCTGCAATTTAGGGCAAAGTAGCCTAATTATGATTGGACTGTGAATGCTTTCGCGTCTTCCTGAAATGGGACACAAAATCACAGAAGGGCTTTTTTTTGTTTGTTCCTGTTTAGGGTTTGTGAGTTAGGACTAGATTGTTTTAAACTGAGCCTTTGTTTGCCTTCTCACTGTCTCTCCTCCTCAAAGGAAAAATAAGAGATCTCGACCAAGAAATTCAGGCAGCGATTTGACTGAAGGGAGCAAGAGAGAGAGGCACGCAACACTTCCAAAGCCGCAGTTGCTTTCCATGATGTCACACACACCTGGACCTTATAGAGTTAATAAGGCCAGTTTGATTGATAGCTGACATTTCATTATGGAGGAGTCCTACAGTGATTGTGTAAATCCAAACAGACACGCAGCACGGAGGACGAGCAGGAGGATGATGCTGGGAAACAGACAGCCAAGTGAAGCAGAGGGAAACTTGCTGCAGGACTCGAGAAACTCTAAACCCTCGCTGTCATTTTGATTTAAATTTCCAAGATTTAGATGAGAAACAATGAGTAAATACATATAGGATGCTATTATAAACTGTGCTGCAACCCTTTCATCTGCTGTAGAGTTGTGTGTGAGCTGACCGATGCCAAGATCACAAGGATTTTTTCCCCCTCAGTTCTCCATCAAGAAGATACTTACAGTATGATTGCATGAAAACAAACATGGGGAATATTGTTTATACAAGACATCGATGCAGAATCTAAAAATGATTCTGAATTCTGTGTCGGTGGGCTTTTCTAAGTTCAGCATCTCTTTAATCTTATGATGGGTCTTGTTTCAGTGAATGCTCTCAAGCAAGTTACAAATCCTCACTGTGGTTGGAGCAATAAAAGAAGAAAGACTGACTCAATCATTTCCTGATTGAGTGAGTCCAATGCACATTAAAACAAAGCATCAACAATTCAACAAAAATATATTATAATCCTATCACTCTTTTTTTGAATTGTTGACGCTTTGTTTTAATGCTCAAAATATATATATATATATATATATATATATATACAGATCAAAGGTTATATAAACATCATATACATTAAACATTAATGTTTTTGAAATAAGTCTCTTATGCTCATCAAGCCTGCATTTATTTGATCAAAAATACAGAAGAAACAGTAATATTGTGAAATATTATTACAATTTAAAATAATTGCTTTCTATTTGAATATACTTTAAAATAGAATTTATTTCTGTAATGCAGAACTGAATTTTCATCAGCCATTACTCCAGTCAGTGTCACATGATCCTTCAGAAATCATTTTAATATGCTGATTTGATACTCGGTTATTATCAATGTTGGAAACAATTGCTGCTTAATATTTTTGGAACCTGTGATACTTTTTTTCAGGATTCTTTGATGAATACAATTTTTAAAAAGACGGCATTTATTCATAATAGAAATATTTTCTAACAATATAAATCTGTATTACTTTTTATCAATTTAACATACTTGCTGAATAAAAATATCTTTAAAAAATAAAAAATAATGAGTGCAAACTTTTGAACGGTAGTGTATATTGTTACAAAAGATTTATATTTTAAATAAATGCTGTTCTTTTTAAACTTTTTATTCATCAAAAAAATCCTAAAAAAAGTATTACAGCTTAAACAAAAATATTAAGCTGCTTAACTGTTTCCTTCATTTGTAATAAATCATCATGTTAGAATGATTTCTGAAGGATCGTGTGACACTGAAGACTGCAGTAATGGCTAATTCAGCATTGCATCACATAAATAAATAATATTTTAAAGTATATTCAAATAGAAAACTATTATTTTACAATATTACTGCTTTTAATCAAATAAATGAGCTTATTAGAGACTTCTTTCAAAAACACTAAAAATAGTAATGTTTCCAAACGTTTGACCGGTATAGGCCTATATTAGAAGTGATATATTTGAATGATTTTGTGTTAAAAATACTAATATTTTAAGGCATCAACTTCTTCCAAAAGGTACTAATTAAGATAGGCCTACTTTATTATCCTTTGTCATACACTGTCATACACAATGTTGCTGTGTATAAATACGCACATTTGTATGTTACTCATTAACGTTTGGTCATTTTTTGGACAATTATTGATGAGGACCTATATAAAAGTTGGATTTTCAAAACAACACTGAAACTACATTCACTAAGTAGATTGTTTGCTAAAAAATAAACCAGACCATAAAAAAAAAAATCAAATAAACTAAGGAGACTGGTCTTTTTTAATATATTAATTTGGAAAATAGATTAGTGAGCTTTATAATAGTTATAATCAGTATTAATAATACTAATAATAATAAGATTTGTTTTTGCTTGATTAAAGCATTTAAAAGGGCCATAAACGTACCTTTTTTCTATTTTTATTAATATAGGCTATATAAAATCAAGTATTAGAATCAGCACATGGTCTCATCTGTCCATCATGACGTAAGAGAGGCGGGACTAGAGGTTCTCCACCAATCAGCGAGCGTTTTGTTTGTCAGATTGGTTTCCGGTGTAATCAAGATGGCGCTTCGGGAGCTGAGCTCGCTTGAGAGATTTCTAGGATTAAAAAAGCCTAATAAATACAGCACGCAGGGAGGCAAAAAGGTGAATCAAGCAATGAATGTGTTGTACTTGGAGTTAAGATCCTGTATCATATTTAAAGCTGTGTTTGTGTTGGGTAATATGACATATATTAGAGATTGATTGAATGAATGACTGGTGTAAATCAGAGGGACTATATTGCTAACGTTATACGATTTCAGTATAACGTTAGTTACCATTTTCCATTTATCATGAATTAGCAGCATTTTGACATGACTATTTCATTGATTTCATAAGTTAATAAAAAATGTTAGTGTTAGTGGGCCAACTGACAGGTCTGTGTTGTTGTGTGACATCTGGAGCACCAAAGAAATACATGTACAAAATATTATATCAATAACTTAATTTTAGATATTTTATATAACATGTTAGAGATTCGTTGGCACATAAAATACCTTGGATGATTTACAAATTTACAAACAAAAAACAAAAACAACAACTAGGCTTCAAAAAGACCACATGGCCACTTTAGCTAACTTGTATTGTAACGTTAGCATGTGGATCCCTCAAAAGTAAAAATTACTTTAGACAAATGTAATAAAAGTCATAAGCACTTTTAGACCCACCAGGTGTATTTGAGGCTCATATGTCATGCATTTTGAAAGAGAAAAGGTTCAGAGGTATCCCAGAAATTGTATTGATATTGTCTCCAAAAATTTTATTTGAACTTTATTACAGACACAAAACACTATTATTTGCATTCATACCATTAATAATGATGATAATCATAATATGAAAAATACAAACATATTGCAATACAATACATTTAGTACCATTTAAAAACTGTCAGCATCAAAAGTATGTTCTAAAATAAAGATTTTTTAAACATTAACATATGTATTATATTGTTTCTTTGTTATATTAGTTTATTTATTTTTATGTAAAACTACAACCACGGCTGCAACTCTTTTAAAATGACAGGTTGAATATTGGGATTGATAACTGTGTGTTTGGTCAACACTGTAAAATTTCATATAAAGTAATGACTCTTCATTGATAGTTAAATGCATCAAAACGTGCAAAGATGTGCAAACATCATTATTAGTTCATTCACATTAATTTTATGAAACACAGCAAAACCCTTGATTTGGCTTATTTCTTGACAGCTGAAATTAACAGCTAGTTAAGAAATTTTAGCCTATGTATTATGTTTTAAAATGTAATTATGTATTAATTTCCATTTTAGTTTTTTTCTCCTATGTTTTTTCTGTTCCTATTATTCGATGAAAAAAATCCATGCTTGTTAATTGCTTTCATCTGGAAAGTAGATATTTCATTTTTATTCATTTATTTGTCCAATTGTAGGTCCCTGTTCTCCAAAACAACAACGGACCGGCATTGATTGGTCTGGTCACTATAGCATCCCATCTGGTCCATGAGGCCAGGAGAGCTGAGCTGCTCGGAGACAGCGCTGAACAGAGAGCCGTGGTCCAGCAATGGATCGAACACAGAATAACACGACTAGACAACTGTTCTAAAGAAGAGGTCAAAGTTATATTGAAGGTAAGATGATGATGAGTAAGGGTTAGGCTAAGTGGTTCCTGTATTTATAATTTAAAAAAGGGCCTGGTACACATTTATTGCTGCACAGTGTTTTTTGTCTAACAATGCTGCAGACAATATGAAGATTTAATGTGAAAGAACTGTAAGAAATATGTTTTAAATAATATTTACACTTAAATGGTATTCCGCTAAATTTATGCACATATACAAAATTAGTAAAAACTGAGTGCACATAACAAATGCATTATTAAATGCAGTGACAAATGAAACAACATGATTAGAATAGAAATCTGAGCATACTTGAAGTATAAAAATGCGATTTTGCTAAAGCCTCCGTCACATATTCAGGAAAACAGGTTGGAATTACACAAAATGTAAATCATTTAATTTTACAGTATATTGCATTTTGCTGCCAACCGATGGCTTAATGTATATACTGTAAATGTGCAGTAGAAAAGCTTATTTGAAAAATAAGTATTTGATTTCAGTATATTGGGAAGTCACAGTGTTAAAATATAATTTTAAAGTATTAGCCTAACAATTTCCTAATTTGCGCTAATATTGAGATATTTAGTGAATTAGACCAAAACTGTGAGCCAATCTTACAGTGAGAAATTAGGTCCTATAGCAAGTTATCTTTTCCTTTAATTTATTTAATTAATCTGTATTGATTTGTGTAAGAGGTGTCCAGAATCCTGCATTGATTGCCATTATTATACATTCACCTAGTCCATTTTGGAAGACTTGCATGTAAGGGTGCTTTCACACTGGCAGTTTAGTTCGAAACGGGGCACGGTTTGCATGAAAAATGAGTAGTGTGAAAGCTGTCAGGCAGACCTGGGAGCGCACCGGGGTACAGAACCCGAGACTACCTGTATGTACGGTGGCCGAGAGAGCTCAACGTGCTGCAACTTAAGAAAACGCATGCAAATAGTAAAAAACGCATGCAAATAGTAAAAAACGCTTACAAGTAGAAAGTAGAAAAAAACACATGTAAATAGAAAAAAAGAAAACATCTTCAACAGTTTCACAACACGCATGTGCTCCAAGTACTCACAACACAACCAAATACAGAAACACACTGCAAATAACACAGAACACAACGGAAATGTTTCCGGGGGAACCAAATAAGTGACGAACCCGGCTGGGACGTGCATACAGCGCAAAATTCTACTTTATTTTATTTCATTTATTTTAACTTTGTTTTTTTTCCCGCAAAACATACAGAGATTACATTTGTATGACATACAACTTGTATAACATATACAAAATGTATTAACAATATGTTCAATGTCATCAGAATACAAATGAGAAAAGAGCAATGAGCTGAAAACTAAAATAAATAAATAAATAAAAAAGATAGAGAAGAAGAACATGAAGGAAAGATATTAATCTATACATAAGTTACACTGTACAAATTGTTTCATGTTATGTTTAAATTTTCATAAAGAAATGTTTCATAAGAAATGTTTGGTAATGTAGGGTAAAGTTGAGACACTGACACAGATATAACGCATAGGCTATTTAAAAAAAATTTGTGAAGTAAAAAAAAAACAAACATTTATTTGCAACCGTTATGTTAACAGCATTATATTTCTGTCGTCAGAACAGCTATTCAGCTGATGGAGACCGTACTGCGTTGTCATGGGAACATCCCATGTGAAAATAATGAGGAAATGACTTGTCTTTCGTTGCTTCCTTCATCAAGTGCGTTCCAAACGGCTAAATAATGGCACACTAGTACCAAGCTCACTCCATAGTCCACTTGAAAAGCTCTGCCGTCTGCCCTTCGAAGGGAGTAGGAATAGGTATGCTCATGAGCAATAAAATAAAGTAGGATTTTGCGCTGTATGCACGTCCCAGCCGGGTTCGTCACTTATTTGGTTCCCCCAGAAACATTTCCGATGTGTTCTGTGTTATTTGCAGTGCGTTTCCGTATTTGGTTGTGTTGTGAAAATTTGCAGCGCGTTTCTGTATTTAGTTGTGTTATGAGTATTTGGGGCACACGCGTGTTGTGAAACTGATGTAGATGTTTTTTTTAATTTGCAGTTGATTTTTCTATTTGCATTAGGGTTGGGCGGTATTACGGTAATATCGTATTCCGCGGGGTCTTAAAATAGCAACGGTATCAGTTTAAATACCGTCATTACCGGCACTTATATATAATATATAAATAATGCTTATGTAGTTGTCATCAAGTGACAGTGTGGAGGAGAAAGAGAGAGAGAGAGAAGGGAGAGGCGGTAAATACTGACGAGGCAATTTGTAAATGTTGCAATAAAAAAGGTGACCGCGAGAGATGGAAACACCTCTAACCGAATGTCGCATCTCTGAAACAACCACCCACTCACTGCTGCGAGGATGCATTTTGGCCCGAGTTCATTAAATAAGCGCATTAGTTTATATTTGTTAAAATATTATAATGTTATTTTTTTTACGTTGATAATGAAAACTGAACAGCACGAGTAAGATGGGATGCATCGGGAGTCAGACATTGACCACTTAATTAAATTTCATTTTGTAAAAGGCCTTTCTTTAAAGTGAATTTCGTTTTGTATAAATTGTATCTTCATTTTAATAATTTTTTTATCAACCAATTGCCTAGATTTAATAAATAAGAATCAAATATAGCAGACAACATAATCATGACATGATCGTGCGCTGGCGCGCCGCGGTCACTTGAATTGAAATCTCATCATAAATTAACCGAAACTCAGTGTATGTCTCACAGACATGACAGATAGGCCTATATCTAAATAGAGCTTGAAATTTCATTAAACGAAACAATTCAAAACGAAAAGAAATAGGCCACTCGCTGATTATTTAATCCATGATGTGCATTTCTCTCTATGCGCGTTCATACGGAAATGGCGATCATCAAATTCATTAAACGAAACTATTCAAAACGAAAAAGAAATAGGCTAGCCTACTCTCTGATTATGTAATCCATGATGTGCATTTCTCTCTATCGTTCACTATGGAGATGGCGAGTCGTCAATTTCTCTAAACGAAACAATTCAGAAGGAAAAGAAATATAGGCAGCATACTCTCTGATTAATCCATGATTTCTCTCTATAGGCGCGTTCACTACGGAGATATCAATCGTAAATTTCTTTAAACGAAACAATTCAAAACGAAAAGAAAAAGGCTAGCCTATACCTTCTGATTATGTAATCCATGATTTGCATTTCTCTCTCTATATATGCGCGTTCACTAGGAGATGGCGATCGTCAACTTAATCTTTGCAGCACTGACAGAAAAGTTGTATTAATAAAACTCAATGGACGCATGTGACCGGATTTACAAATGCACTTATTCCTTGTTGCTTGTTAATTTAATTTAAATTAATTAATAAAATGAATACTTTAATTGTCATAATTAAAATAATCAAATATTATTAAGTGTCCCATTTTTGCTCATTTATAAATAGTATTTATATCCAACAACCCCTCAGCACCTGGGTTAAAAAATTATTTGGCGCCTCCATATTATAACGGCCCACATATTTAAAATAGTCGAGTCTAAATAGGGCTCCGGCTCATAATTACATTTAATACCGTCAGCCGGGATCAGACACAACGTGCACGGGTTGGCCTTGATTTTTTTATTTTTTTGCCCGATCTGGTATTCAGTTTCTGAACGGTGTAGGCACAAGCCAACAGTTTGGTGAGGCTGTCTGAACCTTATGTCATAATTTTTAATTAGTCACGGTAATACCGTATACCCCGGTAAGATAGGGAGGAGGTTTGACGGTATCAAAATTTGGATACCGCTCAAGCCTAATTTGCATGTGTTTTTTTCTTTTTGCATGCGTTTTTTACTATTTGCATGCCTTTTCTTCAGTTACAGCACGTTGAGCTCTCTCGGAGTCGGCCACCGTATATATGGGATGGTTTGAATTCAGTTGCGCTGGAACTGTGGTGCGATCGTTTAAATGTGAAAGCAACTTGGACTTGTTCCTACACATGCATTTTAGCTGATGTCATTAGACGACGTCAATAGTTCAACAAAACGCATGTAAGGGATGACAGTGGTGATGATTTACCTTGGATACGAACCAGAGTGAGCATGCAGTGTAACCGCACATAGTGAGTGCAATCAGAGCGGCAAATGAAAAGGGTTGGGAATCATAAGAAATTTTCTCCGGTTCAACCTAACGATTGCGGTTCCGATTCCATTACAATTATTATACAAGTTAAAAATAGTAGTAAGGAAAAAGTGCACAAAATACTCACCTCAAAAATCTCTTTTGTGTTTCTTTCTTATAATTTTCAAATGAGTTTAACAGTCTAATAATGTCCACAAATTCAACATATTATTTAGCAATTTTTGCAAAAATAGTTAATATTTCTGAAGGAAAAATCAACATTTCTGCATTCTCTGGGAGAATTTGGGAAATCTCCTGGCTTACTGTATCTCCAGCAGTGGAGAATACCCTCTCAGTAGGGGTATAATATGCTTAAATGCACATGTGAGATCCAGACAGGGAAAACGGTTTGAATGATTGATTCATAAAGACTTACCTTTTTTCATTACTGGATGAATCAGTGTTTATGAATGAGTCTCTTGAATGAATGATTCAATGACAAATACATTTTTTAAAGGGACATTTCTCCCATCTAGCGGTGAAATTGTATTTTGCATTCAAACGAATCGTGCTCTCCAGCGCCTCGGTTTTTCAAATGCGTGTTGCATCTACGGTAGCTGTTATGGACCAAAAAGCTATGCCAGGATGTCTTCTAATAGCACTTCGTCGAGTTTTCCTTCAGGTGAACAGGTTTATTATTTCAAACCAACTGCAACTTGACACAACGAACAAACGAATGTTACAGTATGAATAACTGAATGACTTGCCGGGGCAGTGACAAGCGCCTCTCACAGCTCAGCTCTGCTCGTACGTTTCTGCTGCTTTCAGTTACGTGACGCTGGCTCTGAATGAAAACGCCTTGTGGAAACGAGTTGGCCTAGTACTTTTTGACCCTCTCTGCTATTATAGTTTTTCAAGATGGCGGAACTACATGGAAGCCTCCGTGGACCTACCTGTCTAATGCATATAAAGATAATAAATTCTTCGTTTACGAGGATAAGTCAGATAATTGGCAGAGGTATTTGTACACCATTGTGGACATATGAATAAAAATATTGATTTTAGATAATAAAATACCTAAAAAACTACACATTGTCCCTTTAAAGCTGCAGTCCGTAACTTTTTAGGGATTAATAAACAGAGCTGCATGTGTCTTGCGAAAGAACATTGTAGTTGGTGCTACTTCTCTGTTTGTCTATGACGAGTCACACAGGCACTGGGCTACTCCGCAGCAGTGCCAGCCAACTGGTCTAAAGTAGTCTGCATATAAACCCTTTTAATATAGACTTACCCATAGTGATTCAGGATAAGATAAAAACACGGTTTGGAAAATGCATTCATGATGTACTCGCTCAAAGTACATTTGAACACAAGAAAAGTTACCGACTTCAGCTTTAACAGTCGCAAGATTAATCATGCAGCTCTATCTTATACTTTCTCTCTCTCTCTCTCTCTCTGCATTGATATCTGACACCAGAACCGGAATTTCACACGGTTCCAGTATTTTTTAAAAAACACTACCGGTTCTGGATAAGAACCGATTCTCTGTTCCCAACCCTACAAATTAATGGTTTGCAATCCGCTGTCTCCTCAAAAGAGTCTGTTGGCAGATAGCAGGATAATATGACACCGCATTCATGTGACAACCATTCAGTATACCCAAGTGTTGTTTACTCTGCTGCACAAAATGTCACCAAATTAATAAAAAACACTATATTGACACGCATTCTGTTTTCTATCATCTGCTGTGTAAGTTTGTGATGAGGCAAGATGAATGCAAATGCAAATGCACCAGGTTTCGACAGAATCAAGTTGAGTGTGAAACCAGTAGTGCTGGGCGGTATACCGGTTCATACCGAAAACGGTGTATATTTTTGTTATGATATTAATTTTTAATATACCGCCATACCGATGTATTTAATTACACAGCGTTTGGAACGAACGTTACGCTGCGCCGCGCGACACTGTTTCAGACGGACCCTTTACAATGTTGCACTTCTAAGCAGCGACTGCGAGGCAAGGGTAAGTAGCAGTGCTCTGGTGTTACGTTACAGGGAAGATGGATGCTGCAGAACTATTGCGATATTTTCCTGTCAAATGTCGAGAGCGCATTATTGTAGCACGAAAGTACATTAATATAATGCGCGAGCGCGAATCTCTCTGCTCGCGCGCAGAATATAATGTGCCAGAAATACACGCTGCTCTTATTAGAATAGGTCTTTCTCTGGGCTCGCTCAGAGAATCCTGCACTTAAAACGTGTTTAGTGCAATCGCGAATCTCTCCTCTTCCCCAGCCTACGATTTTAGGTTATAAGAACATTTTCATAACGTTCATTAGGGCTGGGTATTGTTAGGAATTTCACAATTCGATTCGATTTCGATTCTTGAGGCTTCGATTCGATTTCGATTCGATATTGATTTATTAGCTTCGATATCGATTCAATAATAAGTAAATACACAAGTAATTATAGTACCTGAGTATATTTTTAAATAATGTGTGCAGTATTACCAATGTTTAAGAACAAATTGACCCCAGCATGTTTCCTGTCATGGTTTATTTAGCTGAACAAACTGTACAATATTGTACATGTGTTGAATACAAACCACAACTTTAACAAACTGGTGCTTTATTAACACCTCTAAAGTGCATGTAACTGTAAGTAGTATAAAGTATATTTCTTTCTTCCTATATGTACATTCAAGTTATAAAAGAAATGTAAACAGAAGCACAAAATGTGCATACATAAAAAAAATGCGCTTCGTGACACATGGCATTCGCACACACAAGCAAGGACTCTCTCTGTCCCTCTCTGTCGTGCACGCGCTACGCGGTTTGGAGCTCGCAAGCTCTAGATTTCGGGAGATTTGAACTAATTTGCGACATCATGGAGCCGCTATCAATATGCGGGAGACTCCCGGAGACTTATTGTTGTTCTTATTATCATTTAGGAGGGCTTAGGAACATTTTGGGGTAGCTTCAGCCCCCCTAAAATAGGCCTAACGACGTCCCTGGTTGGTGGTGCAGGCTTGAACGGAGTGCAGCTGCTGTCCGTCATTGCTGTTTTGGTAAAGCGCGTCTTGTACAACGCTGAACGCTCTCACTAGAGTGTTGCCCACAGCGCCGCCACTGGCCGGTGGGCTGAATCGATTCATAGGATTTGATGAAATGATGTTGAATTGAGAAACAGATAATTGCAATGCATTGATGAATCGATATTTTTACCCAGCCCTAACGTTCACGTTAAGTTATAAAAATTTTATTTCTGAATGTTCTAGGAACATTCAAAACGTCCAGTTTTTTAGACGTTGTATTAACGTTATTTCTTGGTTATAAGAACTTTATTCAAAACATTATAAGAACGTTCAATTCTCCCGTTATATAAACGTTGTATTAACGTTCTTGCTTGCTTATAAGAACATCAGTCAAACGTGATTAGAACGTTCAATTCTCCCGTATATAGATGTTGTATTAACGTTATTTCCTGGTTATTAGAACGTTAAGAAATAGCACTTTTAGGTTATACTGGGCGCTATTATATTCTACAATATTCACTAATGACGTTAAAATAGACCATCCTAAGTCAATTTACTGCAGTAATTCCTCTCTCAACCAGTAGAAAATGCTTTGAACACCTGATTATGCATGAAAAAAAAAACGTCATAAACCGGAAAACCAGCATAATTTTGAAAATAAACGTGATATAAATTTTTGGTCAAACCGCCCAGCACTAGAAACCAGAACGAACACTGCGGGGGTCACCGGGAACAATCACACTCTGACTCAGACAGCAGCAAACGTGCCCATTGTAAATGCCCCCTTAAACATGTTAAAATTATTAAAGCAACATCCTCTCATTTAATCTAAAATGTGAGACCGAAGAAAATGCCACTCCAAACTCAGCATCTATGTGGTCACAATGGTTTCTCGTTAATAGCGGTGGAGTTTTGAATCAGACACATCTGCGCTGCAGTCTGTCAGATGGGCTTTAATTGACACGCTGAGGGTAGCAGGGGTCACACGCTGTCCTGCGATCAGTTCAGAAGGGATTAAAGGTATAAAACGTCTGTCTGTGGACAGTGAGAGGCAGTCTCGTTAACACAGGCACTCAGCGGGACGGACGCCTCTCGGCGGTAGCTGTCAGTGTGTGGCGAAGTGCTGTCCGAGCATGGGTCTAGAGCAGAGCGCTGCTGATCGCTGGTTAATAGTGGCAGTTTAAACTGTAATGAAGGGCTGATGTAATGCCCATGGCATGTCACTGTCTGACCAACTCACAGCACTCTGTAAGGCAGGATCACAACATTTAAAGCAGGAGTCCTGCAGCCTACAGGGATAGACACTAGAGTAACAACAAGACTCAAGGAAGAGTTTACAATGATGAGGATAAAGCTCATCCTTGATGGGTGGATTTGAAGATAAGAAAAGCTGAATCGACTGTAAGAGAGAGCTTTGTTTCAGAGTCAAACTGTAAGTTGGGTAATATTGAAGCCACAGTCTTCTAAACTCTGCAAAAAAAAGCATTATTTTTTCGGTATACTGTATTTTAAAAAGAATTATGTGAAATCCAAATAAGATTTGCATATCTTTATTGGAAAGGGATTGAACAATATTTTTAATGCTTGTTCAATGAACCTCAAACAATTATTCCCACATGCATCTGTGGAACAGTCCTTAAAAGGGTCATCGGATGCAAAATTCACTTTTATATGGTGTTTGTATATAAAATGTATATTTGTAGTGTGTGGACACAACCACCATACAATGAAAAAAAAAATCCATTCACTCCTTTTTTTAATCCTCAAAAAGCCTAAACACACTCAATAATCAAGCCGTTTGTCATATTGCTTATGCTCCGCCCACAACCGCGGACGGACTGTCCCATATTAGCATATTTCTGCCCTCAACCATTTGTATGACGGAAGCATGAGGAGCGACAGATCGAGAGAGAAAAAAAAATGGTCTGGTTGCCATAACGCGCTGCCATCTGGTCCCCCACCAGCTGGGCGATCTCCTCCGCGGTGCCTGGAGGTGACGCTGGGTAGCCCTCGGTGGACGGCTCGACGCTCCTCCGCCGCCCGATGGACGGCGACGGCTCCTCGGGTGCCTTGGGCAGACGGCTGGAGTCCCCCGCTCCCTGCTCCTCCCCTTCGCTGGTGGACGGCAGCAGGCTCCGGCCCACGGCGAGCGGCAGCGACGACTCCTCTCCCTCCCGGATGGCAGCCGCCCCTCCAATACCCAGGTGGCCGGCAGCGAGCTCGACCGTCCCACCGGCAACTCACTCCAGTGCACCGTCGCGAGCGTCCATGGCCGCGAGTCCCCCGCTCCCTGCTCCTCCCCTCGTTCGGCGGATCGCAGCAGGCTCCGGCCCACGGCGAGCGCCGGCGACTCGCGCACCATGCTCGATGGCACCGCGGATTCCCCACAGCGGCGAGGACTTTCTGACACCGCGTTCCTCCCTCTTCCCGGGTTTCGGCACCAGTGTAGCAATGTTCAGGGAAGAAGGAGGCGGGAACCGGCAAACATTTAAACATACTTTATTAAAATAAAACCAAACAAGCTAAATTACCGCCAGCAGCCCCTCGCGGACGACTGCTGGCTTACCTAAAATAAACATAACGGCCAGCAGCCCCTCGCGGACGACTGCTGGCTAAAATAAAACACAAATACAAAAAACAAAACTCAACTAAAATACAGGCCTGTTCCTCTCTCGATTATCAACGTCGTCGCTCCCCCTTTATGCTTCCGCTCCTCCGTGAGAGATGCGAGACCAGTGTGCTTCACAGGTGTTGCTCATTAGCAATCGCACCACCGGCCTTGCGCCGTTCTCTCACGTCCCTCGGCCGTCCTGTTCGCCACATACCCCCATCGCCCCTCACAGGCCGGGGGCTACCCACGAGCCTGTGCCTACTCCCCCCCCGGCGGCGGCGATCCCTGGGGGGTATGGACCGACAAGCCGAGGGAAACGGAGACGGAAGCATGAGGAGCGACAGATCGAGAGAGGAAAAAAAAATGGTCCGGTTCCCATAACGCGCTGCCATCTGGTCCCCCACCAGCTGGGCGATCTCCTCCGCGGTGCCTGGCGGTGACGCTGGGTAGCCCTCAGTGGACGGCTCGACGCTCCTCCGCCGCCCGGTGGACGGCGACGGCTCCTCGGGTGCCTTGGGCAGACGGCAGGAGTCCCTCGCTCCCTGCTCCTCCCCTTCGCTTGTGGACGGCAGCAGGCTCCGGCCCACGGCAAGCGGCAGCGACGACTCCTCTCCCTCCCGGATGGCAGCCGCCCCTCCAATACCCAGGCGGCCGGCAGCGAGCTCGACCGTCCCACCGGCAACTCACTCCAGTGCTCCGCCGCGAGCGTCCATGGCCGCTCCTCCCCCGGTCCCTGCTTCTCCCCTCGTTCGGCGGATGGCAGCAGCCTCCGGGCCACGGCGAGTGGCGGCGACTCGCGCACCATGCTGGATGGCACCGCGGATTCCCCACAGCGGCGAGGACTTTCTGACACCGCATTCCTCCCTCTTCCCAGGTTTCAGCACCAGTGTAGCAATGTTCAGGGAATAAGGAGGCGGGAATCGCCAAACATTTAAACATACTTTATTAAAATAAAACCAAACAAGCTAAAATACCGCCAGCAGCCCCTTGCGGACGACTGCTGGCTTACCTAAAATAAACATAACGGCCAGCAGCCCCTCGCGGACGACTGCTGGCTAAAATAAAACACAAATACAAAAAACAAAACTCAACTAAAATACAGGCCTGTTCCTCTCTCGATCATCAACGTCGTCGCTCCCCCTTTATGCTTCCGCTCCTCCGTGAGAGATGCGAGACCAGTTTGCTTCACAGGTGTTGCTCATTAGCAATCGCACCACCGGCCTCGCGCCGTTCTCTCACGTCCCTCGGCCGTCCTGTTCGCCACACATACCAACTTGAAAATGGGCATCCGATTACCCCTTTAAGACACTTTTTACATGCGGTAGACAATTAAAGTCACAGTTCCAATAACTTAGGACATTAAAGAGACCTTTCTACTGACTCTGAAAAACAGATGCCATGGGTCCCTGATAGGGTTGGGAACTTAACCAGTTCTTATCCAGCATAGGTATTGTTTTTTGAAAAATACTGCAACAATGCAAAATTCTAAAATTCCAAATTCCGCTTCTGAAAACAGTTCTGGTGCAGTTTGGGCAAAGCAGTGGGAGTGTTTGCGTCCTTTAATAGCGATCTCTCACCTCGTGAATATTAATTTTATTGAACACCGCTTCCAGGAGTGCAACCAATTAATGCAGTTCAGCACTGAAAAGCCCTCGCACTACTCGAATACGCTTCGCAGGGGCGTAGTTTAACTGAATAACTGTTATTTTTTTAGCTCCAGAGGCTTCCTAAAGATTGTACACACTGTAAAGGTAACACAGGTAATGATGGCGTTTTAAAGGGGTGGTAAAACACAATTTCACTTTTCTAACTTTAGTTAGTGTATAATGTTGCTGTTTGAGCATAAACAACATCTGCAAAGTTACAGCGCTCAAATTTCAAAGCAAACGGAGATATTTGCTTTTAAAGAAATCAATTTCTAAGGACTACAGCAAACAGCCGGTTTTGGACTACACGACATTCCTCCAGGGTTGCTGACGTCAGAAACCCCAAAAAACACCTCCTCCGAGAATACTAAATAAGGGGGGCGAGGCCATTTTATATTGCGTTGGAGAAGAGTTATTGTGGTAGGAGTGTTGTTGCCGCCGCAATGTCGTCGAAACGCTGTTATTTTCATCAGTGCCCGGATTGCAGGTCCACTTTGTTCAGCCTTCCTAGGGTCGCAGGATTTAGGGATCAATGGTAATTATTACCCAAATCTCGCTCTCTGTGCTGCACATTTTACGGAGGAAAGCTTCCACAATCTTGGCGAGGTCAATGCAGGATTCGCACAACGGCTTGTGCTGAAAGATGGAGCAGTTCCAACTTTAAGAACAGAAGCTGTTGTTTACGGGCCACAATCTGTAAGTATGATTTATTTTTCATCGATGTGTTTTCCTGTAATAGTTCGTATTGTTAATTGTATGTTGTAGCAAGGAAGTAAACAAATGACAACGCTGTTTGGCTCTGCTGGTTTGTTAAATTCTCATTCATACTTAACGTTATCCGACAAACACCTAACGTTACAAACTTTTTTGAAATCTCAACAGCGAACTTGGAATTAGAGTAAATTATTCTTTGATTAGAGCTTTTATGTATTGTTTATCGCTTGTTTATCTACAGGCATGGTAAACATGGTTCTGTGTTTGATTTGGCTACTGCAGTAAAGCCAATGTTTAGTGTTCGTTTTGGGTTAATAGTTCTGTCGACAGATATTTGGCTACAATCGTTCTAAAAATACAAAAGTAACCGTGCCATACAGTCAGTAACGATCACTATAGATCCGCAGTCTTTACTAAAAAAAAAATCCCTTTGAGGACTGTAGTATAATTTGTTAGAACGATTATATGAAATTCTTGTTTATGATACTTATTTTTTGTTTGTAATACTATAATAATTAGTACAATTAAATAACAGCGTATCTAAACGGTAATGAGACAACAAAAAACAAACCTTTCTGAAACGTCGTTTAACAGCCGTTCTTGAACAGGTTCTGCTCGATCATCTTCACTAACATTCTCTGGGTCCGATTCGGGCTCAAATTGGTATGGTTTTATTGACGCCATCGTTCATAATACACCAAAGCACAAACTAGGCTACCGGTAAAGGTGCGGGGTGTGACGTTTCCGGAAAACATGCACTAGTCTGTTAGCGAATCACAACAAACTGGGCCAGCTAACCAATCTGAGCCCATTGCGTAGTTTTGAGGGACTGGCTTCATAGAACCAGGAAACCATCAGACCGTTTTTACAAGGAGGGACAGAGCAGTGTAGAATAAAGGTAAAATATATGAAAAATAATGCAATTTTTTAAAAACGAAGCATGAACACATGTTACAGTGCACCCCACAAACACAATCAAGCCTTTGAAAAAATGTGTTTTACCACCCCTTTAACGATTTTACCATTCGAGTGCGAGTCCGATGATGAAAAAAGCTAGTTATTCAACCCGAGTCTGCCGGAAGCTAATTATTTTAGTCGATAAAGTTTTAAATAGGGATATTTTTCTTACACGAACGCATCACTTCACTTCAGGAGACCTTTATTAACCCCCCATATCCGTATCAAGCACTTTAATCATGAATACATGCGCTTTAATGGACTTCTAAAGTCAAACAGCCATTCACTCTCATTATCAAGCTTGGAAGAGCCAGGACATTTTTTAATATTACTCAGATTGTACTCAGATCGGTACTCCCTAAACTTGGCCGATCTCACAAACCGATCACAATTTGATTACGGCAACACGTGAGAAGGTACATGATGCGTGGGGACTTAAATGATTTGGCAGTCATGTCATCACCAGTGTGGAATTACTATGATGTGTCAAGAAACAATGAAAAAAATGAGCTATTTGCCGTGTATGTTTCAAAGGAATCTCACGTGGAGCAGCATTGTCCTCCAGAGAGATCGCCTTTCTGAAGAGTTGCTTTGCTCGCTCAGTCCACACAGCGCCGCTCGCTCAGAACGCCCGCAGTGACGTGCTGGTTAGGAAATATGAGAAATAAATTGGGCTGCCCGTGCCCGACTAAAGTTTTTTTCTAGCTGACTAGTAGTAGGCTAGTTTATTTAAGCCATTAGTCTAATTGCATATTTATATTAATTTAATTACTTTAATATATATGGGAGAAAATACTAAACCATAATGAGCGTTATCGTAATATTGCCACATATCAAGCACATGCATAAAGCTTGCCACAAAGAACTGGCAAAAGTAATGTTTAAGCAGCATGGTACATTTGAATTGTTTATTAATAAACTAGTGTGTTCTGGCTGCAAAGATACAGTTGGCGATGTTGACGCCATCTTCCGCGCTTAGAGAACGCGCTTAGAGAGAAATGCACACTTCATACGGATTAGCCTACATAAGCAGAGAGTAGCCCATTTCTTATCGATTTGAATGTTTATTTTATTTTTTTTAAAGCATTTCAAGCTTTCTATACGTTCTCAGGTCTGTGAGGCATTTATACGCTGAGTTTAGGTTCATTTATGAGACGCGCTCCAGTTCACGCGCGGGCGCCTCCGTATCCTATATTGTCTGCTATATTTCGCTTCTTATTTATTAAATACAGCCAATTGGTTGATGAAACATTGATTGAAATTAAGATACAATTTTTACAAAACGAAATTCATTTTAAAGAATGGCTTTCTACAAAACAAAACTTAATTAAGTGGTCAAAATCATGTCTGACCCACTCCAAATGTCTCCTGATATGCTATTGGGCATCTTATGATCCTATCTTACCCATCTCATGCGGTTCCTTTTTCATATGATCAACATAGATGAAATTAAAAGAAGAACATTATATTATATAAAACAAATATGAAATGTAGGCTATATTTACATATTTAAGTTATATTTAAATGTCAGGCCACTACGCTTTTCTCGTGTGTGGCCTATACATGCATGTGTGCGTGCATAACGGGGAGGGGTACGATTTTCGAATAATACCCAGCCATATTCGAATATCATTTTTGCTTGAAATGCCCATCCCTTCTAATGAGTAGCATCAAACTACTCCAATTTGTTCTTTTAGGAGTTTAAATTATGTATTTATTTAATTTTTGTCCTGCTCAGACTTGTATTGGACAAGGTTTAAGTTACATCAGACTTCTCTATTTTAGGTGATTAAATGTTTATGTTGTCCTCCAAAGTTTAATTTAACCTTGTGGGCTGCATCAGACTGCTCCATTTCGTTTGTATTCATCTTTGTCTTATATTAAGTATATTAAGCATCGGGATCGGTATCGGCCGATCATCATGACAAGAAATCGGCTATCCCATTTAGACCTCACAGAGATTTGAGAAGCAAACATCAGAAGGATAGACTGCTGTTGTATCGTTGTGATAATTTTAACCACTTACTCTTCACATCCTCATCCTTTGGAAGTGTTTACAAAGAGAATTTGCTTTCGCAGAGCAGAAAACAGCGTCTTCACGACATGCGACATCAGCTACAGTGTTTGAGGGTCAAATTAGACGTTGTTCACCTGCAGTCAATGAAGAACAGAGGTGGGCATTAGGCAAATGTGTTACCCAGTAGCATTTAGCCGTAACAAAGTGGGATTCAAATGACTGACCACTCGTTTAGGTGGTTCAGAGTCAATTCTTCTTATCCTCTTTTTTAAAGAGAGAGGCAATAACTTTTGGCTTCAAAACTTTGCAGATTGTTTACATTCACAGACAGCTACATTGCATGAAAGGTTATATTAAAAAATAATAGGGGCATAATAGGGGCACTTTAAGACCTAATGCCTGGATTGAATATAGTGTTACTATTGCATTTTATTTCTCAACTGTTTACGTTTACTTGTGACATATCTGACTCTGTTCAAGAGACAAGAGAACTAGAATACTCACCCCCATTTTGATATAATTTTGTCAAGTGCAAGAAGACGGGAGCCATGTTGGGTGATTTCACACATGAGTCCTCAAAAAAAATTAAAAAAAAATTAGGCCCCTTGAACTGTATCGAAAGGTAAACAGAATCCAGTTGTCTTTACATTCACACTGTCCTTGTCCCCGAAAGAGGACTTTTTTTGGTCCTCTTAAGAAGTAATGGGGTCTCCTCTTTGTGTTCATACTGTTGCTCTCTGGGTCTTGTCCAAATCAGTGGTTGATGGATGAAAGCGAACCATCCTCAGACCACCTCCTAAGATCAGGGCCGTTGCTATTATTCTGGGCCCCCTGAAAAAACATTGATGTGGGCCTCTACTCATATCATAGCCTATACGGTATAAGATATGGAGGCCCACATCTGGTGCCATGTAACCTATTAGGGATTTCTTAGAAAATAACAATATAAATGTTGTTTATATATATAAATATTATATAATATAAATATGCAACCATGAACTGCGCTCTCCATGATGACGAGGAAGTATCAGCAAAGGATTAATTGATTTCTAGCCCTTGCACTAGCTTTACTACTAGATATGTTTATGGAGATCAGAAATAAAAACATAGCCCTGTACAGCAATGATCGATGTTGTTACGGAAAGGCCGAAGCTGGTCGGTTGTTTTTTGTCACGTGACCTGTGGTGCACTTGCGGCATTCTGAAAAGTTGAGATGTTTTCATCTCGCCATGGCATAGGCGCACCTGATAAATAACATTCCTACATTTCCTACATTTTAAATGACGAACTTGAAGGCGCAAAAGATGCGATTAATGAAAGTGTTGGGTCACCAAAAATTATAATTCTCTCATGATTTACTCACTTTCATGTCATTTCAAAGGTAAACTCAACCATACTTGCTTTTCATTAAAAATATATTAATGAAAGTATGTCCTACGAGTTTGTAATGACACGAAGGTGAGTAAATGATGAAAGAAGGTCAAATGTGATCTAAAAATCCAAAAGTGGATTTTTTTGTTGCGCAGACAATCTAACCCGTATATAGTTCTAATACAATCATATCACTTTGTACAATTGTGTGCAGAACTGTGTTCAATGTTAAGCTTCATTTCAGAGAGAATGTATAAAACCCTAGGCCAACGTCTCATAACTCAACCAGGTCCAGCGTAAAACAGATGTGTCTGTAGGCTGTCCATCCACTCTTCCTCGAACAGAGCAACTGTGAGTTTGATGTGAAACTTTCCAAAGCCTGGATACTACAGCGGGGATGGTGTGTGTGTGTGTGTGTGTGTGTGTGTGTGTGTGTGTGTGTGTGTGTGTGTGTGTGTGTGTAGGTCTCAGGGGACAGGTGGAGCATCTTCAGCACTTGTGCACAATACAGCACAGCGTCTTGAGGGCTAATGGAGGCAGTGAACAGTGTTCAGATGAGCCACTCTTTTACACACACTCAGACAAGCACACGCACTTGTCTGCCTGAACTCCGTCAATCAGAGACCCTTAACTACAATATATATTACAATTAATTTTACCTTCACCTAAGTGTTTGAATGCCCCTAGCCTTTAGATGGTCATCTTCCATCCTCAATAGGCTTTTTTAAATGCAGATAGATCCAGTTTTAAAGTAGATCAGATGAGTCACTTTTAAAGCCATCAATAAAGCAATAAACCACAAACAGGTTGTGCAGTGGTTTTACCACAGAAATTGGTGTTCTTAAGCACGACATATAGTGGACCTTTACTTAACAAGCGGAAAACAGAAAGATGCCATATAGCAGGGAAAGAGACACTGGCATGCAATTTAAACATGCAATTAACTAACATCTCCTCAAAAGGGTCAACCTAATACAACCACATATTGATGCAAATAAACAAGTGGTGGTTAGATTTTAAATTGTTCCAAAGTCTAGTTTGTGCTTATTTTATTCGCAATCTGGAGCCCTGTTAAACTGCCAGCAGCTGTAATCTCTTAAGGCACAGTAAATGGAACCATGGTGTTTTAATATTACCATTAGGGCTGGGCGATATGGCTGAAAACTGTATCACTATATAAGTGTTTCATATCGGTCGATATCAAGAATTATTGATATTTTTTATGACCTATTTAAAGGACCAGGAGACAAATATATTAGACTACAGTTTAAAAAAAATATTTTACACTTAACCTTCCTCTGATTATAATATATTAGCAGAAACTGCAACACAACCATGGAAAACATCAAATAATTAAAATGTAAACATAAGTCTAAAATCACAATGAACACTTAATTATCTCTTAAAATTAAGGTGCAAAATTAAAGAATAAATAAGAAATGCTTAAAAAAAGAGTAATAAAATAGTGCTAAGTGTTAAATAAACATATAGAAACCAACGACGGTCTTGCATTATTTGCAGACGACATTGGTCTGACTACGGTCAGACTTATAAAATCCAAAAAACTGCCATACTGGCGAGCTGACTTTTCCTGTTTTATCAACAATCGCTGCGGCACTCATTTTCCACTTATCACTCCACGCCGGCTCTGTTACTGAAGAATCCAACACGAGACAACGATATGGCGCAACCTTACTGGGGGTCGTACACCGGACGAGAAGCGCCGCGTCGCGACAAAAACAACTAGAGGTATCGCACACCGGACGCGCACTTTCTCAGTTTATGGCCAGCAATATTGTAAGGCTATGTAAAAGGACATTATGAAATTAAGATAAGGTCTGTACTATGTTATGATTGTACTGTACAATTAAAAACAATCGTTGCTACGCTTTACCTCAGAGCGTCCGTTAACTGCATGTATTGAGAATCTCACCTGTAAATCCGATAACATCAGCAATTTTCATTCAGTCAGCTCATTTTTGTGAATGAGTGTGTATACACTCATAGACAATAATGTGGTTGAATTTTAAAGACATGGCACTATAAACTGAAAAATGTGGGTGCGTGTCCGGTGTGCGATACCTGTCCTAGACGCGATGCGGCACGGTGCTGCGCTTCTTGTCCGGTGTATAACGTGTGTAAGTGCAACCCCCCTTACATGACCGGCTGTTAGCGTGTCACCCAGTACTTTGCTAGGTTACCAGAGAGTGAGTACATTTGTTCATGCAACCAAACTTGCAACAAAACTTTCTTCCGATGAAAAAAATAAAATAATTATCGAACGGTTTATCGAACGCATTTTTTATTGATATTGATTATGTGTCTATCGCGATACATATCGTTATCGTTTAATCGCCCAGCCCTAATTACCATTGCTTTTATATGTTGGTGATCCTTCTATACTATCCGTGAACCAATTTTCATGTGTCAGTGTATCGTATAATGTGCTTTGTTTAAAGCTAGCTTTGAGACTGTCAGTGTTAAATGCATCTCAAGTTTTATTCCTGTTCTTATGCATGATGGTCAGAAGCGCTGTTAACCCTCCAATTATTTTTGGCAGCACAGCAGGCCCAGAGTCACTTGAGTCACTTTATACTTTCATTGCAGGAACTTAACCAATACCTGGAGGATAAAGTTTACCTGGCTGGGAACATCTTCACCCTGGCAGACATCCTCATGTATTACGGCATTCACCACATTGTTGTAAGTCCCTCAGCGGTGAACTTCAGTTGTTTGAGAGAAGTGATGCAGAGTTCCAATTAAAACAGTAAGACGCTTCAAGCTCAGGAGAAACCTGACACAGCAAAAAGATGAGACACATAGTGATGTCATTTCCCAGGACAGCAGCCAAGGAAGTTTAAGGAGCCTGAAGGAGCCCATTGAGACAGGAAGAGAGGGATGAAATGAGAATTAGAGAGAAAGGGAGTAGAATATCACATCTTCACATGTCAGTGCTTGTAATTGACTGACTACTGACTGACGGAGAGTTGTCATTACCCAGAAGGCTTTGGTGTGTCACTAAGTTTAAACCCCCTGGAGATAAAGTCAGTTAGACATAGAGTGTCTAAAAAATGTATTCACCACTTTGTAGATTTCATGCTTTACTGTTGTAAAACATTGAACAACGAAGGATTTTTTTTCTATGTAGTGTAGATGGCAAAACACATTTATAATGTTACAAAAGATTCTATTTCAAATAAATGCTGTTCTTTTGAACTTTCTATTCATCAAAGAACCGTGGGAAAAAAATTGTACATGACTGTTTTCAACATTGATACTAATAATTAATGTTTTCTGAGCATCAAATCATCATATTAGAATGATTTCTCAAGGATCATGTGACGCTGAATTTAATATTCAACAATAATATTGATATGCCTGCATCGTCAATAATACAAGAACTGAACTGAGCTGGACGATGACATCACAGTTTACTCCAGAGCGTCTATATATATATATATACAGTGGGTACTGAAAGTATTCAGACCCCCTTAAATGTTTCACTCTTTGTTATATTGCAGCCATTTGCTAAAATTATTTGTTCATTTTTTTGCTCATTATTGTACACACCCCATATTGACAGAAAAACACAGAATTGTTGACATTTTTGCACATTTATTAAAAAAGAAAAACTGAAATATCACATGGTCCTAAGTATTCAGACCCTTTGCTGTGACACTTATATATTTAACTCAGGTGCTGTCCATTTCTTCTGATCATCCTTGAGATGGTTCTACACCTTCATTTGAGTCCAGCTGTGTTTGATTATACTGATTGGACTTGATTAGGAAAGCCACACACCTGTCTATGTAAGACCTTACAGCTCACAGTGCATGTCAGAGCAAATGAGAATCATGAGGTCAAAGGAACTGCCTGAAGAGCTCAGAGACCGAATTGTGGCAAGGTACAGATCTGGCCAAGGTTACAAAAAAAATTCTGCTGCACTTAAGGTTCCTAAGAGCACAGTGGCCTCCATAATCCTTAAATGGAAGACGTTTGGGATGACCAGAACCCTTCCTAGAGCTGGCCGTCCGGCCAAACTGAGCTATCGGGGGAGAAGAGCCTTGGTGAGAGAGGTAAAGAAGAACCCAATACCCCTTTTCCACCAAAGCATTTTGAGAGCCAGTTCGGAGCCAGTGCCTACTCGCGAACCAGTTCTTTGTGTTTCGACAGCCAAAGAACCGGTTCTCTGCCAGGAAAATTGGTTACAAAAGCGGCACCAACTCTTTGCTGGACTAGAACCCTTCTTTTACCACGTCATGCTTAAGTTGGGGGCTGGGGGCGGGGTTATAATTACATTTCTTCTTGAACGTAATCTCCATCTATTGTAATCCGGACGAGCAGCACAAATGTGTTTTAAACGTCGTCTTCTGACCCCAATTTAGGATCGCAAAGCCATGAGAAACATTTGCAGAAAGACGATCTAGTCCGCCATTGTAATATGCTTGAAGTTGCCGTAAGCATTTCTGGGAAAGCTAAGACGTATGGCGACATACACAGTGACGTAACAACGTTGTTCGCTGGGCTCTCTAGTCAGTGGAAAAACAAACACGTTCTGAGAAGTTTCCCAAGTTGAACCAACTTTGAACCAGCACCAGTTATGAACCAGTTCTTTTTTGGTGGAAAATGGGTAAAAGATCACTGTGGCTGAGCTCCAGAGATGCAGTCGGGAGATAGGAGAAAGTTGTAGTAAGTCAACCATCACTGCAGCCATCCACCTGTCGGGGCTTTATGGCAGAGTGGCCCGACGGAAGCCTCTCCTCAGTGCAAGACACATGAAAGCCCGCATGGAGTTTGCTAAAAAAAACAATCGAAGGACTCCTTCGAGACCAAGACCAAGATGGAACTTTTTGGCCTTAATTCTAAGCGGTATGTGTGGAGAAAACTAGGCACTGCTCATCACCTGTCCAATACAGTCTCAACAGTGAAGCATGGTGGTGGCAGCATCATGCTGTGGGGGTGTTTTTCAGCTGCAGGGACAGGACGACTGGTTGCAATCGAGGGAAAGATGAAAGCAGCCAAGTACAGGGATATCCTGGACGAAAACCTTCTCCAGAGTGCTGTGGACCTCAGACTGGGCCGAAGGTTCACCTCCCAACAAGACAATGACTCTAAGCACACCGCTAAAATAACAAAGGAGTGGCTTCACAACAACTCCGTGGCTGTTCTTGAATGGCCCCGCCAGAGCCCTGACTTAAACCCAATTGAGCATCTCTGGAGAGACCTGAAAATGGCTGTCCACTAGCGTTTACCATCCAACCTGACAGAACTGGAGATGATTTGCAAGGAGGAATGGCAGAGGATACCCAAATCCAGATGTGAAAAAGTTGTTGCATCTTTCCCAAAAAGTCTGTATTAGAATAAAAGGGTCCTTCTACTAAATACTGAGCAAAGGGTCTGAATACTTAGGACCATGTGATATTTCAGTTTTTCTTTTTTAATAAATGTGCAAAAATGTCAACAATTCTGTGTTTTTCTGTCAATATGGGGTGCTGTTTGTACAAGAATGAGGGAAAACAAATGAACTTAAATGATTTTAGCAAATGGCCGCAATATAACAAAGAGTGAAAAATTTAAGGTGGTCTGAATATTTCCGTACCCACTGTATAATTTATAATTATTTTGAACTATCCCCCCCAAATATAACTATAGTTATATTGAACTATAACCGTTTACAATTTTATATATATATATATATATATATATATATATATATATATATATACACTCACCTAAAGGAAGGATTATTAGGAACACCTGTTCAATTTCTCATTAATGCAATTATATTATCAACCAATCACATGGCAGTTGCTTCAATGCATTTAGGGGTATGGTCCTGGTCAAGACAATCTCCTAAACTCCAAACTGAATGTCAGAATGGGAAAGAAAGGTGATTTAAGCAATTTTGAGCGTGGCATGGTTGTTGGTGCCAGACAGGCCGGTCTGAGTATTTCACAATCTGCTCAGTTACTGGGATTTACACGCACAACCATTTCTAGGGTTTACAAAGAATGGTGTGAAAAGTGAAAAACATCCAGTATGTGGCAGTCCCGTGGGCGAAAATGCCTTGTTGATGCTAGAGGTCAGAAGAGAATGGGCCGACTGATTCAAGCTGATAGAAGAGCAACTTATAGAAGATCCATCATGCCTTGTTACCACTGTGCAGGCTGGTGGTGCTGGTGTAATGGTGTGGGGGATGTTTTTATGGCACACTTTAGGCCCCTTAGTGCCAATTGGGCATCGTTTAAATGCCACTGCCTACCTGAGCATTGTTTCTGACCATGTCCATCCCTTTATGGCCACCATGTACCCATCCTCTGATGGCTACTTCCAGCAGGATAATGCACCATGTCACAAAGCTCGAATCATTTCAAATTGTTTCTTGAACATGAAAATGACTGTACTAAAATGGCCCCCACAGTCACCAGATCACAACCCAATAGAGCATCTTTGGGATGTGGTGGAACGGGAGCTTCGTGCCCTGGATGTGCATCCCACAAATCTCCATCAACTGCAAGATGCTATCCTATCTATATGGGCCAACATTTCTAAAGAATGCTTTCAGCACTTTGTTGAATCAATGCCACGTAGAATTAAGGCAGTTATGAAGGCGAAAGGGGGTCAAACACAGTATTAGTATGGTGTTCCTAATAATCCTTTAGGTGAGTGTGTATGTATAAAAATATATTTTGTAATATATATATATATATATATATATATATATATATATATATATATATATATATATATATATATATATATATAAATAACTAAATTAATAACTTTTTTTTTAAATAAAAATGAAACAATACTGAACTTACCTAACCTGGAATGTGATGCTATTTTCTTCTGGAAACAAACTTTTTTGCATTATTTTCCTGTTATCTATAAAGCTGCTTTGAAACAATCTGTATTGTAAAAGCGCTATATAAATAAATATGATTTGACTTGACCGAAGACTGGATTAATGATGCTTCAGCTTTGATCTCAAGAATAAATTACATTTTAAAATGTATTCACATAGAAAACAGTTATTTAATTTAAAATAAAAATTAAAACATTTTTGTATTTTTAATCAAATAAATGCAGCCTTGGTGAGCAGAAGAGACTTCTTTTAAAGGCATTAAAAATCTTGCCGATTCAAAACCTTTGACCGTTAGTGTAATTGACACACATTGTGCCGTATTAAAGAGAGTGAATACTTATGGAAGATTTTTGTTTAACATTTTATAGTTATATAAAAGACTGTATATATAATGTTGTAATTATTATAGATAAACTCAACAAAGCCTAATGGGGTGAAAGCTTTTTGTAGGCACTGTATTGGATATCTCTGTAGTGTTATACACATTAAGTTTTCCTTTATTTTTCACCATCTCATGTTTGTCCTCACTTTTTCATAGGTGGAATTGGCTATACTGGAGAAAGAGCGTTATCTGAATGTCACCAGGTGGTTTGATCATATCCAGCACTATCCAGGCATACGGCACCATTTGCCTCCTGTGGTGGTTCTGAGGAACAGAGTTTACCTGAGTGGTCACCACTGAAAGTTTTGATAACTACTTGTGGGATGTCAAATAAGCAAGACCTTAAGGTCACCATATGAAAGCTCAACTAACACACAGAGCTGTCCACATTCGTTTTACTCCACAATCCCGTCGAGAACCGAAACAGCCAGGACAAGTAAAGCAGGTCTTTTCTATTTTTTTTTTGTGTTTTTTGCAAGCTGGTTCATGGCCACTAGTCATGTTATTGTATATGTGAATTTAGCATGAGTGTAGTTAAATTTATGTGGATTGGAGTAACTCAGCATGATCAATGAGAATTGTGGCTGTGGTGTTAATGGTACAGCATTTATTTATAATAAGAACATGATAATATAAATACATTTATTAATTGCTTTTTCAGGTAAGGTTGTCATTAATTCGACTAATATAATATTGACAGAAATGTCCAACTTGTCCCTAATGCTTCTTTTGAACCCACACAAATCTTTTCTCATTTGGCATTTTCTTCCGCTGTTCATCTCTTTCTCGTAATGTCAGCGCTGGTGTGGGCAGTAGTCTGGGGTTTGACAGGGTGGCATGTTGTTGCTCTGGGGCAGCGGACATACCACCAGCTGTAGCCACACAGACAGCACTGGTGTAATCGGATTTTCATGCAATTTTCACTCCATCCACAACCAGTGTGTCATTTTCCCCAAAATCCCCTTCTGGGGTGTCCATAGCTTCTTTAGACATGTCTAGTGTTCAACTTCTTAATCCAATTCTGTGTTATATCACTGGATGCATAAAAGGTTTTCAATGTTAAAAATGTTTAATGAGTGTCACTGTGGAGCATAGGTCTGTGCTTGTGCTTTCAAGGCACAAAATGAAATCATTTTGAAAAAGGGTTTAGGACAAAAATGCTTTTCCATTTCCAGGAGACTTGTTTCTGAGAACATAGCAGCTTAATTGATCATAAACCGGTGACTCAAAACATCTTTTGGGAAACTAAGTGCTTCATACAATGTACAACATGTGGCCAATCTGATTTGGAGCTGCTCTGTCTGTAGCCTTTATGGTTGAAAATCCTCTTCTTATGAAAGGGAGATGTGTTTTTGCACATTTACTTATCTGCTGTGCATATGCTGACAAAAAGATCTCTCTGTTCTTTTTATTATACTTCCTTTCCTATAAGCCTTCTTTATGAAATGTCTGCTGTTCTCAAGCTCAAGTTTGTGTTCTTTTATGTCAACAGAATGTTGTCCTGTGCCAATAAATAAAAAGGAAAAACAGAACTATGTGTCCTTTTTATATATATAAGTACTACTTCTGGTTATATGACACAATCCATTTTTTGCAGAATTCAAAGAATTTCCATCTGACATTCACTGTGCCCATAGAAAAACTGTAGCGGAACAAAGCAATGTGTGTTTGTGGAAGTGCAAACTGAAAAAGCGACAGAAATCTTGCAGTCATCAGAACAGGCCTTGTGACCAGATAATGGAAATATCCACAGTGGAGTCTCTGTTTGCCTGTTTATTTCTGTCTCCAGATTTAATTGGCGGCTAATCTAAAAGAGGCTTCCATCATCAAGATGAAATTTATCGCCTCTTTCACGTCTACAAAAGATGACCAAACCACATGTAGCAGATTTTCCTGAATGGAGGTCTTTAAAGAGATTTCAACTGAAGTTTTCCACATTTTTCAAACATTGGTTCAGGTGGCAAGAGGTCGTTATAGCTTTAGCTCCAAGTTGAAACAACAAAGATCCACAGCAGGAGGTATAGGACACTCCAATTAATTTGGACCTTTGTCCTTTCTGCAAAGTTAGAAGGGAATCCACTCTTCATGGGCGGACTTCTTTAATTTCAGTTGCGTGTCTGCTCTTTCATTGAATTCTGGCAATTCATTCGTCTTGCATTTCTCATGAAGTCAAAGTTCAAGAGGTTTGGGGCATTAGCTTCCCCATTGCGGTTTGTCTCACATCATGCCACAAGGTCAACAAACCACCTATTGCTTTCCCAAAAGGCTCGAGGGACATCAGGAAGAGCAAAGGGTAGCAACCCTAGTTGCACTAGCACACTTTGATTATGCCTTTCTTTTGATGTAGAAGGATCTTAGTTGAGAGACTTTAAGTAGCACATCAAGACAACTGTGTAGTACTTCTCAAAAGTTGAGTTCTGTAACAAGAATTCTACTTGAATGATCATTGACACAGCTACAGACCACAATGAATAGATAGATACACATTGACTTTGCAAGGCTGCGCTCGCATTTTGTTTGCATCATGTCCCCTGAAGTGCCTGAAGTTTTCACCAACTGTTCATTATGTCTTGTTAACAAGATAAAGAGCTGCATGCCAAGCGAGATGTGAAGCTGGGAAAACAGAAGACCTTGATTGATTCAATGAAACTATCAGCTCTGCGTGGGGCGCATTAGCGCGGAGTAAGTGGTTGTGACAGCTCCCGTGTTATCTGCACCCAACAGGAAGTGACAGTTCTACCATGCACCCATAAAGCAGGCATCTGATTGTCTACTGCAATTACATGACTGAAGCAAAACAGGAAGAGGAAAAAGTTACATGGTGGTAACGCATCCACACACAATTAATAGCTTTACTTTAGAATGGCGAGAAGCAAATTTAGGTGGAAATGCTCCACTTGAGGCAATGTAATTGTCAAAAACATTTGTGAGTCTGCGAAGTAATATGTCTAAGAGGCAAGAGCATTTTACATATGCAGCTATGCATATTATCGTGGAATGAGGTAGCCTATTCTGAGCTAAACACTAGGATCAAAGGCCTGTCACTCTTACTTAAATGTGCAATGGCTCAGTAAAGAGCAGAGTCTTTTATCTTGTGCTTTGCCTTTGTATTACACTCTTACCTATGTTCTGCAATAAGATGGCAGGATCGCAGGTGTGAGTCTATGTACTGAGTCTTTGAGATGCTCCTTGTTCACTTCATCAATCACAGAAGGCGTCTGATAATAAAGGTGCTAAAGTACATGTGTGTGACCCCAGGCACCGTGATGGCACCTTAACATTGACACGGATGACAGACTTTTCCAGAAATAGACTCTGCTGCATGGAACCCTGTCCCAGCTGCATGAAACACACTCCTGAGAGGGATATGTGGTCCTTGTGCACCATGTGTGCATTGAGACTCTCATTTAAGGGGTTATGGATTTGGCTTGAGGGTACCAAAGGGAGAGGGGAGGGAGGTAAAGACATGAAATTGTCCTCCTGGATCTCGAGAGATTAGGGGCCAAGCATAGAAAGTGCATTGGTATTCATTATATCTGTCGGAGTATGCATTATTGTTCTTTAATAAGGGAGACATATAACAGCCCCTAGAACTGTATAACACCTTCTGTGAGATCAGGCACAAGCCTTGAGGACTCAGATGGCAAATTTGGGATTTGGGACACTTTTTATGCCGCGAATCAGTCTGAATGATCTGTTCAGTTCCTCACGCACTGAATCGTCTGAAGGGCGTTCAATCACACTCGACACGGAGTCGTAACAGGAAGATTTAAGAACATCAAGAGCGTTGGATGAAGTGGCCGTGGATCTACAGTTTAGTATAGTGAAAGCAAATCTGCAAATGCATCATATTTTTGCCAGCGATGAAGATATTTATTAGTTGAACATCTTCGTAATAAGCTGTATGTGAATGAATGATTCCAAAGGACGATACATTTGATTTCTTTTCATTCAGGTAATACATTTCACAACCAAACAGATTATTACGCCACGATAGCACTACTAGAAAGTATGACATTATCCGTTTTTTGGACATACATTAATTTATAGGCTAAAAAAAAAACGCTTCAGAGCGTCGGCTCACTGGCAAAGGTTAACAGGTTAAATAAGCTAACGTTACCATTGTGTAGCTACAGTTTATGAAATGAAGACCCGCCATCCCGCGGTAATGTGTGTATTGCGCAGGGGCATAGTCACACGAATAGTTTACATTGATTGAAAACTAATTTGTTTAAAAAGGAGGAGGCTATTGTCGGTAAAGGCAGGTTCACATAAAATCATTATTATAAAATCTATAATCTAGATTAATTCCACAGTGAGATTAATGTAGATTAAAAAAATTAATCTATGCCCACCTCTAATATATATATATATATATATATATATATATATATATGTGTGTGTATATATATATATATATATATATATATATTTGGTGATGTAATACGCAGGAAAGTGAATGACGCTTGGGTTTACTGTTTATGGGTTTCATGAAGGGGGCTTTCTGCTGCTTGCAAACAGACCCTTGAGCAGACAGCGGGTTGTGAGCCTTTGATTTGCCACTCTGTGGCTAGTTCCATAAACTTAGCCATTATGATAAGATGGTGTCTTAAAATCTAGTATGACCCATTAGCAGTTGGTCAAAGGATGGTTAATCTTACTTTTCTGTATCAAATTAGGCCAATGTACGTTATTATGTAACTGACTTCAAAAAGTTATGACCAGTCTTAACCCTAAAACAGGCAACGTGTCTCACTAGATACATAGTTTTTATTGTCTTTTTTGGGGCATAAGAACGATTTTTTCATCAAATTCTTTTATCACTTCAGACAGCCTGGTCTGTCTTGAGTATGCTGGTCACATGATTTGCTTCAAATTTTTTGTGATCAATTAGTCAGCCTGACCTAAATCCAACATGGCTGCCAGTGGTGCAGAACATTCAGATTTTGAGATAAGTAAATATTTATAAAGCGATACTCGGTTACTAATGAAACCTCGGTTCTCTCTAGAGAGGGAACGAGTATCGCGTAAGTTTAGCTTACGCTACGGGAAAGATTCATCTTCTCGAGATACTGAAGCCAAAAATTATCCTTAATTTTTTATTCATTGTCAACGCAGTGCAGCAGCTAGCAGACCTAGAGTAGCCCATCTCGCGTGCTCATTGGCTGCCCTGCGGGCAACTGCTGCAGCCTACCAGTGAGCCCGGCATGACGTCACGCCCAATGAAGGGCGCCCGAGCCTTCATAGTGTCACAGCCCGCCAGAATGGGCGTGGGTTAGCGTATAAAGGTAGGGGCTGTAGGCTGACTTCCCTGGTTTTTCGTAGACTGAATCGAAGACGCTTATGGCGCAAGCACGGCCGGGTTACGCAATACTCAATACGCAATACGCTACGGGAACACTTTGTCAACGCCGTGCGCGCCAAGCATCCACCATGAGACCCCGAACTTTCAGGGGAACCCCATTAGTGGAAAAATAAGGTGGGCAGCCACGCGGGCCATCACTTGTACATAAGCACACATAGGGAAATACAGAGCAGCGTGCCGGTCTGTATAGGCACATGGCACGTACCCCACTTAGTGCAGCTCAACCAGGAGAGCTGAGTCATGTGAGAGTGATCTGGGCAGAATACACCTCTCCTTCAAACTGACAACAGTTTAGCCTGCAAGGCAGGAACGTCTAGGTTATAAAACCTGACAAAGGTAGACGGGGAGCTCCAGCCCGCCGCTACACATATGACATGGATAGAAATTCCACTGGACCATGCCCACGAAGAGGCCACGCCTCTCGTGGAATGAGCCCTGATGCCCATAGGGTATTGCAGACCTTTTGACGCGTAAGCGGCTGCTATAGCGTCCACTATCCATATGGACAGGCTCTGTTTCGAGGAGGCGAGACCCTTGGTGTGCCCACCAAACGAAACAAAAAGCTGTTCCGAACGCCTGAAGGAGGCGGAGCGTGTAATGTAAAACCTCAGTGCTCTGACAGGGAAGAGGAGATTCACATCACTTTCGCTGTCAGATGCTGGGAGAGCTGACAATGAAATAACTTGCGCTCTGAATGGAGTGCCCATCACTTTAGGAACATAGCCATGTCTAGGTCTGGGGATGACTTTAGAGTCATTCGGCCGAACTCAAGACACGGCGCGCTGACAGACAGCGCATGCAGGTCCCCCACACGTTTTACTGACGACAGTGCAGTCAGAAAGATGGTTTTCAGTGATAGATGTTTCAACCCCACGGAGTCTAGTGGTTCAATAGGAAAAGCTTTCAGGGCCTCGAGGACCAATGAAAGATCCCACATGGGAACCGACGGGGGCACGGCGGATTCATCCTTCTAGCTCCTCTAAGGAAGCGGATGACCAACTCATGTTTTCCCAGTGACTGGCCGTGCGTCGATTCTGCGCACGCTGCCACGGCCGCCACGTATACTTTGAGCGTGGATGGGGACCTTCCCTTATCCAACAGCTCTTGTAGGAAGGTAAGTAGATGCGCCACCCCGCATGTCCGCGGGTCCAGACCTCTGTCGGTGCACCATCCAGAGAACACCGACCATTTAGACGCATAGAGCCTTCTCGTGGAAGGGGCTCTAGACTGCGTGATCGTGTTCATTACTCCTTCTGGCAGGGCAAAGAGTACCCGTTGATCAACCATGCATGCAGAGACCAGCGGTCTGGATGGGGATGCCAGATCGTGCCGCGAGCCTGAGAGAGGAGATCTACCCTCACCGGAATCGGCCACGGAGCTGTATGTGACAGCCGTGGTACTTCCGGGAACCAAATCTGATTCTCCCAACGCGGGGCTATGAGGAGCACCGAGTGGCGCGTTTCCCTGATTCTCTTGATCACCTGTGGTAACAGAGAGACCGGAGGGAAAGCATATAGCGGGAGGCTGGGCCAAACCTGGGCCAGCGCGTCCTCGTCCTTTGAGAAGAACGTCGGGCATTGAACGTTGTCTTTTGACGCAAATAGGTCGACTTCCGCTCTGCCAAATAGGCGCCACAGTTTCTGGACCGTTTGGGGGTGCAGGGACCATTCCCCTGGGGGAACATTGTCCCTGGACAGTTTGTCTGGGCCGTCTTTCAAATGCGCCGCCCTCAGCGAGTGCAGGTGCATCTGAGACCAAATAAGGAGGCGTTCCGTCAGATTGCTGAGATTTCTGGATTTGACACCGCCCTGACGGTTTACATAGGATACCACAGACATTTTGTCCGAGTGGACAAGAACATGCTGGTCCTGTATGAATGGGAGGAAGCACTTCAGCGCGTTCTCGACCGCTATCATCTCCAGACAGTTTATGTGAAAACCCTTCTCCTGGTCTGACCACTGGCCAAAGACCGGTCTGCCCTAAAACAGCGCGCCCCAACCCGAGTTGGACGCGTCTGTCGAGATGACTTTTCGATAAGAGATGGTTCGCATCCTTACTCCCTGCTGGTACCAGTCGGCCACTAACCAGGGCTGCAGAGCCGCTAAGCAGGTCTGTGTCACTCTGATTTTCTGGTCGCCAGACAGCCAGTTTCGGCGGGACACGCGAGTATTCAACCAGCGTTGGAGCGGGCGCATGCGCTGCAGCTGATGCCATATAGGCAAACATCCTTTGAAATGTTTTCAAAGGGAGAAAGCTTCCCTTCTGGAAAAATGCGGCTAGGTGGCGAACACGGCGCGCACGCTGTGTCGATAAACGAGCCGTAATGGTTACCGAGTCCAGTTCTATTCCTAGAAAGGAAATTGACAAGCTGGGCAGTAACGAGCTCTTGGTCCAGTTGATGGTGAGACCCAAGCTTTCCAGATGACTGAGAAGCACTGTCCTGTGAGATAGGAGTTCTGTCTCTGACTGTGCCAATAACAGCCAATCGTCCAGATAGTTCATTATTCGCAGCCCCTGACTTCTCAGTTTACTTCGTAAATGTACGGGGTGCTGGGGACAGGCCGAACGGCAGGACGGTGTATTGATATACCTGACCGTCGAAGGCGAATCTCAAAAATTGCCTGTAACGGGGTATTATCTGAATCTGAAAATAGGTCCCTCGGGCGAACGTGCGCGAGGATTTTCCTGGTCGTAAGTATTTTGAACGGTCTTTTCCCAAGCACTTTGTTCAAATGTCTCAGATCTAGGATAGGTCTGAAGGCTCCGTCCTTCTTGGGTACGAGAAAATATCGGCTGTAAAAGCCTGACACGCTCAGAGAAGGCGGTACCTTTTCTATAGCCCCTTTGCACAGCAGCTTTGCTATTTCTGCGTGAAGTAGGTGTGCTTCTTCCGCATTCACTATCGTTGCGGTCCGGGCTTGAAAGCGCGGGGGACGGCGAATGAATTGAAGTGTATAGCCCTGCCTTATTGTGCTCAGCACCCATTCTGAAATCCCTGGGATAGTTTCCCACGCAGCTATTGGCGCTTTACCATTACCAGTACCAGCTCGACTCGCCTCGGCTCGCCTCGACTCGGCTCGCTTTTCGCTCCGTTTTCCATTGCAGATAGTACCGCCACAAATAGTACCCGGTAGTCATAGCGACGCCGCAGGAAACTGCCGTGACGTAATCTTATACGCGACACACATCCGCTACCCACACACACAGGACAATGGAGGAAATCGAGTGTATGCTGTTTTTGATCCTCGGGATGTGGCTGTTTCTCACAGCAAGAAGACAAACGTTGTTTCATGAGAGGCTGAGGGCAGCAAAACGAAACACTGCTGAAAAAAACAGGAGAGTTTGGGAATTACTACAGAGTTCAGACTACGAGATGAATCCGGTTGTTCAAAGCCGACGCAAGAGGGTAAGTTATGCTAACATAGCTAACGTTTGCATATGTGTAAATACTATACTATATGCAAAGTATTTAATCAACTTTATAGCTACCAGTATTACGTACTAAAATGTGCATGGTTTATGTGTTTCAGATCTGTTTAGCTTTGCAAAGTCGCCGCGGCAAACCGTCTGTTTGGGCTTTCAACCGAGCTACCGAGTGGTGGGATGTTATTGTTCCTGGTTTCACAAACGCGCAGTGGGTTCAGAACTTCAGAATGTCGGAAGAAACATTCATATATTTGTACAACAAACTGCGTCCAGTGATGGAGAGACAAGGTCCTTCAAGGTGTTGTAGATGGAAAAGGACTGTTCTGGAACGTGTTTGCAGGACTGCCTGGCAGCTTGCATGATGCTCGTGTTTTAAGACTGTCCACATTGTGGGAGTTGGCCAGCCGTGGCAACCACTTTCCAGCTTACACCAGGAATATTGGTGGGGTGAATGTTGCCTACTACATCCTGGGAGATTCTGCCTATCCCCTGCAGAACTGGCTCCTAAAGCCATTCACTGACACTGGACGGCTGACAGTAGAACAGCAGATCTACAACAAGAAAATATGTCGAGCACGGGTAGTGGTTGAAAACGCTTTTGGTAGACTGAAGGGAAGGTGGCGTTGCCTCATGAAAAGAAATGACTGTGATGTTACAATCGTGAAATCTATGATTCTTACTTGCTGTGCTTTGCATAACCTTTGTGAGAGTCATGGAGAGGACTATGACGATGACTGGGATGCACCTGCAGCAGCAGAGCCTGTGGTGCCAGTGGCACAGGGTGTTGAGGAGGAGGGCAGAGATGTACGGGAGGGTCTGATGCGTTATTTTAATTGCTAAATAAATACATTATCATTAAATATGTTGTCTCTGCTGTTTTTCATTAAAGGTTATCACAGTATAAAATCTGAAAATACTTGTTTAAACCCTTGTAAAAAGGCAAACCATCAAAAAAAGACACTGTTTGTAATAAGTTTCAAAAAGGTTTTATTTAAACACGCATACAAATAGAAAAAAATATAATATTAATATAAATTCACACATCCAACTATATACATATGTTACATGTAGTGCAAACATTAAATTAAAATAAACAAAGGGGTTTCAGTCCAGGGGCGGTGGAACAGCATCCCGCCGGTTCAGTGCCTGGACAAGCTGGCTCAGGGTTCCCAGAAAGGCCTGGTTGAAGGACGACATTGCAGCCATCTCCTCTCTCCTTAAAGCCGCTTCTAGTTCTCGGGCATGTGCTGCATCATCGAGTGCCATCTGTAAATGGCGCTCCCGCTGTGCCCGGTTCAATTCCAGCTGCTCGACATCCGATGTCTGCATCTCCCTCAGGACAGTCAGATGCTCCTGTTCCCTCTTTCGTTTCCTCCGTCCTGGCCAAAAAAATAATTACAATGAATGAGTTATAAAGAAAAACGGACAAGTCACGTTTCATTCAAAGGTTGTGTGTGTTGTAAATTGTTCACATGTATTATCAATACAGCTCTACATAAAAAAGACAAGCCCACAACTTACTATTACTTAAATAGTATATAACGACTTAACATCTGAGCCCAACTATTTTAGTAAATGTCAACTTTAAAATACCATGTGTACAGTATAGGTGTACGTCTGGAAAGTTATAAAAATACTGAACAGGTTTATTAATGAATCCTGCATTCCCATAACTGGGAATGCTTCCTGTTGTTATGCAAGTACGTTTACGTTATATTAATGAGTTATTGATACGATTAATGATATATTAAAAAGTGTGTATAGATTCACAGACAACAGGCTAGAAGAGTTTACTTTTTCTCCAATTATACTAACCGGTTGCCGGTGTCGACGCTGCTGCGGGTCTCGGTGTCGACGCTGCTGATCTTGTTGGTGTCGATGGTGCCGCTGGTTCCAGTGCCGACGTGGCATCAGTGGGAGTCACTGAACCATTCTCGCTCGTCGAAAAGGAATCTAGATAGAAAGATCATACAAAAGTCAACACAATACGAAAATAGCAATGGCAGATAGTTAGCGGTAGCAGCAATTGTTATCTGCGACACAAGTTTACAGTCTTCGATGTTATAAGTGAGCTTCAGCTTTTCAAAAGCCAGCCTACTGAAAACAAAACTCTCAAGCAGAGTGCGCCTACATGATTAATGTAATGTAAATTTTAAACACTTACCATCCTCCAACAGCGACTCGAACAAACTGGTGGCCGAGTCAAGTCCACCCTCCCTCCCGTTGCTCGCCGGTCTATGGCCGTAGATACCGTCCATCTGTTCGTACCACTTCCAGCTTTTTCGGTTTGAACCACTGCGGCCGTTGTGGTCCTTTACAGCTCTGTAGTCACTTTTCAGTTTTTTTAACTTTTCCCTACATTGCTGGAAAGTCCTGTTGTAGCCATGTGTGGACAGCAGTTCGGAGATTTCTTGATAAACTTTTTCGTTCCTCGTTGCCCCATCAAGCTCTCGCTGGATCCTTTCTTCGGCAACCAAACATAGGAAAGTCTGCACCTCCTCGTTTGACCACGGCGTATTCTTCCGAGTTGCCATAATAGTAAGTTTAGTATATCTGGGCAAACTATTTAAAAATGGCGGGGTTATTCTCTGGTTATTCTGGATACTCCGTCTGCCGCGTGCAATGATGACGCAGTGAATAGTGACGATTCTCTCTGACCAATCAGCAGTCGGCATTGTATTACGTCACATTTTAGTATCGCCTTAGCTCGCTTAGAACCTCGCCGGAGGTGGTACGAAAAAAAGTACCCGAAAGCAGGTACAGGTACAACTTTTACACAGTGGAAAACCAAACAAAGGCGAGTCTAGTTGAGCCGAGCCGAGCCAAGGCGAGCTGGTACTGTGTAGTGGAAAAGCGCCATATGTGAGCCGCTAGGGGGCGAATGGCCTCCTGGGTTCAGATCGCCTCCATTTGCGGGCTTGTGAAACTGAACCGGAGCCGAAAGCGAGGCGCGCGCGCTCTCAATGGCTGCTGGCTGAAAGCCGAAACTGCTGATTTATGTGAGATGTCCCAAACATAAGGGATGGGGAACATTCTTTTTTCACTTTTTGACGCCCGAGCAGCGCTCCGGGCGGAAAAGCTTTCTGTAAGCGTGAGCGCGTGTACGCGGGCACGAGAATTATAACTGTATCTGACGCCCTGATCATAATGGATGAGGAGCGTTTTATTAACGCCCTGCGTTTTGTGATAACACTTAAACAAGCAGACGGAGTCCGGGGGGAGGTTTGTGTCAGCAAGCGTGAGCGCTCTTTGGCGGGCACGAGACTTACATTCATAACCTGCTTCTTTGATCGTGTAACAGAGCGGGCAGATAGTGGGCACAGACCTGTGGACACATTTCTTACATTTAACACTCGAGCGGCTTTTCTGCGCTTTATGAGAGTGTGCTCTGTGAGTGACATGGGATTTGGATTGCTTATGTGTAGGGGTGAACACTGGGGCGTGGGCACTTTCACTACACTTAAAACACTGACGGGGTGAGCCGGACCAGACATTATACTATTTTTGAGATTTCTCTGGGTCGCCGTGAAAACGGCGTTTGTGTGCCGGCGAGCGGGTGAATAAACCGGCTCGTTGGCTGCTAATTGAACCACTGCAGTAGCCTGTTTGAAGGGGACTCACAGGGAAATGAACTTTGACGGCGGTCCGGCCGCAGCGGGACACGCGCGTCTTTTCTCTCTCTCTGTTAGGAGGGCTTCGCGTGCTCAGTGTAATTCTTTGCCGAGGCCCTGTGGGGGGCAGCGGTCTGTGACGGCTGTCTGAGTGCGACCTAGGGCGGCCGCCCTGACGTCGCTGCGAAGGCTGAGGCTGTGCTGGACGCTGGGTGCTGGTTCGCACAGGAGGCTGGCTGTGTCTCTCGCGAGAGCGGCCTGTGACGGAACTCGAGAGTCGCGGCAGGAAGAGGTTCATGGCCTCCGTGGTCTTCTGCACCTCCGAGAAGCGGTCAACGATCCCGTTCACCGCTGGGCCGAAGAGACCAGTGGGGGAGAGCGGCGCGTTCAGGAAGGTGGCTCGCTCAGTTTCCCTCATATCCACGAGCGTTAACCAGAGGTGCCTCTCTGTCACAGTTAACGCGGCCATGGCTCGTCCGACGGCTCGGGCTGCGGCTTTGGTGGCGCGGAGAGAGAGAGATCCGTCGCACTTCTCAGGTCCGTTACCGCAGCTGGATCCCGGCCCTTCTCGTCCCATTCACGGAGGAGGTCGGCTTGCAGGATCTGTAGCACAGCCATCGAGTGTAGAGGAGACGAAGCCTGGCCGGAGGCGGCATAAACATGGCCGACCAAGGCGGACGTGGCTCTGCAGGCTTTAGACGGGAGGGCTGACCGTGACCGCCATCTCGCAGAGGGCGGGCAAAGGTGCGCTGCGACCGCCTCTTCCACAGGGGGAATAGCCTTGTACCCTTTCTCGGCGACGCTGTTCACTTGGGAGAGCGACGCAGAGGCCTGTGACTGAAGTCTCGAGTAAAATGGTGTATTTTTGGAGTGGGCCTAGTTGCTGAAGCTGCGCGGCGGCGACTCTGAAGAAAAAAACCGTCAAGCCTGTTCGGCGCGGGTTCCTTTGGCAGCGACCACTCGAGCCCGAGACGGTCAACAGCCTGTGACAGCAGGCGCATCAGTTCCACATCAGCTCCAACGTGGGTACGGGTAGATTCCTGGATCGACGAGGTGGCGGAATGAAGCGACCATTCCTCGCTGTCCGATGCCAGGATGGAGCAGCAGTCTTTCGTGGCGTGTTCCTCGGCCTCATCCTCCGATGCAACGGCAGTGAGGCTCGTAAGCGGCAGCTGCGCGTCGGTGAGGAGAGGCGGGGAAGGCAAAGGCGAGGCTCGAGGGAGGTTCTCCGGCGAGCGCGTCGCTGTGGCCACAGGTTCCGGCTGTCTCAGGGAATGACGCTTCTTCCTGCATGGTCCCACAGAGGGCGGTGTGATTGCTGCAGTGTTGAAGGCCTCGAGTCGAGCCCGCAGGGTCAACAGCGGAAGCTCCTCACAGAGCTCGCAGCCCCTGGACGCAAGGGCGAGCTCTGCATGTTCCAGGCCCAGGCAGAGAGCGCAGATAAGGTGGCGGTCTCCGGCGCTGAGCGGGGCTCTACACGAGCCGCAGGAAGTGCGAGGCATCTTTAAAAAGACGCTCGCTGCTCTTTTAGAATATATATAGCAAAAAGGATAATTCGCCGGATAGCGTAGCTCGCACGGATGGCTGAAGGTGGCGAAGACGGCCGGCTTCCTCAGCGCTGTCCTAAGCTGCCTGTTTGCTGTTCGACGGCGGCGGTGGCTTCTCTCAGATCCTGCGATGCGAAGAGCTCGCTGAAGAGACGAAAAATCAGGGAAGTCAGCCTACAGCCCCTACCTTTATAGGCTAAGCCACACCCATTCTGCCGGGCTGTGATGCTATGAAGTGGCGGGCGCCCTTCATTGGGCGTGACGTCACGCCGGGCTCACTGGTAGGCTGCAGCAGTTGCCCGCAGGGCAGCCAATGAGCACGCGAGATGGCCTGCTCTAGGTCTGCTAAGTGCTGCACTGCGTTGACAATGAATACAAAATTAAGGATAATTTTTTTGGCTTCAGTATCTCGAGAAGATGAAACTTTCCCGTAGCGTAAGCTAAACTTACACAATACGAGAGAACCTCTCGTAAGAGAACTTACTTTTCTTCTGAAAAAAAAAAAGATTACTTCTAACATTAATTGTGAACATTGTCTTAAGGTGTTGAAGGAGAAAATTAAGTAATATGTTGTTCATGTTGTTATTAGCACGTTTGAAATGTATGTGTCTCCTGAGACATGTTGCCTGTTTAGGGTATAAAAAAGGGATTAAACAAGCTCTATTTAGAATGCACTATTCAAAATTAAATGATTTTAATTCAAGAATGCTTTGGATAGACCTAAGTTTGGTCTTGTTTTAAAGAAAACAGTCAGCAGATTATTGCTGAAGTGAAAGCACTTCAAAAAATGAAAGTATGAAAAAGTTAAGGAAGTTTAAAACTTACATTAAATCAAATATACTGTACTTAATATTTATTCTTTTTTATAAAATATATATTTTACAAAATATGTTTTACTATAAAATTACTATAAAATCAAAGCCATATATCTAACCAAGTTGTGTTCCAAATTTGAAGTTGATATCACAAAAATTGAAGTTCACATGAGATTTTGTTTAGGCATAGTACCAAAAATAGCCACAGGGTGACTTACATTCCATTGAATTTAGTTGTAATCCATTCTGCCATAACAAATTAATAAATTTTTGTCCAAATATCACTTCTGTCACAAAATATGGAACCTTGAGACTCAGACCTTTCTGACAATATGTGTTTTGTCAAGATTAGAAAAGGTTTTGATAATAAATTATGAAACATGACGATGCCCAAAAGGGGAGGAGTCCATTAAAATAATTTAGAGTACTGTTTCTATGGTAACACAACCTCCAATTTCAAAACGGGTTTCACGGGCTGAATCTTGAGTTCGTAAGCTTTCGAATTATATATAATTTGTCAACATTAGATCAGGTGAAGTTTGGGATATAATTGTTTTAAACATACAGTTAGAGTAACAGTTAACAGATTAATGACTTGGTCCTTTTTTATACCCTAATCAGGCAACGTATCTCAGGAGACACAATTCATAAAATCCAAAATACATCAAATTTAAAACAAAATATTTTGGATATGTTTTATTTAAGTCCAGATGATATAAAAAATGAAATGAAATTATTTTTTGCTTAGCATTTTCCACTCCTGCCTGTTTAAGGGTTAAAGAAAAAATATGTATGACTAACTTGTAAGACTAGTTTACGTGGTTTATGCAACCGGCCCCTGATTGCACTCCCTCTGCACATTTACACTATTGGGATTACATATTTAAGAATCTGTTTAAGATCTGCTGATCCTACATCTTGACATACCATCACATAAACAACAAAGATTAAATACATTGTATTTAACATTTAAGGGATAGCTGATGACATCAGATGAAATATTCTGTTAAGCAAAGTTTCTATTATGAGGTTTCTTCCAGTTCCTGTTCTCAAATGAACCTGGTAACTGAGGCTATCACCTTTTGTATTTAATGGCTCACAGTGCCCTTGTCCCATTGTTTGAAGTAGTGACTTTTATCTCTATGATAATTAGGTTGAATATGTATGATGAATTTGTACCACAGTGTGGTCCCAGCTTCGCATGACAGCTTTCTCATTACCAATTTTTCATGTGAACCATGCCCCGTTTCGGACCAAACTGCCAGTGTAAAAGCACCCTTAGAGTCTTTCTGGTTTGGAGGAAAGTTGTAAAACTTTCAGTTGTCTCCCAGTCAAACACTCTAGTGGTACCATCAACTCAGAATGAATCTGCAGTCACACTAGACTTTGAGCATGCAAAATCTCTACAGACACCGCAATGGTCGCAATATAATTCAACATATAATACATAAAAAATATGCAATAGACTTTACTGCAATGCTGCTGCTTCACGGCAGCGCAGAAGACACCGCAAGCCATGCGCCATTCTCTGCCCTAAAGAGCGAGGTCCAAAGCTTCTTCTAATCGCCCTAAGACAGCGTCGACTCAGCAGCACATAGCCTATAATAAAAGATAATGAATTTCAAAACTGAACCAAACATATTTTTATTCAAAGATCAAAAGTCTGTCATTAGTCTTAAGCATGGCACAAATAAACAACATTTGTAACTGTTGTAACAGTGGGTAAATCAGACCTTTCAGGCTATAGCCATTCATATTTTAATGAAAATTAGCTTATCAATGCATATCTAAATTCCCGTATATGGTATCTTTGTAGAACTTCAAAAAAAGAAACAAAAAAGATGCTGCAGCCAATGAGCTGCCGGCGGGGGCTGGCTGCAGGACGACTCAACCTCTTTGGACAGTTTTTAATGTTTTATCAGACAATAACTACTCAAGATTTTGCTTTAGTATGATTTTCGGGACAATTAGGGCCGGATTTGGGATTGGGGACAACAGCTTAGATTTCGGGACTGTCCTGAATTTTTTGGGACGTTTGGTCACCCTAGTGTCAGCCCCCTGCCACAGTGTGATGAGCTGCCAACTGCGGCTCTCCAACTCCTCGCCGCCCGAAGTCAGGCTTGGGAAGCCATTCTGGGCATGTCAAACTAGGTTTTAGAGACAATAAAATTAGATTACTCACTTTAATTCACTTGCAGACCCCCCCTCTTCAGGGGTGTAATATACACTTTGTTCTTAGATGCCAACTCTCAGGCCCTCCGTGCCGAAATACAGGTTCTGCTAGAAAAGGGCACAATAGAAAAGGTTCCCGCAGCCCGCAACGAGTCAGGCTTTTACTTTTCCCCAGGAGCTGTTGGCTGGCTGGTGCACTCCGTCTACGCTTAAAGTATACACGCCAGCTAGCGCAGCTTACCATGCCCCTTATGCTGGCTAATTCATTTGGAAACACGATCTGATGGTCAGATTTCTCAGAGGGGCCAGGAGGCTAAACCCGCATTGCCACAACATTGTTCTAAGGGCACTCAGAGGCCCCCCATTTGAGCCATGAGCTAGTGAATTGGTTATCTGCAGGCTCTCTCAGTAGATCCTTCCTGCCTTGAGTTTGGGCTTAACGACAGTAAGGTGGTCCTTAAACCCAAACAAGGCTATATGCCTAAAGTGCTCTCCACACCCTATAGAGCACAGATTATATCGCTCTCTGCTCTCCCCACGGCTGAGGGTCATCAGACACCTCACCCACTCTGCCCGGTCGGGCCCTTAGGGTGTACATTGAGCGCTCCAGCCAATTCAGGCAATCGGAGAAGCAATTTGTGTGCTTCGAAGGCTGCTCTAAGGGGCTGCCAGCTAGCTGGACGTGATAGTGCTAGACTACAAGTCCCTGGATTTCCAGTGCCCCATAGGAGTGAGGGTCCACTCCACCAAGGGAACGGCCTCCTCTTGGGCGTGGTCTAGCGGAATATCCATGGCTGACATCTGTCCGGCGGGCAGGTGGTCCTCGCCATCCATCTTTATCAGGTTCTACAGCCTGGATGTACTGGCCCTTCAGACACAAGTCCTGTCGGCCTAGACCAGGCTCCACCCTCTAGGGTTTTTCTAGACTTGCTTTACCCTCAGACTCCGATCACATCCTTTTCTGGATGTTCTACGTCCCTTATTCTAGTAGTTTGCCTGGGGCCCTCCTCGCTGAGTGCCCTCGGGCTACGGCTTCACAGGACGCCTTTGTTCTGCATTAGTAGCACAGCATTTTACAGCCATTCCTCATAACGATCAGAGAAGATTCTCTTACGCAATGCAAAGTCAACTGTATCAAAAGGGAACGCTCTAACCACGTAACCTCGACTCCCGGAGATAACGGAAATGAACATAGTGTATCATGCCATGCTACTGCGCATACCACGACACTGAGTCGACACTGTCGCGCTTCAGTCTAAAAGATCTGACTAGATGGCCGTTCAGTGTGATTTATATAGGCAGTCGGCCCCGCCCATCTTGGCGGGCTAAAGAGCCCTTTGTCTATGAAATTCACAGACGTGAATCAATCAGGCTTCAGTATTAGGAGAAAACAGAGTTTCCCCATAGCGATCAGAGATTTTCTGACACAGTGTTCATTCCCGCTATCTGAGGGAACCGAGGTTAGGTGAGTAACCGGAGCGTTTATCTACAAATATAATGATTGAATGTTGAATAACATCATATATAAAATGTATAAGAAAATAAAATTTAAAAAAACATACCACCCTGAAACGTTTTGTTAAATCCGTCCTTGCAAAATCAGTCCTTGCAAAATCCTTGCATGAAATCTGTTCTGGACGTTCATTTTGTTTGTTAACGTTCCTAAGTCTGAATCAGGCTTTAAAAGGACACTTCTCCCATTAGCATTAAGCTTTGTATCGTTAGAAAACAAGTCATATTTTTGAATGGTCATGCATTATTCACTCATTGTCCCCTGAGACGGGAGAAATAAGGATTTTAATGTTGCACTTGCACTTATCTTTGTCGAAGGGTTAAACCTACAAACACTCGTTCCTCATCCAGCAGGTGGGACCCAGTCACATTGCATACCTATTACAAATTAGTGGGTGGGACTTTCTGAAACTAAAAACAATATCATCCATCTTGTTTGGAAGCTAAGCTAACAATAATTGTGGAGCCAGATGTGAAGTTACAACAATGGCGGAAGGTACTCAATATGGTATGGATGAAGAGGAATTTGAAAGTCTGATGCTCGAATCAGATGTTCGTGGCTACCTTTACGAGCCGCAATATAGCGAAGAGCAGCTGAGAATGATGGAGGAACAGGATGAAGACCTGCGGACGAGGAGCCCGGACTGGATCTAGCTGGGGCGGACTGGTGGTGCCCGTGCTCTCACTGTGCGCCTACGGACACAGAGATAGAGTCCTGTGTGTTGTAAATATATCGGGTGGTTCATCGCCCTCAACCACTGTTTGCATCGCTCCACATTTTTCAATAAAGATTAATGTTGAAATGGGTGAAGTGTCTCTTTAATTGGTTTGAAATTGATGTCATTCTTAATATTTACACTTGAGCAGATTATTACAATAACCCGCAATTATTTTAAGGGGCGTGACATTTCCTGAACACGTGCTAAGTGGTGCCAATCACAACACACTGGGCCACCTAACCAATCACAGCACATTTAGTATTTCGGAAGGAGGGGCTTAATCAAAACAGGAACTACAGGGCATTCTAGCCAAAATGGGGAGAGAGGTGCTGTAATATAATTTTTTTTTTTAATAATGTGTTTTTTGAACAATCAAGCATGAAAATCAAGACTTCGTAAAAGGTCATAATAGGACCCCTTTAAAAATAAATACCCCTCCGAGTTGATATCCGAAAGGAAAATTAAAATGCATGGGATCAGAAAGATATATTTGAACTCGATCAACTTTGCAGATTGATTGCATCAAAAGTTACATCCACTACCACAAATAGTTAGTCAGATAAGAATATTTTAATATAAATACACTTTATATATATTTTTTAAAACAATTTAATTCATTTTTTGCCCTTACAAAACATGCTGGCAAAAACTAGGATGTTTTGAGTGGTTGCAGTGGCGTAGCAAAAGAACACAAGTTCACAAATATCCAAGGGAAACGCAAACTCTTCAGAGGGGAGCCACGGACTTTCAGTTTCTTTGTTGTTGCAAAGGTGTTCTGCGTAGTTTGTAGCACAAACTTTATGATTTCAAGTTGCTCTGCTAAATTATAAAAATCCTACTTCCAAACCTCTGAAATGTCTGATCTCTAGATATTAATCTTCTTCAACTGCCACTGCCACTGACTGTGTACAAGGTTTCTCTGACAACAGTGGATAAGCTGGAAGCGTTAATAAGTTAATTCATCAGGAAATGGTTGGGAGTTCCACGCTGTGGAACTGTGTTAAAAACTGGTAGAAAGTGGTCAGCAAAGAAATCTGTGGATGAGGCAAAGGCTGCCCTTTAAATTGGTGATATCGTGGAACAGGTGCAGCATGGAAGAGGGGGTTTTGGGCTCAGTTTAGCTCCCCCTAAATGGCACAAGGCAGCCCCAGCTCAAAGGAGGAAGCTGATACTCAATGAGGTGTGGAAGCAGGAGGAGAGGATGAGGTGTATAAAGGCCATTTCCCAGGCCAAGCAAGGAGAGTGGATGAGATGGGAGAGTGTAGAGCAACGCAAGATGGGCTGGCAAGACCTTTGGTCAATGGAAGAGAGTAGGATCAGTTTCCTTATCAGGTCAACATATGATGTTCTCCCATCACCACAGAAACTAAACCTCTGGGTAGGAGAGGATCCCTCCTGTCCTTTGTGTTCATCACCTGCCACATTAAGGCACATTTTGACAGGATGTAAGGTGGCTCTTAGCCAAGGTCGGTTTACTTGGCGCTATGACCAAGTACTCCAATGTTTGGCTTTAGTATTGGAAGACAAGCGTAACATGACCAATAAGTTGCCACCTGTTCTAGCAAAACATTACACACAGAAGACAATATTCCTCCGCCCAGGAAAGGTGTTAAAACCAATTCACGCCCAGGACAACTGGAAGCCTCTAGGGACTGGAAAATGCTGGCTGATCTTGATCAACGGCTTATTTTTCCACCTGAGATTGCCACCACTAACCTCCGACCAGATATTGTTTTGTGGTCTGGGTCAGCACGCATTGTTCAACTCTGTAGCAACTGAGACCAATCAGACACAATTATTTGTTATGGTTAACAAATAATCTTCAAAGCTCACGCTGGGACCTCTGGCCCCATCCCCCTAGCGGGTGCCAGGGGGGCTTTTGGGTTACCATGGATACGATCAGATAAGTTGCTTTTATTGCTGTCAATGGAATGTGGCCACATGCGCAACAACATGCAAGAACATGCTGGGAACATGCATCCCAGAAACTGTGTGAATGATTTACTGTCTTGTGTACTATTATGTATATACTATGGTATGTATTTTATTATACAACCAACCAACGGTCAATGTAACCTCACCTGTATCATATCTTCTACCTAATTAATCTTCATTTAATGACTCATACTTTGATGTACATCACCTTCTCTTAGTGTGGATTTGTTATATCTATCTGAGCATTAATGAACAGAAAAAGTGTAAGGCAGAGGTCTAGCCACACTTAGGACAAAGACTCATAAATCTTGCCCACAGAGGAAACTCCCACCAGAAAGTCCACCCTTCTCATTGGTAAAGCAAACTCGGTGGTGGGACTTTTTCTCAAGCTTTATTACAGACAGTCCACAGTGACCTGTCTGTCTTAGTTTTTCTCATCCGGCCGCAACACTGCTTCTGCTGATACTGGGGCCCCAGGGCCCAGCAGGCTGTGAGTACCGTTGGCCATGCTTTCACGCTCCCAATTGGAGTCAGATTGCCTTTTCTTCAATCCAGAAAACTGCAACCTTACCATCACTGAACGGGCAACGATCAACTCTTGTTTTGCTGGACCTCCGGGCTGCTTACTTCCCCCAAACGGCTCATGGCCCCTGCAGGCTATGACCACAGCCTGCCAGGCCTTGACTCAACCAGCCATGTGCTCATGGAGAGAGAGAAAACCTCCAACCAGAACAGAGTCGAACTACCGATGCAAGTTCATCATCTTCTTCATCCAACGGAGAAGAAAACGATTGCAACTTCAACATTTGACACTCACGGAATCCTCAACGACTTTTTTTCCAACAACTTCAAGAATTATGTCCACTGCAAAGCCATGCAAGTATCAATTTAAGAAGGTGCTTTGAAAATTATAATATTGATGGTTCTTTTCATAGTCCCCTTTCCGGTTTCCAGTTCCATGCTATCACTCACCCTTTTACCTATACATGTATTAATTAATGTATGTTTGTTTAGTTTAGTTATGTTTGTGATTTAGTTAATAAAACTTGTGCACTATATGTATTTGGCTCTGATTCACTGCTTGCAGACAACATCTCTTTTAAGATTTTGATCTTGTTACATGTTCAAAGCGCTGTACAATTATTTTCCGTAGCCATGGAAGAAACCCCTTTTCTTAGAATAAATGAATAAGCAAAAGAGTTTGTTGGACGAAGTGATTAATTGATTGTAATATTAAGTTAACTACATCAAGTTAATACCATTAACTGACCCAAATATTCATAATTAATCATAACCAGTTATTATTGATTATTAATATTTCCCCTCTGAGCTGATTCGTTACAACTGATAGAGTTAACAGTGTCATGGGAGGATGCTGTAGATGAGGCATATGAGAGGAAGAAACTGCGGTATGCTCAGCTGGCCACTGAACCAGATCAGCGAGGATGGAGAGTCCGGGTTTATCCAGTGGAAGTGGGTTGTCGAGAATTTGTGGCACACTCTACAACCCGGTTCCTCAGTGACGTCAGATTCAGTGGCCAAGAGTTGTGTCGCACAGTAAAGAACTTATCTGAAGCAGCAGGGAGGAGCAGCAACTGGCTGTGGTTAAGACGGAAAGATTCTGGCTGGCTGTGTACAGGCCGCCACGCTACGGTCTCGAAGAATTCTTGAAAAACTTGAAGATTCTCTTGGTTTATTTGTATAGTTGCATAGTAATTACAGTTATTACTAAGGTTGTCACGATTTCGATTTTAAATCGAAATCGATCGAAATTAATTCACAAACTCAAAAATCGAAATAAAAAATGGAATTGTCGATACTGCCACGCCCCCATGTCGCGCCCGTGATGGAAAGTTCGGATCCTTTTACTGACTCTATTGTTCAATCTCGTTCATCAAAATTAACTAATCTTTTTTCTAGTCATTTCAGGGGCTTTAAATGTTATACTTTTAACAGGCAAATTCCCCGAACACATCCACCAACGCAATCTTGATCATATTCTGAATTAAGAAATCATTATAATGCAGTCAAAAGTAATTTACAGGGAACATTAATAATTACTTGACCGTCCGAGTCTTTTGTTCATTTGTCGCGTGACAGAGGCAATGAACGGATCGTTCATGAACGACTCATCACGGCGCGGGAAAAAAACACACGTGTTGACAGGCTGTCCTCGGGCCGGCCTCTTGATCTATAGACGTGCACTCCCTACGCAATAGAGTGCGGCGCGGGACTAGATTTGATGGCCGAGTGCGATCGCGGGCGGTAATGCACTCACTCTGTGTGTGCGGGAGAATAAAACGATTCACGGGACTCCCGCAAACTAGAAATATCTATGAATAAAACATATAAAAACTAATACATTTTTTTCATCTGTTGCAGAAAAGCAACAATAACAACTAAAACAAAATAGAAACGATTTACAGGCCAGAGTTTCTATTTATAACATGTTTGCAGCGTTGAGCGATTTAGCCAATCACAGACATATGTGTTGATTTCTTGAACGCAATGACCAATCAGAAGCATTTAAGATAGACTCTCCTCACCGCTCAAAATGGACTTTTTGTTCAGTGCTGAATTCTGTAAGCTGACAAATCCTCTAATTATAACAAACAAAGTGTAGGCTATATATTATGAAAGATTCATTGTGCAGTCAGCTTCACTGATAATAACAGAGATGTGTGAGATTGCGATGAACTGATGTCAGATTTTTAGGAGCAACAGCAACCTGTGCTTAAAAAAAAATCGAGAATCGAATCTAACCGTGACCTTAGAATTGAAAATGTAATCGAATCGAGGATTTGGAGAATCGTGACACCCCTAGTTATTACGTTCCTGTGTATTTTGCGTGAATGAGGATTGGTGTTTGGACAGATATTGTGTTTTGCGGTAGTATGGCATACGGAACCGTTGCCACTGAACCTGCTTTAACGTCACCAGTGGGGCTCGACAGCCTTAGTCAAACGGGTTGGCGTGTATGGTCGGGTTGCGGAGAGATTGTGAGAGATTGTGGTTAGGTCACATGTGAACTATGAGGAAGGAGCAACCTCAGCAGCAGGAGGGATGTAAAGGACAGTTAGCTGGGCTGAGTTGAGTGGGGGACGGAGGGGGGTGACTCTGGGACGCCAGAGTCACTGTCGAGCCCTCTTGAGGTGTTGTGGGCTAGTCGACGAAACACTGAGGACGGAAGGTGCCCACTTGAAGACCCTAGAGATGTCCCCTACTCTGCTCAATCCAGACGGTTGTCATGCTGATCCACTGGGGAGACCACACTGTGGTTGCAGCTGTTGTGTGTGCTGACGCGCAAAATACATTGCAGCTATTAACACGAGACAGAAGTCAAGTCAAGTCATCCTCATTTATATAGCGCTTTTAACAATTTGGATTGTTTCAAAGCAGCTTTACAGAGATAAACATATAATTTAAGGTAACAGAGATTGGTTTCGTTTTATAGTGGTTCTTGAATAATGTTTTTTTCCAGCTAAAGTTAGTTTTGATGGATTCACTTCCGTCTAAATGATCATTTGTTATTAAATTAGGGGCCGCTAAGACGTCACCGTTCTCTCTAAACAGACTTTAAACTCGAACCTGTGATAGACGCTGATGGCGTTCACATGCGCATTAAGATTCTATAGTTATGTGCGTTTGAATATATGTGCGCAGGTTTGTAATCGTACTAGAAGGTCTTTCCCTAGCTCCGAAGAGTGAAATTCGTCACTCTAAAGACTATCTTTCTTCTCGCTATTTCGTCTCTTAAGAGAATTGGAGACATTCAAGCACTCTCGGTTTCTCCCTCGTGCTTGGAATTATCGCCTGGTATGGTGAAGGCTTTCCTCCATCCTAGGGCGGGTTATGTTCCTAAGGTCCCTTCGAATGTTGCTAGACCTATAGTTTCTGTTTTCGGCTTTCTGTCCTCCTTTTACGTCGTCAGACCAGGAGACGTTACGTCGGATGACGACGAATGGGGCTTCGCTTAGAACACCTATCGACTTCGAGTATTACAAAACGAGCCAATGGCAAAGAAATGCCATGGGTCTGCGGAATTTGCATAGCGTATCTCCGCCTTACCTCGTGGGTATAAAGGAGGACGCCGGCAACATGCAGATATGTTTCTTCGCTGAGGGGCCAAGACTGAGCTCAGGCGATCCCCGCGGTACAGCGGAAAGTGGCAGGAAGACGTAACGTCTCCGTTCCCTACTCAGGGAACGAGGTTTACATACGTAACCGAGACGTTCCCTTTCGTTGTCACTCCGAGTTACGTCGGATGACGACGAATGGGGTTACCAGGCCACCTTCTCGGCTGTCTTCCAGTGCCCTGCGTAAATCTGAGATCCTTGTCGTGAGATTGGCACGGACGAAGGACTCCTATCTGGCACAGGAATACCAAGGTACACTGGGGAGCATATCCCATAGTTTAGAGGAAATATGCAATTATTGCCAACCCAGAGGGGGGGACTTAGAAAATACACATATGACCCAAAGGGATGCATATGGAGAACACTGGGGTGTCCAGCCGCAGGTGGAATATTTCAACCCCAGGGGTGGCAAGGTGGCTTGTCAAGGGAAAGACACATGCTCCGAGAGGCTTACAGTGGAAATACACATGTGGGGGTCGCTCAGGGGAGGGACCATGCACACGGGAGGCACCTAGCCGACGTACAGGCAATAGACACTGGCGCCAACGTCAGGAGTGCTGGAGGAACTCAGGGCTTTCGGGGAAGCTCACCTGAGGAAATATCGCACGTATCCAGTCCGTGGAGTGGAAGGCCGAGCAAGCGAAGACACCTGAGCGGGTCCAGTACTAGCTGGTTGAAGAGAGTACATGCGAGGACACTGGCTCCACTCGGAGATTGTAGAATCTGGCGAATGTGTTAGGTGTCGCCCAGCCTGCAGCTCTTGAGATGTCTGTTAGCGAGGCGCCATGCGCTAGAGCCCAAGAGGATGCCACACTCCGGGTGGAGTGGGCAGTCACACCAAGGGGGCACGGTCGACCTTGCTGCTGGTATGCCAAAGCAATGGCGTCCACTATCCAGTGAGACAACCTTTGCTTGGAGAGAGCCTTTCCCTTCAGCATCCCACCATAACAGACAAAGAGCTGGTCTGAGGTCCTGAAACACTGCGTCCTGTCTACATAGGCGCGGAGAGCACGTACTGGACAGAGCAGTGCCAAGGCTGGGTCTACCTCCTCCGGGGGCAGCGCTTGCAGGTTCCCCACCTGGTCCCGGAAGGGAGTGGTAGGAATCTAGCGATCAAGTGAGAGTAAGGATCAAGTGAGAGTAAGCCGGCCCGAATTCCAGGCACGCTTCGTCAACGGAGAATGCGTGCAGGTCCCCTACCCTCTTGATGGAGGCCAATGCAACCAGGAGCGCTGTCTTCATAGACAGGAACTTAAGCTCCACTGATTGCAACGGCTCAAAGGGAGCACTCTGCAGGGCAGTTAGAACCACTGAGAGGTCCCAAGAGGGAACGAGAGGAGGGCGAGGAGGATTCAGTCTCCTCGCTCCTCTCAGGAACCTGACGATCAGGTCGTGCTTTCCAACAGACTTACCTTCGACCGGGTCATGGTGTGCGGCAATAGTGGCAACATAGACTTTCAGGGTGGAGGGAGACAGCCTTCGCTCCAGCCTATCTTGAAGGAAGGAAAGCACGACACTAATCGAACATCTCCGGGCGGTGAGAAGAGCACCAGTTGACGAAGAGGTTCCACTTCAACGCATAGACGTGTCTTGTGGACGACGCTCTAGCGGAAGTGATGGTAGCCGCCACCGCTGGTGGTAGGGTACTCAAACCTGCCTCGTCCCGTCCAGGAGCCACACGTGGAGGTTCCAAAGATCGGGACGAGGGTGCCATAGGGTGCCCCGTCCCTGAAAAAGGAGGTCCTTCCTCAGGGGAATCGGCCAAGGAGGTGCTGTCGCGAGGAGTACTAGTTCGGAGAACCAGGTCCGGGCGGGCGAGTACGGCGCGACCAGAATGACCTGCTCCTCGTCCTCCCCGACCTTGCGCAGGGTCTGCGCAAGAAGGCTCACTGGGGGAAACGCATATTTGCGGCCCCGCGGCCAGCTGTGCGCCAGTGCATCCGTGCCGAGCGTGCCCTCGGTCAGGGAATAATACAGGTCGCAATGGGTCGAGTCGTGAGAGGCAAACAGATCTATCTGTGCGTCCCCGAACTGGTCCCAAATCAGCTGAACCGACTGGGGATGGAGTCGCCAATCTCCCAGGAGGGGCTGAAACCGTGAGAGCTCGTCGGCTGCACAGTTCAGGGCTCCGGGGATATAAATGGCATGAAGCGACCTCAGATGCTTCTGACTCCATATGAGGAGGTGGCGGGCGAGTTGCGACATACGGCAGGAGCGTAGACCACCTTGATGATTGATGTACGCTACAGTGGCGGTATTGTCTGAACGGACTAGTACGTGTTGGTTCTTGAGCACGGCCCGGAAGTGGCGCAAAGCAAGACGTACGGCCAGCAACTCGAGGCAATTGACGTGCCAGAGGCGGCGGGGTCCTGTCCAGGAGCCCGCGGCAGCACGTCCATTGCACATGTCACCCCAGCCCGTGGAGGAGGCATCTGTCGTTACAACAACGTGCCGCGAAGCTCATTTCAGGGGCACTCCGGCCCGTAGAAAACTGAGGTCCGACCACGGGGTGACGGTCTGACGGCAGGACGGAGTAACTGTTACTCGGAAGGTGGCGTGTTGCCATGCCCACCTCGGGACTCGGTCGCGAAGCCAAAGCTGAAGCGGTCTCATATGAAGCAATCCGAGCGGCGTTGCCCCTGCTGCAGATGCCATATGCCCCAGGAGCCTCTGAAAGAGTTTCAGTGGTACCGTACTCTTGCCCTCGAACTGTCTCAGGCAAGTCAGCAGTGACTGCGCGCGCTCGCTCGTAAGCTGCGTGGACATGCCGACCGAGTCAATATCCATACCGAGAAAAGAGATCCTCTGCACGGGGCAAAGTTTGCTCTTCTCCCAGTTGACCCGAAGGCCCAGACGAGCTAGGTGCCGAAGCACTAGGTCCCTGTGTTCGCAAACCTGAACTCGAGAGTGAGCTATGATCAGCCAGTCGTCGATATAACTCAGGATGCGAACCCCGTGTTCCCGAAGGGGAACAAAGGCAGCCTCGACGACCTTCGTGAAGATGCGAGGAGACAGGGCTAGCCCGAAAGGGAAAACCGCGTACTGGATGCCTGCCCCTCGAAAGAAAACCGAGGAGAATGGAGACATGAAAGTAGGCGTCCTTCAGGTCGATCGCTGCAAACCAATCCTTGGGCCGTATGCATTCGAAAACGCGTTTGAGCATCTTGAACGGCATCCTGTAAAGGGAGCGGTTCAGCACGCGCAAGTCCAGGATTGGCCGTAACCCACCGGTTTTCTTGCAATGAAGTAGGGGCTGTAGAAGCCGGACCTCATCTCGGCTGGAGGGACAGTCTCGATTGCACCCTTCGCCAGCAGGGTGGCAATCTCTGCTCTCACGATGGGGGCATAGCCACCGACAAAAGTGGAGCGGACTCCACAAGCGGGGAGGAGACCGTGCGAACTGAATCGCATAGCCGAGCCTGATGGTCCGCGCGACCCAGCGGGACAGATGGGGAAGCTCTAACCAGGCTGCCAGGAACTGAACCAGCGGGATCATGCGAACCACAGGCGTCCCCCCGGAGGGGCAGCGAAGCGGAGTAACTGGCCCAACTGGCCTCCAGAGCCGACCCGGGTGAACGGGCGGGGTGGGAGCCGCGGGGGGGCGCCCTCGGCGGTGGGCAGACCGAGGGATCTGAGCGGACGGCGGGCCGTCGGGACAGAATCAACCCCAGTCTGCTCCATCGCCGAGTAGCCCTCCTCAAGAGCGCCGCCTAACCCGGCGTGTAGCGGGGGGCGGGGCTGGAGAGGGCTGTGGCGTCCGCCCGCGGGAGGGCGCCTTCGGCGGTGGGCAGACCGAGGGATCTGAGCGGACGGCGGGGCCGTTCGGGACAGAATTAACGTCAGTCTGCTCATGGGCGGCTGAGAGCTGTTGGGCAAGCCCTCAACCGCACCGCCGAAGAGGCCGACCTGGGATATGGAAATGTCGGACAGACGGGTCCGTGCGACATCCAGCACATCAGACAGGTTCAGCCACAGAATGGTGAGCATCACCTGACCCAGGGAGCGTACGGCCACTTTCGTCGCTCAGAGAGCAAGGTCAGTGGCGGCGCGCAGCTCAGTGAAGAGCCCTGGGTCAGTCCCGCCCTCGTGCAGGTCCAAGAGCATCTGGGTCAGGTGGACCAGCAGAATGAACATGGCATGCAGTGAGGCGGCTGCCAGTCCCGTGGCGCTATAGGATCTCGCCACAAGCGTAGACGAAAAACTACAGGCCACGGGCGGATGCTTAGGATTGCGCTGAGATGAAGCACTCTGAGGACACATAACATCGCAACAGAGCGTTCAGCCGGGGGACCCCAGTGTACCCATGGGCAGCGGCCCCATCGAGGGGAGGAAAGGCGGATGAGATCAGCGAGCGGTCCCGAGAAGACAAGGGGGTCTTCTTGGACTTCGAGATCTCATCATGTACGTCCAGGAAGAGAGGTATTGGGGTTTGCCGTGGAGGAGGGTCGGCGGCCTTACCCAAAACCCATCGTCCCAGGAAAGCATGGCCGTCATCTCCGGATCAGACTCAGGCACAGCCGTATGCACACCGGAAGGTGACAGCTGTGACGAGCCCTCACTTCCAGAAGACTCAAACCCACCTAGTGATGCTGCAACAGACATGGCATCTTCCTCTGTAGCTTCAACTGAAACACGCGGGCCACCAGAGGCTAGACTCGCGGGAATCAGCAGTTCACTAGGGGGCACCGTCATTGAAGAGGGGGGCTGGGGTCGCGGACACATAGTCGGCGCCTTGATCCAGACCGTAACCCTCAGGTCACCCTGGCCACCAGCCGAAGATCGGGGGGTAGATGAGGGGACTCTCACTCTTGCGAGTTCACCGAGTCTCGACCTATATATGACGCGATGATCATGTTCCCAGCGAGAACATGAGTCACCCACGAGCGCTGTTCAAGCATGATCAAAGCCCAAACACACTAGACAGCGCTCGTGCCCATCAGAGTCCGATACCAGTCCGCTGCAACCAGAAATGCACGGGCGAGCCGTCTTTAAAAAGACGTGCCGCGTGCGAGCTCTTTTATGAGAGGAGAAAAAAACTCCGCGATGTTGAAGCACACAGGGAGACACACACACACACTGGCAGATCACTCCACAGATCAGCAGGCACTGTGAGCTCGCTGCAGATCGCCGTCACACCAACACCGGAGAGAGAAGCTCGTCTCGTAGAGCGAAGTCAGAGATGACTGTGGAGTGAAGAAATACTCTTGGCTCCGAAGCGAAAACATATCTGCATGTTGCCGGCGTCCTCCTTTTATACCCACAAGGTAAGGCGGAGATACGCTATGCAAATTCCGCAGAACCATGGCATTTCTTTGCCATTGGCTCGTTTTGTAATACTCGAAGTCGATAGGTGTTCTAAGCGAAACCCCATTCGTCGTCATCCGACGTAACTCAGAGTGACAATGAATGGGAACTTAATTCACTCTGCCCAGTTAGAGCTTTAGATGCTTATGTCCACAGAGCTTCCCTGTGGAGGAAGTCTGAACAGTTGTTCGTTTGCTTTGGGCCACCCAGGAAGGGGTGTCCTGCATCTAAACAGAGGATGAGCAAGTGAGTGGTGGAGGCCATTTCACTTGCTTACGATTCGGCTGGTCAGCCTTCAACCTTGGCTGTACGAGCTCACTCGACTAGGAGTATGGCTGCTTCCAAAGCTTTATTGTCAGGAGTTTCTCTCCATGATGTCTGTGATGTGGCAGGCTGGTCCTCACTGCACACGTTTGTTAGGTTCTATGATCTTGACCTCAGCTCCACTCCAGGGGAGCAGGTGCTCTTGTCCTCTGTGAGCTCTGATTTCACTTGAGGGGCACTTATGATGACGTGGGTATTAGCGTTCCCACAGCGTTGACGCAGCTCGAGTTCCCTTGAAAGGGAACGTCTCGGTTAGGTATGTAACCCTAGTTCCCTGAAGAGGGAACGAGACGCTGCGTCGTTCTGCATACTCCCGGCATGTCCGTTAGCGCTTGCTTTGGCTTACCAGAAGTTGTCGCGCTTGTGTTTTTGGAGTGCTTTATAGTTTCCTGGTTGATGACGTCACCCGCCTATGACATTCTGTCTCTCCATTGGACTGATTCCATACTTGCTCAGGATGCACACACGCAGGGGCGTTCCCACAGCGTTGACGCATCGTCTCGTTCCCTCTTCAGGGAACTAGGATTACATACGTAACTGAGACGTTTTGTTTCATCTGACCATAGAATCCAGTCACTTTTGAAGTTCCAGTCATGTCTGACAACTGCATATATGCTGGAGTTTATTTTTGGAGGAGCGAGGAGGATTTTTCTTGAAACCCTCCCAAACAACATGTGGTGATGTAGGGGTTGGTTGATATATATTTTAAGGCTTTCTGACCCCCAAGACTCAAGTAATCTCTGTAATTATACATCTGTGATCCTTGGAGAGTATTTGGCATCTCAAACTTTCCTCCTCACCGTAGAGAATATAGACAATATAGACACACGTCCTCTCCCTGGCAGATTCGTAACATCTTTAGTTGATTGAAACTTTGTAATTATTGCCCTGATGGTCAAAATGGGTATTTTCAATTCTTTAGCTATTTCCTTACAGCCACTTTTAATTTTGTGATTCTCAAAAATCTTTTGATGCACATCAGATCTATATTGTATGGTTTTACTCATTGTGATGGATGATTAAGGGAATTTGGCCTTTGTGTTTCCTCATATTTAAACTCCTGTGAAACAAGAAGTCATAGCTAGACAATTTCATGTTCCTAGTCACCCCGGTGTGCTAAAAAAGGTAAATATTAATGGGAATATAGTTCAGAGATAATTTATTCGTAAAAAAAGGGGGTGCCAATAATTGTGTAATTTTGTAGAAAAACATTTATTTCATATTGTGATTCCCCCCCACTTTCAGTTGTTTTACTTCAATGAAAGGTTAGATTTTTGCTAATTGTTTGAATGAAAGATCAAAAAGATAAACAGTGCAGATTTATTTTTTATATATCATCAGATATATTTACCAGGGGTGCCATTAATTCTGACCACCACTCTATATATACTAAATCATATATAATACTGTAACAAGGTTAGATGTTGTGGGAAAAAGGAGGCGGGAACCGGCGAACATTTAAAGACTTTTAATAAAATAAATAAACAAATACAAAAACTAAAGTAAAGACGGCAGCCCCTCACGGTCGACTACCGCCACACATATTAAAACAAAGCATCTAATAAAATAGTCCAGGCCTGGTCCTCTCTCGGCCTTCACGATCGTCGCTTCGCCTTTTATGCTTCCGTTCCTCCGTGAGAGATACGAGACCAGTGTGTCGCGCAGATGGCCAGCAGTCACGCCATCGGCCTTGCACCGTTCTCTCATGGCCCTCTGCCTCGTCCTGCTCGCCCCAAATACTTTTACGTTAATTTAGCAGACATTTTATCCTAAGCAACTTACAATAGAATCAATGAAATCCACAATAGGGAAACTATATGTAAGTGCTGTGATAGATAGAATAGAAATATAATAGAATTTTAAGTGTTATAGTATTAATGGGTCAATTTAAGTGTTTTATTACATGACTAAAAGTAATGCAAAAAATTCTTAGAGAGCTACCAATAAATATACTGTATATAATGTGAATTCACTCACAGAGATCTGAGGCACTGATAACCCAGTCTGGTCTTGAGCTAGACTTGTTATTGAAGACCATTTGATTGGTCAGAGCGTGTGTTTGGCATATGTATGTTGAGAGAGCAGTCAGTGGGCCTTGGCCACAGCCTCATGCCTGCAGACATGCACGTAGCCAGTGAACAGTGAAGTCCGTGCAGCAGGGACACAGTCATGCAGGAGTAAAAGGTACATTTCTGGTTCAAAAGCATGTCCTGTCAAGGTTAATCCATTAGAGATGGCCGTCTGACTGCTAGCCGCTGATGTGGCTGCTGCTAGACGGTTTACCAGAGCTCAATTGTTCCAAAAATAGAATAAAGTTTATTTATATTTTAACTCAGAAGTCAAGAAAACAAAATAATCAAAAATAAATCAAAATAGCACAATGCTTCTAGCTTTCAACGATAGTACAGCAAACACTTTGTACATAGCCTCACCGCAAGCTAGTACTCACTCTCCCTCTTCCTAATGCAGAATGAGGCCCTCTTAAATAGGCCAGAGCATTAAGCCAAATTGGCCCATTCAGGACCAATTGGATCATACCATCAATCAGGGTATTACCTTTAGCCTAAGGCCATAAATAAGCTATAAGCTAAGTAGAAAATAAACATTACATGAAAATAAAATAGTATCATCATATCACTATCATTTTATACAACATTTACACCACCTATCCACACCACCCATGTACATACAAAACATTATTACAAACAAACACCCCTGTGACCAATGCTCTGCACCCTCTGCCCTATGACAAGGATAAATACTGCCCCTACAACGGCGCGTGCATCCACATAGGAGCAGTCGAACCGGAACAGTCGTAATATGTATGAATTCACTAGGATTTTAGCCAGAAATAGGGAGTAAATGGGACATGAACTAGTGGGTACCGCACTACATGTCATGGAGGTGGTAAAGTAGGAAGTTATAAGGAGTCACAAATCAGTTTTGAGTGTTGTGAATGAAATCGCGGACTAAGCGCGCTACAAACAAATCAACGCGAATGAGTTAATGGCGCCTAGCCTCGCCCCAGCCTTCTCTTTAAACACAACCCCATTCACAGTCAATGCGGGAGTGCATAACAGTGAGAAGTGAGGTTCACTTTCTCACAGCCTAGCACTACATTGGCCTGTCAATAATATAGACACTGTCCTTTTTCATTCTATATGAGAGAAAATGTATTTAGATTAATAAAGCATTTCATACCTAAAAATATAATAAAACAATTTAATAAAAAATGTAATATTTGTGGACATTTATATCTTTATATAAAAGAGATATAAATTGCCAGAATATGTTATTTAAATATTTTTATGTGTAATTAATTATTAAATATTTGTAAGTGAAATAAATGGCATTTCATTCAAACGGTCCCTGCGGTCCTCTGACAAGGACCTGCTCGCTGTCCCTAAGTCCAGGCTCCGGACATTTGGTGATAGAGCTTTCTGTGTTGGTGCTCCATCACTCTAGAACAAGCTTCCTCATGCCATCCGCTGCTCCCTCTCTAATAACCTTTAAAAACCAGCTTAAAACACACCTCTTCACTGAGGCTTATGGGCTTTAGCTCCCCTGGCCTCTCACCTCTCTCCTCCTATCCTCCCTTCTCCCCCCTCTTGCTTTTGTTAAGCGTCCTTGGGTTTTGTGAAAGGCGCTTTATAAATTAAAGTTATTATTATTATTATTATTATTATTATTATTATTATTATTATTGTTATTGTTATTATTATTATTAAATGAAGCCTTATTATGTGCACATTAAAGTTATATTAATTACAGTAGTTATATAAATATCTACTTGAATATAGACATATTAGAAACATGATTCATATTATTTTACAGGAGGGTAAAACTGCATGTTAGGTAAATCAGTTTCACCACATTTAATAATTTCAACTCAGGTTTATTTATGTTGTTTTATTTACTTTTTCTATTTTGCCAAATCTACAAATCCTACGATTTCTGTGTTCATTACAGAAATATGACGAAAAAGTAAATCATGTCTTTGATAAAAACTCTTAATTTCACTCCAGGTTTAAATAAATTAGTCAGGATTAATTAAAACCTGCATTATAATGAAGCACAAATTAAAAATTCACAACCGGTGTGACAAATATGCAGATTCGAACAGAAGATATGCTAATGAGATGTTATTTGAGTGCTTTCTGACCAGTGGCCATTAGGAGGGGGCAATTCACTGCCTCTGACACATGAACCCAGATAAACAACTGCAGGCTGGACTCCAGTCTATCAGCCTTATGCCTCTGGAGCTCTGAAAAGCTCATAAAAGTATTCACTTTGTCATGCCGTTTCAGTTGGAATTACTTTTAGTATCACTTCTCACAGCAGCCCCGAGATATCCTATCAGAAGATATTAACACAGGAGGTCTTGCTAAAGTTCCGTGGCAAGACCTGTGGGGCAAAGGGGGTAACCAGAGGAGGTGGTGTATGGAGGAGATCAGATACTCTCTTGTTTGTGAAGATAGCGGAAGAAAGGTGCAATTAAATTGTAAATTGAGCTCTGATATCAGGTCATCCTCTTTGATTTGATGTGTTCAGTTGCATTGAAATGATGCAAAATACCTGACAAGAAAGCAACAGGTTATTTGTGGCCACATTTTATTTAACGTTTTATTTATTTTCGGGAAATGTCACACCCCTTACCATAACCGCGAGTTTCATCTGCTCAGGTGTAAATATTAAGGATGGTGTCAATTTCAAACCAATTCAAGCCTGATGCAGGAGGCAAAGCTCTGCCCTTTGTCTACAATGTAGCAACAACATAAAACTAATAATTGGAACTGTTAATAGAAAACGCAACTACAAATAATAAGACATACTTACAAGTTATGATCCACAAACAACAGATTGTCCTGACAAAGTGGGAACTGCTCTGTTTCAGGAGACACTTTTGTGCGCATTTTGACATAACTGTGTCTGTACTTCTCCATTCAAGTACAAAAGAAGTGAAAAAGAACTCTCTCTGTGTGCGCACAGAAAACTTCTCATACAACGCCCGAATAACTGAACTATTTTCTCTTGTATATGCTTAAAGTGGTAAGGTTTAAAATATGTGTAACTGATAAAGTTTTGTGACAATTCAGTGCTGAGATTGGGATCAGTAGCAGTCCTTATTGTCGGGCCCTGACAGGTGACTTTAAAAAAGAATGCAAGCATTGGCGTCGGTAATGCATAAATGGACATTGTGTGAAGAAGTAGAGAGTGTAAAAAATAAGGGTATCTCTTGAAAAAATATATAGGTATTGTTTTTTTACACGTTGCCTAGTTGCTGTATAATGCAATGATATTCAAACAATTTAAGCGTGACATTAGTGTCCAAATGCTTCTTGGGGCGACTGTATGTTGCTCTTGACAATATAGAGAGAGAAAAAATGTGAGAGAAATTAAAAAGATAACTTCTTAGTCCTTGCTAATTGCCGTACTATGACATTAGTTACGTCTGATTTTAAAAACCCTAACAGTGCTTTGAGAAATGTACAGCGCTGTAGGCTTCAGCAGCGGAAGTGTTCACTTTCCACTCAGAGGAAGACCTGTGGGCCGTCTGGATCCATGACTGAGGATGCTTCATCCTTCTCAGCCCTTCAGTCATTCAGCTCAAGGGAATCATATTGTACGATGAGCCATCATCCGCTTGTTAGAGACTCCTTGTAGAGCTTAGTTTTGTGGGCTATATTTAAGCGCACATGACAAACTGCTGATTCTTGGCCCTTTGAAAAACACATACGCTCGAGGCTGGCGTGAAATCGACATTTGCACCCGTCTGCAGGGTGTGAGGATGCGGGACAAAGCGACTGTTATTGCGCTGCGGCGTAATCTCTTGTTCTCCTCATCACTCTCCTTAACTCCCCTCATCATCGCCACAGTTATTATTGGGCTGCTCTCCTCAACGCTTCCATTTCTGAGCCCAAAGTGTTTGAACTGGTAGCCCTGTGGCCCCTGAGGGCCCGTACTGCACCATAATCAAAGATATTTGGGATGAGTTTGCGGTGGGTGGAAAGGTTATAGCTGTATTTTATGCCGCTAACTTGACACCCACCACAATGACGCTACTGTCACCCAGCTTCGAGAAACAGCAAAGATGTACATAACTGCAATATTTCTGTTAACTGATTGATTTCACTTTGTGATTTTTATTTCTTTCATCTTGTGACTGACCTAACAGGACTCTTTTGCAATAGTCAAACACTCACACACAAACATGTGACATTCTCTTTGGTGCTTGATAACACGACCCTTGACTTAATGTGGTATGTTATTATCTATAATATAATTATATATAATATAATGTCATGGAGTGTTTCTTGTTAAATAAACAGATGATTTGGATCTGAGATATATGAAAGGACAAAGAGAGGTGTGATAACTTACCCAAACTAGATCTAAAATCTAAAACCTGTTTCACTCTTGTTTTTTGTGAATAAAGGCAAAGAGTTTTGGTGGCAAAGAGTCTCACCTTTTACTATGTCATCCATTTCAACACATGTTTTAAAAAGTTTCGTTAAGAAATATACAGTGGACTCCACAATTCACAAGTTCACACTCACTTTAGATATCCTTTAATAATTTATTCAAAATATTCATAAAAATGTAACTATAAATTGAAGTAAAATAATTTTTAAATAGATTCAATTCATAAAATAACGTTCAAATTTCTCAAAAACGTGCCAAAATTAATTGCACTCCTATAGAAATTCTTATAAGTAAAAATCTTCAAACAACTTCAGTATATTCCCATTATGAGACATTTTATAATTCACATGAGCAATTAGGAACACCTAAGGGGAAACCCATGACTTTCTGTTTCCTATAGACTTTCAAAATTCCTACAGTCATCCATCACTATGGGAAATACCCTAGAATACAAAAATGATGTGTGACAAAATGTTGTTGAGCTGCACAAATCAGGAATTGGTTATAATAAAACCACTTAACAACTGTGAAATGTTCATTTCCACAACAACTTTGCCAAACAACTATAAATGTGACCACACCTTTAAGCCTGTTTTGACTCCCTGCTGAGTGATAACACTTTATTTGATGGTCCCCTTTGAACACTCTGTTGACTATAAGTTACTTTGCAACTATGTCAAATACATGTCCCATTAGAGTATTAGTAGACTGTCTGCTTACTATCTCCCAACTCTTTTTTTGTGATGATCCTTCAACGGACATTCTAGACTATAAGTAACTGCTACTACGTCATCTTATTCTAACCCTAACCCTACCAGTCTACTAATACTCTACTAAAATACTAATGAGAGTTAGGTGCAACATTACTTATAGTCAACAGAATGTGTAAAAGGGACCATCAAAATAAAGAGAAACCTGATTTTCTAATAGTTCAGAAGTAAGAAGTATTTACTTGAAATACAGGTTTTGACAATATACACTGTAACCCTTTACTGTAAATTTACAGGGAATTTCCTACAGTATTGTACTGTATTTCCACAATACAGTATTAGGCTGTATATTTTACAGAACAGCTGTAAATATACAGCACTTTTCTGTTTTCATCCTGATAAATTTGTAATACAGTATCATACAGTAAAGGCATTGCATTGTGGGATTGATTTTCTCCGCGCTCAATTCAGATCAAGCGCCAACAGGCAATACAGGCTGATTTGCCAGCGGGACTCAACTGAAGAATAATTATTCCTTTTATCGATATAAACAGTATCTGTGAATTTGTGAGCAGTCTTTAAGGTTCGTGTGAGCTTCGGTTCGTGTAAGCTTTTGTGAGCATCTTTCGAACATCAGTTGCCTATGTGACGCAGCAGAAAATGAAGATAGGAGGAAGAATCGTATCAACTGAATAACTTGCGCCTTTGACCAAAAGTCGATTTTAGAGCTTGAGAAGATTGTTCAACTTAGTGATATGGTAAGCCAATCTATATATATATATATATAGAGAGAGAGAGAGAGAGAGAGAGAGAGAGATTTTTTTTTTTTTTTGCTTTCGCATGAATAGTTTGATTTTGCGAACGTGGTTTGCTATCGCGAAGAAATAAATCACTCTGTTCCATCTCTTTACCAAGTAACTTAACTTAACTTCGATATTTCACATAGGCAACATATCATGTCATTTGCATGACCTGCTTTTTATTATAATATCAGATTCAGATATATAGATATAGATGGATAGATATAGATATATAAATGTGTGTGTGTTTCATTTCTACATTGTAGTTTGCTACTGCGAAAAAAAATCACTCTGTTCCACCTCTTTACCAAGTAACGTTAAATTTGATATTTCACATAGGCAACATTTACCATGTCATTTGCATGACCTGCTTTTGATAAATGTATTTTTTTCGTTTCAGGTTTTGTAATCTGATGACGGTCCATTGCTAACGTAAGTGCTTTAGTAGTATTGCAGTTATAGTCCACAACAAAAATGCCATGGTGTCAGTTCTGTGATTGTGCTTTTGAATCGTTGTCAGCATTTTTCCAGCACATGAAAATCCATAGTCATGTTCCTAATACTGTTTTCAAATGTGGTATTCCTGATTGCTCCAAAACATTTAAAAAGTTCACTGCTTTCAAGGCTCACATATTCAGGGATCACAAAGACAGGCCCTCAAAGACATCTGTTGAGCAGTTAGGAATTGATGCTTTAGTCTGTGACATTGGTAAATGTCAAGAAAAGTACAGTGATTTGAAAAACTTCACTTTACACTTGAAATCTCATATCAAAGAAGGCACCAGAGTGCCATGTCCATTTACATGTAATAAAAGCTTTTCTGTAGCATCTACATTGACTTCACATTTATCCAGGAATCATCGAAACTCTTCAGCAGAAAGGTTGCGTCATAATATTCTGCAGTCAAATGTTTCAGTACAGAGGCCGCTTGGTGAGGTATCTAACATGGCTGAACACTCACATCCACATTCTGAATTCTTTGATTGTGGTGATGACATAGAGCAGTTGGATAATGCACTATTGTTCAGTCAGTAATCGATGGTCTGCAAGACATCCATGATATTAGCCAGTCTCATTTGCTACTCAAGCTAAGGGAAAAATTGACTGCGCTTGGTATTTCTGAAAATGATATAAAGAGCGTTGTTGATGTCCTGCAAACTGATGATCTTTTTCGGAGGTCTAATATTAATGCACTTAGCACTGATAAGAGGAGAAAGTCTTTTTATAAAGAGAATTTTAAGTTTGTGGATCCTGTCCCAGTCTGTCTTGGTCAAAATGAATCTGGCAAGGAAAGCTTTGCTCAATATATTCCTATTAAGAAAAGCTTAGAAGCGCTGTTCTGAACAACATAAGAATTCACGATCTGAAGTCAGAGCAAAAGATATCCTCTCTGATGTATGGGATGGCAAAAATATTGATGAAAATATGCTGTTTAAAACTGATAAAGATTCATTAGCTTTAATCTTGTATGAAGATGCTTTTGAAGTTGCCAATCCACTTGGGTCTGGTAAGAAAAAGCACAAAATTCTTGCTGTCTACATGACACTTGCAAACCTGTTGCCTCACTGTAGGTCAGGCATTGACCCTATGCAGCTAGTTCTGCTGTGTAGGGAACAAGATTTTAGATTTTTTGGACATGATTTGGTCTGTCTTAATTTTCAGCCAGGGAATACAGTAGCATCTAATGAAGTGACTGTAAAGGGAACACTTTACAAAAAAAAACATGCATGTTGTTTTGCAGAAGAATGATGAGGGAATTGTATTTGGGAACATTCAGTCAATTCTTGTACATGACAATTGCAATGTGTATTTTATCAGAAAGAAAAGTCAGTCATTTTGTCTTATAGACCAGGGAGTTCATTGCTTGACATCACAAGATCAAGGCTACCACTGCATAAATCAAGACAGCCTACTGGATTACTATCCTCTGCCTGAATACTCATTGTGTGGCTTGTCAGTAATTGTTCTCCATCATTCCTTTCCTTCCCAATTCTAGAATCATGTCTGGAATGAAAGAAGTCCTGAAAGATGCTGTTTTTTCGGTGTTGCCAAGCCTATCTCCAGATGTAACCAACCAGCTGGTTGAGAAGATCATGGACCAAGGTGTCGAGGGCCTGGATGATTTCGTTTATGTAAAAGAAGATGACATTTTGGAGTTTATCCGACCTATCCAATGCAGAAAACGTCTTAGTTCCTGGAAAAATCAAGGTAAAGATAATGTTGATTTAAAAAAAAAAAACTAGTATAGTATATGAAAATTTAAAGGGTTCATTCACCCAAAAATTTAAAGTTTGTCATTAATTACTCCCCCTCATGTCGTTCCACACAAGAAAGACAATCTTTCCATTCAAGTTCCAAATCAAGAACACAAATTAAGATATTTTTGATGAAATGAAGTACTTCTGTCACTCCTTAGACATTAAAGTAATGGATTTTACACCAGTGGTGTAACCTCTATTTTATGAAAGATCCAAAAAGATCTTCATTTGTGTACCAAAGTGAACAGAAGTCTTACTGGTTTGGAATGACGTGAGGGTGAGTAATTAATGACAGAATGTACATTTTTGGGTGAACTATCCCTTTTAACTGTGTTACAATGCATTTCAATACTGTTTATGGTGTAATTCTTGAGGCAATAACTGATTATTTATATATATATATATATATATACACAGAACATCAAAACTGCACAGTGGTACTGCAACCTGCTGAGGTTCTCCCCTTGGTTCCCACCGAAACAAACACTACTCTTGGTTCACCTCCATCAAGCTCCTCAAGGCCAACAACATCAAGCAGTCTAGCATCAACAAGTGCTTCACATTCATGGCCTGAACATTTCAAAGTTCCCTGGGACTTAATGCCAGCCGGTATAAAGAGTGCTGTTGAGAATGAACAGAGGCCTTCTCCTTCTGACCGAAGACAAATGATTAGAATCCTTGCTGACGAAATGAGAAAACATGACACAAACCCCACCAGATCACAGTGTCTTACTGTTAGTCGCAAAATAGTGAGCCAGTGTCCAAAGTCTTTTGCTGACATGTTGGGTGACAAGCAGGTTGGGGGTGGATACGAATCTGTTCTTTCACAGCTGAAAGTACGTATAGAGCATCTGAATCGAACGAGTACACTAAATCATCATAGGATCCAAAGAAGTGACACTGGAACTACTAGAAAACGAAGTTCCACTGACTCGTATGGTTGTACAAGATGGCAGCCTGCTCTTCCACCTGGTGTAAGTTATGACAGTCTTGAAGTGAAACGTCAGAAGATGGAGGAGATACACCTTCATGAAGGAATCTCTGGAGCAGAGAGAGCAGATGTTTGCAAACTCATGGAGGGAACCTATTGGCTTCAGCGTCACATGATCAATGCAACTCCATCCCCTACAATTGCAGATATAAAAACCAAATGGCCATATCTCTTCACACAGAGGCATATATATGGCCATTTTGAACAGCTCACTGACAAAAAAGTGCTCAGATTTTTGGAATTGTCTATTCAGGAGTGTGGACAAGTCATAATTGAGTTTTTCAAAAGCAAACCAAGTAATGATGACATTCGAAGCATACTCTCCAGAGGTGAAAATGATGTGGATGCCATGGTCCTACAACTACTCCTTGCACACTTCAAAGAGAAGTTAGATGGTGTTTTCCTTCAAGCAGATGTAAGTAGAGATTATTCAACAAATCTCATTTATCTGTAATCTGTTTTATGTTTTGGTTCTGTTGCTCATGGTTGTGCTGTCTTTTAAAAAAATTGTTTCAGGAATTTGCAACTCCATCTGATGTCCAGCAATCTCTTCATTTGCCAGAGGGCCCACGCCTTATATTTCTTGGTATGTAAACATTAAAGGAGTAGTTTTACCCTAAAATGAAAAGCAAGTCATCATTTACTTACCCCACTGCAAAAAATGTTTTACTTAATTAGTATTTTTTTTCTTGTTTCCAGTCCAGATATCTAAAAATTCTTACATGTAGAATTAACTAGACAAGTTAAATTGACAAAAAAATAAAAAATAAAATGTTTTTGCAATAAAAAAATGTTTAAGCAAAACAATTAAAAATACAATTATTACTTGTCTAGTAAATTATTCTTGATGTAAGAACTTGTAGATATTTCGGCTGGAAACAAGACAAGCATTTTTTGCAGTGGGGTGTTGTTCCAATATTGGGGTGTTGTTCCGAATTACTTTTTCAGGCATAGAGTAGTGATAGTAAGAGAAATATTAAGCAGATTTTAATTGGCAACATCTGTATGGAAGAATCAACTGTGCTCAGCAAAATTGTGTGGTTGTGAAGTCCAGCTGTAACTAACTCTAACACTACTTTTATTTCACCAGGGGAGACTATTCCTCTAATCAGGAAATTGCTCATTGCTATAAATTAAATTATAGTACTCTATTGATGAACCATACCCAAAAACAATACTAAAACTGAATGAAATGGTGAATCCTGTGAATGGTTTTTCAGAGTTATTTTAACAGTTATGTAGAACTATGAATAGAACCACAATAGTTATTTTTGTTATTATTATTTATTAAGTCATTCTTTTTTTCATTTTTTTTTTTCAATTACAGGTCAATCTCTAAGCAACCAGCGCTGGATGTTAAGTTTGGAAGGTCAAGTTGTGTGTGAAGGAGCACAACCCAACTTCATCACTGGCCTGGCAGCGCTGTTTGCCTCTTTCTACAACTTCAACTTGCAGTACCAGGAAGAGGCAGCATGCACACTTGAGTTTGTTCAGAGGTTAGTCATTTGCATATTTGTCATTCATATATTTTAGACTGAATTGTCACTAATTTTGTCTTGACAGTATTTGTTAAGGACTTCATTGTTTTTATTTTCACAAATGTTTTGTACAACTGACTACTGGGAATAACAATATGGCCCTGGTTTCACAGAGAGGGCTTAGCTTGAGCCAGGTCTTGTAAAATTAGGGTATTAAAAGGAGTAGTTTACTTTAAAATGAAAATTAGTCCATGATTTAATCACCCTCAAGCTATCCTAGTCATATATGACTTTCTTCTTTAAGACGAATACAATTTAAGTTATATTAATAAACACGCTGATGCTCCTGAGCTTTATATTGGCAGTGGATTGCAACCATTGCTACCATCAGATTGAAGCTCAAAAAGTGCATCCATCCATTATATAACAACTCCCCACGACCTTGGGGGGTTAATAAAGGCCTTCTGAAAAAGGCCTCTTATATAATGGATGGATGTACTTTTTCGAGCTTCTGATGGTTGCAATCCACTTCCATTATAAAGCTTGGAAGCATCAGGTGTTTATTAATATAAGTCTGATTGATAGTCATATACACCTGGGATGGCTTGAGGGTGAGTAAATCATGGGCTTATGTTCATTTTAAAGTGAACTATAAGCAGATTTTATAAAAATATACTATTAAAATAACATTAAGTGTGCATCTTGAGACAAAACAATGGCACTCACATGTTTTAAGATATGTCAGTTTTCAGTTAAAACAGCTCAAACATGCATTTTAGCTTGATAAATGTCATGTTTAATATTATCATGTTGTCATGCATGCAATAAACACATTGCAAGACTTGCAATTGAGTTAAATTATTGAAGTCACAAAGGTTTGGACTGGATTCGGCCATGTGTGCTCTACATAAACTGAGAGTTTATGGCTGCCTTTCAACTGATACTCTGATGGCACCTGATTTAGTACCTGATGAGGGGATGATATTGTTAATAAGATGGGTGATATGTAGACAAAAAAAGTTGTAGAATAAAAAAGTTACTTCCACTTCCAGCCACAAGAAGATAAGATGTGCGCTGTTTATTATGACAATGTGCATGTAAACAGACACACTGAGTTGATGTAGTGTAACCAGTCCATAAGAAGTCTATAATATTTCATGTTTTTTTCTTTTCTGCCTTTTAGACGCTTTCTTGACATCAACCCTGAACGTGGATCAAAAACAAAGAAAGGAAAAGTAACTTCCAAGAAAACTGGCCAAGTTGTCCAAAAAAAGAACATCACTGCAAGCCCACAAGTTTCCTCATTGCTAAAACTTGCAGACTTTGAATGGAATTTTGTTTAGTTCCCGTAAGCAAGTGCATTAAAAGTATGATTACTGCATCTTTAATTCCATGTATAAATACAACTGGCATTTCAGCCAATTTGGTCTTTTCTTTTTCTTTTTTTGACTCTTTCTAGGTCACTTTCAATTTGTTAAATGTAAACTAGATTGATGCATTATTAATTGCTAAGTGTTAACTTTTTGTTGTTAAAATAACATTTTACATGTTTTTTTAAAAAAAGAGAAAAGAATACAGCTGGCATTTCAGCCAATATGTTCACATAAGGCAATTGTCTGGTTTTTGCTTTTAACCTAAATAAATGTTTTAAAACCCAGAGAATGTTGGTTTCTAATTTCTAGTGGTGACTACTCTTATGAAACTTTATAGTATAATATTTTAAATTATGTAATAATTAAAGCAGTTTTTCCTGTAAAAATACAATTTATTGCTGTGGACAACAGTATAATACTGTTAAATTATGTGGTATATACTGTATTTTGTAATTACAGTGTAGTACTGTAAATGCTGTTTACAGTGCTAGTTCTGTAAAAATACAGTATGTGGCTGGCAACCCAGCTGCCAGTATTTTACTGTAAATTTACAGTACAATGTTTCACAGTATAATACTGTAAATCCAGTTTACAGTTCTAGTTCTGTAAAAATACAGTATGTCGCTGGCAACCCAGCTGCCAGTATTTTACTGTAAATTTACAGTACAATGTTTCACAGTATAATACTGTAAATCCAGTTTACAGTTCTAGTTCTGTAAAAATACAGTATGTCGCTGGCAACCCAGCTGCCAGTATTTTACTGTAAATTTACAGTACACTGTTTTACGGTACAATACTGTAAATCCAGTTTACAGTTCTAGTTCTGTAAAAATACAGTATGTGGCTGGCAACCCAGCTGCCAGTATTTTACTGTAAATTTACAGTGAAAAGTTTTACAGTGTAACTAGAGTCTTATTAAAAAAAAAAAAAACACTGGCCTTCTGTGAGTGTTTTAGTTTGATCTATGTGTGGTTAAGAATGACGTCTAAAGCAATGCTATTTTTAATAGATTTTAAATAACGTTATACCTAAGAAGATCTCTCACATGTGGTAAAATTACTGCAACATCTTTTTTTAATCATTATGTTTCAAGTCGGCATGAAATGGATGTTGCGAAAGTTTTTTCTTCCATATAGTGAGGTATATCTAAGTAAAACAACTTATAGAACAAGTAATAATGTGGGACGGGACTTGATCGGATCATTGCCGTGTGCTATTTCTGTGATCGCATGTGAGTGACAGAATGTCCTTCCCTCGCACCAGTAAACATATCATCAGAGAAGGGATGTTGTTACAAGAGGGAGGGGAAGCTATTTTGATTAAAGATTACAAGGGCACATGAATTAAAGAAAAAAATTATGTGCACATATTCCATTTAAAATAAGAATTGTCAATTTTGATTTCATGGTGACTTTAAAGTCTTTTAAGACATGCGGTATGGAAATGAGGTCACTATGTGAGCAGAATGAGAAAAGTGTGTTTCTCTATAAATACAATTCCCAGGTGACTGCAGAGCAATGGGCAATGATTGTGAACCACCACAGGCTTTACATTTCAGCAGTGTGTACGTGTGTGCTCGCTCACTCAAGCTGGTGTGAATGTTTGCCTTTCCGTCTACTGAACGCGTATGTTGTGTTTTTCTACTGTTTCATTATGTCCTATATTTGAAATTTATAAGCAAAGGAGGCAACGACGAATTAAAGCACTTTATAGTGGCCCCTGTTGAGTATGTGGGGACACATCGCTTCCGTCCTTCCAGATCTGTGAGTTAATTTGACAGCTCATGGGGTGTTGTGGAGTCTCCTCTGTGAGACAGGTACCCTAGGGCGAGCCAGCTGGATTGTGGATGCTTACAGATTTGGCTTCAGCTTCCTGCTGGGTGTCATCTGTCTGTGCACTCTGCCGCTGCATGGCTAGATTTTTTTTTTTCCCATCCTCCTGACATCATGTGGCTGAGCAGTTTGTGCCTGGCAGGGTTTGTCTTTCCAGGTCTGCCATCAAACTCAGCCAGCGAGGTCCTAATCCGGCACGGCACCGCTCCCAATGCGAGCACCCCTGGGCACCCCGGCATCCAGTCCGGGAAACCGCGGGCCGCTAAAACTTCCACAAGCGTCAAAGGAGATCGCTGCACTCCTACACACGGCCACTGAGGGTACGAGAGAGGTGGAGGGGGGAGCCGCTGCCAGAGGACTTGTTTTGCTCACACACGGAGAATGTCCCCACTTCCACCGCCGGCCTGTCACTTTGATTGTGCGCTCCTCACTGGATCCGCGCTTCCACAGGTTCGGGCATCTCTCCGCCTGTTGCCGGCAGTTTGACTCGGACACCGTCGCAAATCCGCGGGGGGAAGTGACAGTGACAAGTCCGCGCACACTCGCGCGCACATCGCATTCCCTTGCTCTCAGATCTGCCGTGAACATTAATTGTGAAAGACACGGCGATTCCACCCAAAGAGCTTTACAGTTTAGCATTGCCAGACGGGCCTGACAGGGTTGCTGGGGTTTCCAGAAAAGCACATGATGATAAGTGCATATGTTGATTCTCAGACTACAGGAGGGGTCCAGTGGACTCCGTTCAGCCCCCGAGAGAATGCGCAGACTAACTCCCGACACCGGCCGTGACGGGCTGTTTTCCTCTCTGTGCTGTTGGACTCTCAGGGGGTAAAGCGGTACCAGGATTTGTGACCTGCTCTTTTGCCCAGGGTTGGATCTGACTGATGGAGAGGGAGGCAGAGCTAGAGAGTAGGGCAGGTTGGTCAGCCCCAGGATGAGAGCTCTCGCCAGGGCCGCGGTTCACGAGAGGTCCTCCACCTGTTTCACGCCACCACCCACCTCCCGAGTCCCCACGGCTGCCTCTGCGGCAAGAAAAGGAAGATAAAAGACAGTGAGAGCGAGTAAACAAGAGAACGAGGGAGAGAGAGAAAGACATTCACTGTAAAATAATGATACCCATCGGGTAATGTCAGCTCCGTGGCCAGAGATGGCGAGGAGAGGGAAATGCATGTGTGTGTGTGTGTGTGTGTGTGTGTGTGTGTGTGCGTGCGTGCGTGCGTGCGTGTGTGCGTGTTCGAGCCGGCCCTGGTGGGTATGTTTTGTAAAGCTTGTCTCAGACCTCCTACTAAACACTTTCTGTTCTCTAACCGCTCCAGGAGTCAGGAGCTCTACAGCAACACACAAGACCTGCACACTATTAAATTCCATTCTTTTGAATCCCAATCATATCATTTTAAAAAATGCGTCATGTTTACAAGTTATATAATATTAAAGTCCGAGTTAATTAAACCTAAGGGTCAGTTTCTGGATAAACACAAAACTTAAGAAAAGATCATTGTTTGGTTTTTTCAGGACTTTTTCAGAGTAGTGGAAGGAAAACATCCAAAATACACATTTGAGTGTTTATTTTATTACACTTTGCATATTTGAGTCTGAAGATTTCAATTACAACACGTCTTTTAAGGACATTTTACTCCTGCACCGAGTCAGAAATCTCCAATTCAGTAGTACTTACATACACCAAATTTTCCAGTTTTATTTGGGGTTTTTAATTATCTAGTTTTATCTATTTCCTGAAGGCTTTTAAAGAGGGGTTTGATAATATATCAGTCACCTAATATTGGTTGACAGTATTTCTGGGTTTATGGAGTGATTAAAAAAAAAAACTCTGATCAGAGAATACATTTCATTTGCAGTTTTTTTCTCAACTGAAAACTAAAGCCAGTGTTGTCAAAACCATTAAAACAGCCTACATATTTTTTTCAATCCACATTTTTCATAATTTAATACAAATTACAGACATCATTTTGTCATAACACTGCACACTAATTTCTCCAATCCAATGTTCAAGCTTTCAAACATTAGAACAGACATCTAAAGTAAAGCTGTGTTCTCAAATGCTCATGGCATGTTGTCAGATGGCATCTTATTGAGCTCTGCTGGGTTTTTAATACACACAGCATAGGAAATACAATTTACATTGTTCACACAACTACCATGACTTTTCTATGTGTAAAAAGGGTCCTAAGTAAAAGAAATAAAAAATCAGAGCAAACAAATAATGAGGACCCTGGAGAAAGGGTTGAAGAAAGATCAAGAGGAGATGATGTAAGACTGGGAAAGCGGAAAGCTCTGAAAGCTCTGGCTGAAAGATGCTGGACAGTGAGTAAATATATGTGAAGGGATCTACAGTACAGTGGTTTGAATGTCAGCAATAAAAGGTTATGAGATGGGTATGTCATATGTACACATTGCTGGCTGATTAAATGCAATCTGGATTAAGTAATCAGATTCCAAAATTTGATAATTAGATTATTATGTTTTAAAATATTCATATCCAGACTATTTACATTTTTATTGATTACATGATTACATTACATTCACAAAATGGCAGTAGTAGTATTTGTTTTACTCTTTGTCATTGTATATTGCTATAGTACAAGAATATCCTATTCCAATACATGTGAAAAACAAGTTAAAGTTAGGGTCAAAAGTAATTTAAAAGTAGTCAGATTATACCTAAAATGTATAATGCAATGGATTATGTTACTAACTACCGTTTACATTATGTAATTGGTATTCAGTAATGAACTACAGTTTGTAAGTAATCTACCCAGCACTGTATGTCAGCGTGTTACAGTCACGTCCCTGGTAAATGAAGAGGCAATATCACCACATATGTGTTGCAATGTGCTGATAGGGTCATATTTTTGCCACACACAGTAACTGTTATCCAAGCAATGGAAAAGGCCTGCACTCAGGCACATGCATGTGTTACCTTAAAAATAATGCAGTATTCAAGTTCAGACCGATATTTGGATAAAAATTGAGTTAATCAAGAACACACGTTGACCCCAAAAGCAGAGCATATTGTCATGATATAGCCTATAGGGCAAGTTGTCACTAGGAACTTGCAATTAAACAGCCTATCATACAAAAATTAAAAAGTAAGATAATAATGAAGCATAACACAACGAATGTTAGATGGAGTTACATTTACATTCGGCAGATGCTTCTATTTAAAGTTTCATTGCGTCCCCTAAACAAACCTATGACATTGTTTCTGCCATGCTCTACTGTTTGAGCAACTGGAATGATTTGAAACCTGCATACAAAACCACTGCTGGTACATTTACATTTGTGTAATTGGTCTTGTGACTAAAAACCACATCATTATATCCATGTGACAACTATAGCCCCAGGGCCACAGTTTTTAAGTTTGGGGTCATTTCTTCATACTTTTATTTAGCACTTTTGGAAAAGAGACAGAAAATATTTCTTTATTAAATACTTTTTTTTAATCTTCCTATTTATCAAATAATCCTGAAAGAAAGTATTACAGTATACACATGCTGTTCAAAAGTAATAGCCTGTTATTGCAATATAAAATAATTGTTTTCTATTTTAAAATGTAATTTATTTCAGTGTTGGCCACTTCTGTAACATTAAAAATGTCTTTACTGTCACTTTTGCTCAATTTAATACATCCTTGCTGAATAAAAGTATTTATTTATTTCCAAAAAAACAATTTGAACCGTTTTGTACAATGCTACAAAAGCTTTCTGTTTCAGATAAATGCTGTTCTTTTGACTTTTTGACTTTTCTATTCATCAAAAAATCTTGAATACAGAAAAAGTGCACACAGCTGTTTTCAATATCGATAATAATAAATGTTTCTTGAGCAGCAAATCAGCATATTATTATTTATGAAGGATCAGGTGACACTGAAGACTGGAGTAATGATGCTGAAAATTCTGCTTTGATCACAGGAATAAATAACATTTTATAAAATATTAAAATAGAAATCAGTCATTTTAAATTGTATAATATTTCACAATATTACCACTTTTACTGTATTTTGGAGACTTCTTTCAAAAGATCTTCTTTATAAAATGTTATTTTAATTCTAAAGAATCATTTTAAATGAACAAAGAACAAAAATAGCATTCATTAATTAGGCTACTAATAAAGCTTTTTATTAAACCATGTTTCAGTTGTAGTCTTTGAGACATTGATGACTAAATATAATTGTGATGACTTTTCCTAATCCTAATCAGGATTGATGATACACAAGATTGTAAACGTGTCCCAACAATGAAACATGTTAACAATAGGTTCTATGGGAAATGAATGTCAGTCTCTGCCATTGTAAATGCACATATCCCGTATGTGTGCTGATGCTGGTTTCATGAAGCTCAGCATTAGCAGCAATAGAGATTATGATGCTGAGAGACACATTCTCACATTATTGCAGCAATAATCTCTCACTCTCAACATACTGAACGCAAAATATACTATTTATAGTCTCAGAAAAAAAATAAGTTCATGCCTTGCTAAAAGGAAATCGAATTATATATATGTCAATATGAAATAATTGTAAATATATGGCAGTAAAGAGTGTAATGAGAGTGTATTGTATAGCAGGGACTGAATCAGTAATGATGCATCTGAACACATGAAATACATATTATTCGAAGATTGTGTGAAGATTACAGTGTACATAAATACACTTTTAATGCAGAGTTCATTCTTAATAAATATCTGGCCATTCATGTGGCTTCATCATTTAATTTAAATCGAAATATTTTAAACCAGATGTACCTAATAAATGTTTATTATAATTCTACAATAACCTGAATTTAAATATGTATAGTATTGGAGTTTTTCCCTTATTGTCATCACCGTTCAAAGTATGACAGAAAATCGTAGCTAAGTAATACTTTGTCTCCATCTAGTGCCAATGTAAATTGTTTATTTATTTATTTTAAAGCTCAAATATAAATAGTATGCAAATATAAATAAACAAATGTGTTGCAAAAGTTTTTTGAATAGGTAGATAAAATGTTGTGTGTAATGTGAGGTTATTAATATGGGAACTTACATGAATGGTTTTTATGATTCCAATCTAAGATCCACTTGCATAAATATTAAAAGATAATTTCTGTGAGATTTAATTATGGTGATATCACAGGCATTGCTGGGTAGTAACTCATTATATGTAATCTGGATTACATAACCATATTCCAAAATATAAATCCTTGTTAGATTAGATTATATTTTAAAATACTCATAATCAGATTGCAGTTACTTTTTTATTGATTACATTACATCATAAAATACCAGTAAATTATTTAGAATTCAGATTCCCCCTATTTTCTCCCTAAACATTCTAAAAAATATATTTACATACTGTAAAATAAATTTTGTTGGTTTAACTTAAAAAAGTAAGTTAAAATAGTTTGCCTTAAAATTTTAAGTTAATTGAAATAAATAAATAAAATGGTTTAGTTACAGCTAATCAACAGAAACTCAAAATAGTATGTTATTTCAACCACACAAATAATCTAAATTAATTTGAGAAAAGAATAAAATATGTGATAACAAATCATTAAAATTACTTTTTACTGTGCAATTTTTGTGAAATTGCACACACAGACCAGTCACCGGCCACTAGTCAGGTGACTATAATTATGTAAAGAATTAGTTACTGTTTTATTTTGATTGCTTTCTTTTTAAAATGACTCTTTTTTTTATAATTTTTAAAATTTATTAGCTTTTCATCAATTTAAGAACCCCCTGCAGTTCTTTAACCCTAGTTAGGTAAACCCTGACATAATGCAATGTTTAATGAACTTCATGTTGTTGATAACAAATATATGTATGTATATATATATATATATATATATATATATATATATATATATATATATATATTTAAAATTTGGTATAAGATTGTACTATACAAATCAGTGTTATAAAGAAGTTGGGTCAAAAGTAATCTAAAAGTAATCAAAAAGATGTTTAATAATGCCATTTGCAGTAAATAGGTTGCAGTGATAATATTCTTTACTTTTCAGAGTTAACTCTGCAATCACACTATACAGGCTCAAAGAACTGTATCACGGTGAACATTTGATTTGCAGATTGAATACAACAGTAAGTATATTCAGCACTCACTTATATGGACACACAGCTGCTAAATTTCACAAACTACAGTCTCTAAAACAACTGAATAACACCAGCACCCAGGTGATCCATAAAAATGATATTGGGCTTGACCATGATGGAATTTACGGCTGGGCTGCTACTGCAAAACCACTTGAATTCAAGGCAGTAGCACAGAGACACAAGGATTCCTGGAAAAAGTAATATGTTCTGATGAATTATCCCACACCCTGTTTTGTAAGGCAGAAAGCAGTCCAGACTGATTGATCGCAGGCCAAACCTGCAGGGAGAAATCAGATACTTCCTCAGGAAATTGGAGGAAGGCCTGCTTTTATTATATAACCTTTTATTCTGACACTTGCTGTTAAAATGAATGAATAAAATGTAAAGTTTATGGCTGCATCAGAATTCCCATACTTTCAGAGTAGGCCTATGTATTAAATTCAACTTCTCAACTTTTGTGCCTTCTGTCAAACCAAATGTCTGTTGGCAATTGTTATGTAGGCCTACATTAACAAATCTTTAAATGACATTCAGTCTCAGGTGTTTAAAATCTGTCAGGTCGAGTTTTATCTCTTCAAACCAAAAGGCTTTTTTCTATAAGACAAAAAGCTAATCTGAATGAAATGATGCAGTTACAAATAACTGAATGTCAAATGTTCTTTACATTTTTAGACTTTATTTGGGAATACTTAGCATAAGAATAAAGCTATCTTAAAAAAAAAATCAAAAGTTATTAATAATAAACCAGCATCACTGCAGACGCGCTGCAGGGGGCAGCAGAGAGACTGGATCTTTGTAAGATTGGGAACCTCAGTGGTAGAAATGTAGGAATATACAGAATAGTCTAATTCAATTATACAGCTACTACTAGTAATACTGGCTTAAGTTAATTAATAATTATATATACATATTTTACTAATATTGTATATTTTAAAACTAAAATAAATACAAATCATTTACTCCCCCTTATGTTGTTGTTGTTGTTGTTGTTTTACATACAAAAAAAGTATATAAGGTTCAGTGTTGTTTGTCCTCGGTTTAGCAGGAGTATACATTTCATGTAACTTCAAACAGGGCTGTTGCTGCCTGTGAAGTTTTTAAGTAGCCTAACTTTGTCCTGTAGGGACTTTTGTTTTATAAAGCCACTTTTATTTTGAAGTTCACTTTTGGGCTTTTATTTTGCAGTTATTTCCTGTTAGTAATTGCACGTGACTTTTTGAAGTATGTGAAACCCACTTTTGTCTGTATCATTCTGCAAAGAAAAATTTCAATCATTTACATTCCCCAGTCATCAGAGTTTGTGGATTGAAAACATTTTGACAGAATAATAAATATCATCGTGTAAGGCTGTCAGATCATCTCTTGATGATGGAGAAGATAGTTAAGGGTGAGTTATGTTGTTCATAATGTGCAGTGTTATGCATTTTAAAAGTATATATTTGCAGTCAATAAAGCGATTCGAGATTCAAATTTGTATTGGTATTTACACTAGCAGATATTAGCACTTGTCCATTGCTGTAAATCAATCATAGTGAGCTTCCTAAGAGCTTCCTCTATTTAGCTCGTTCGAGTGAAGTTACTAAACAATTACACTTAATTGAGCTGAATAATGACACTAGTATACATTTATATAAATATGATGGGCAAAAATGCTGCTGACTGCTCATTAAAATGCACAAAAATATCATGCAGGACCCCCCTCCCCAAGGTTTATTATTTATTATATTATAGGGTGACCATATTTTGATTACCAAAAACCAGGACACTCGGCCCGGCAAACAGATACTCAAAAGATACTCGAAGTTTACTTAAAGATGCCTTATTAATTTCAATACATTTAAAGTAGTCTATGCCTCCTCTGTGTGGATAGAAAATTGTTATATTACAAGACACAAATTCAGATAGGCTTCTCAAAGGTTACTCAACATGTTTTATTATGACAGGTTTCAAAAATAATGATTGAAATAATGTCTCTTCTGTATTAGAAAAATAAATATATAAATAATAAATAACTAAAAGAAATACCTCCAAATTGAACAAAAAAAGCTCTCACAAACTTACAAAAACGAACTAACAAATATCTTTAGTTTTCTTCCTCTTTATCCTGTTTTTCTTCCTCATCCTCCTTGTTTGCCCATCTATATTTTGCTGTAGAGCTGATCTTTCCGAGCAGTTTTTTTGGAAAACCAGGACATTTTCATCCCTTCACAAAAAACAGCCAGGACGGCCAGGACAGGACGTGAAAACAGGACATGTCCTGGGAAAACAGGACTGTTGGTCACCCTATTATATTAATACTATTTATCCTTAATTATAATAATAAATTTTTAGATTAGTTATAATATAATTCAAATATTAATCTTAATGCATAATTATAATGATCACACATGTTTAATCATTATGAAATCCAGTATTGTTTATTAATACTATTAACTGGAATTATTGCCATTTTAAAGCATTAAAGACACATTTTTTTATAGTTTATCTAACATATCTAATAGTTTTTACTATCACCTAACATAAAATTATGAATTCAATGAATGTAGTCTAAAACACATTAGGTGTCTTGTTTAATTTGCTACTCTTTTTTCTTTTTTTTTAATTGTGATATTTATTTAATGTCACAGTATTTGTTTCGTCACAGATGTTGGTGATATTCAGTCCAGACTGATTGATCACAGGCCGGTCCTGCAAGGTGAAATCAGATACTTCATCAGGGAGTTTGAGGCAGGCCTGGTTTTATTACATTACATTTTAATACCTTTTATTTTGATACTTGCTTTTAAAATGAATTAATACAATTTAATGGTTGCAACCAAATGATCTGTGACGTACTGACAGCAACTGAATTTACACTACAAATGTTTGTGTTCCCTCAGGAGAAGCGTGCTTTCAGAGAATGCCGTCTTCTTGAAAAGCTGAATAAGATGACGTCAGACATTAATGAGCATGATCTGCCGCTGTGCACTGAGAATATGCATGAGAAACTGTGTGACGCTCTCACACGACGTAAGTTTCAAGTGATGAAGTGTAAGACAGAACAGGAAGAGAAAAGGGCCACTGTGTTTGTGTAATACTAATAATCTACAGTGGTTGGACAATGAAACTAAAACACCTGTGGCCTGTTGCACGAAGCTAGCTGAACAAACTCTGAATTTATAAATCCAACCTGGTTTAGATCAGGTTCAGCGATTTGAGAAGGCAGCTAAAGAAAATATCTGACTATATCAATGCATGATGTGAATCAAAGGAATAGGCCTAATAATTATAGGTCCACAAATAGCTCAAATGAATGCATGTTGTTTAAAAGCATTATATATAAATGCATGTTATTATTATTATACAACAAAAGATGAGAAAATGTTGTCTTTAAAGTTTCATCACTATAAACTGCTTTAATTTGGAGCGAGAGATACAGGGGAGTGGCTTTATTGCATCTGATACATGTCACTGTACTGATTGGTCCAGTTTGGGTTTGCGATCTCTAACCCAGAATAAAACCTACTCCGGAGCAGGTTAGCCATGTAGCGCACGTTACCATGGCGATGAAACCCGCTAAAAAAACCAATGCACCTTCTTGAGCCCGAAAAACCAGAGTTTGTTCAAACAAACCTTGAACTTCCCTGGGTAGCAACTGAAACCAGCTTTGTGCAACAGGCCACTGGTCTTAGATACAATCATTTATTATTATGGTGTAGGGCCTCCTTTTGCAGCCAATACAGCATCAGTTCATCATAGGAATGACTGATATAAGTCCTGCACTAGCCAGAGGGATTTTGAGCTATTTCTCTTCTTAGAACAGTCACAATGTGATGATGGTGGAGGAAAATACTGACCACCTTATCTATACGGGCTTGAGGAACAAGGTAGTATCAGAGCTGCGAAAGGCAAAGACTAACTATTTCTCTAAACTAATTGAAGAAGCCAGTGGCAATAGTTCTAAAATGTGGCAACATATAAATAGACTAACTAATTCAAGTAGACATAAACACTCAAAAATAAATGGTCTTAAAGTTGGTCATAATCTGATTCACAGTAATGCGGCTATTGCAAATGTTTTTAATACTTTTTTTATTAACTCTGTAAAAGAATTAGCAAGTAATTTTAAACATATCTAGCCATCTCTTGAAGAGCTTGACAATGCTCACACAGGCTCCTTCTGTATCAAAGAGGTATCCTGTGATAAAGTTAAAAAGGTGATTGTAAACATGAGTAATTCTATGTCTAAGGACATCCACAACATACATGCTGCATTAATTAAAAAATCTGAAAGCTGTCTGTTAGAGCCAGTTACTTATTTAGTCAATTTATCAATACAAACAAATATGTTCCCAGAGAGCTGGAAAACAGCAATAATTGCACCAGTCTACAAATCGGGGGATAAGGAAATATCAAGCAATTATAGGCCTATTGCTATCCTTCCTGTAGTCTCAAAAGTTCTGGAAAAGATTGTTGCCGAGCAATTAGCGGAACATTTAGAGTCTAATCAGTTGCTTTATCCATACAGTTTGGATTTAGAGACAAATATTCCACCGAAACAGCTAACTGTTATTTGATCAATAAAATTAAAGAATCACTGGATAAAGGAAATGTTGTTGGGGCGGTGTTCCTGGACCTAAAAAAGGCATTTGACACTGTTAATCATAGTATCTTACTACATAAATTAAATCAATTTAAAATGTCTTCGGAAACTTTGCAGTGGTTGAGGTCTTATTTGGGCGGGAGACAGCAATGTGTCAGAGTCAATGGGGTGAAGTCACCTCTGCAAGCCAACAACATGGGAGTACCGCAAGGGTCTGTACTTGCCCCTTTGCTGTTCACAATGTATATAAATGACCTACCAAAATGCTGTCCAGGCGTAAACTGTCAGATGTATGCAGACGACACTGTGGTCTATGTTTCCACTAAAACACCCAGTCTGGCAGGTGAACACCTGACAACAGCTTTAGAGAATATCTCTAACTGGCTCGAGTTATCTCATCTATCACTAAATGTTAAGAAAACAGTCTCCATGTGTTTCTCTATACGAAATAGGCCGGTTAGCGATATATTTGAGGTACAAATAAAACATGAAGCAATAGAAGCAGTCAATGAAGTCAAGTACCTGGGGATTATTCTGGATAAAAATTTAAAATTTGATAATCATATTAAGTACATCTGCAAGAAGGTCAGACCAAATATAAATTGTTTTCGGTTTATAAGAAGGGATTTGTCCTGTCACACTGCAAAACTATATATGCATGCAATGATATTTTCACACCTATCATATTGCGTCACATCATGGTCACAAATCTCTCCAAATAAATTAATACCGATTCTCTCACTATACAAACAGGCAATAAAAATCATGGACCGGAAACCCATGAGATGGCATCATTGTGATGTTCTAAGAAAGCATAAGCTTCTTGGTTTTGACAGTTTTATTGATTTTAATTATATTAAATTGGTTTTCAAATGTCTAAATAATCATGTTTCACCGCAGTTCTCTATATTAATCAGTAGACGCCAAAGCTCTCAGGGGGCGAACACACGAGCCACTATCAGAGGTGACTGTTTAGTCCCAAAGTGTAAGACCTCCTTTGGTCAGTCTGCCTTCTCAGTAAAGGGGCCAACACTCTGGAATGCTCTGCCTACTGATTTAAAAGTAGAGACCGATGGCAAAGCTTTCAACAGAGGACTTAAACAATGGTTAAAAACTAAACAGCGGTGGTCGCATAAATAACTAATGATATTCTCTGACTCTGATGCTTCTGTTTTATAATTTATGTATGCAATTTGTTTTCTTTTTCATTTTCTCTGTAATTATATGGTATATTTTAGCTATCCTTATCTGTTAATATTTTTAGTATTATTCTGCTTACTAGTTTCATTGTATTTTATTTCCAAAAGCCTCCCGTGGACAGGTGTTGAAAATTAGCATTTGTGCTAAAACACTTAAACAAATGCATGTGGTTCGTCCAATGTAATTGTATGTCCATGTTAAATAAAATAAAATAAAAATAAAATTTTTTTTAAAAAAAAAAAACGTTTTCTGACTTGATCCTCCAAAATTCCCCAACGTAGCTCAAAAATATTTAGATCTGGTGACTGTGCAGGTCATTGAACTTCACTTTCATGTTCATTTTCATCCAGTCTTGTATTGGTGTATTGTCATCCTGATACACGGCCTCACCTTTAGGCCAGGGTACAATGTTTGATCCATTAGTTGCACATTGACCTCCAGAATGGTTTGTTAGTCCTTGGCAGTGACGCTCACATCAAGCACAGTAGAGAATGCCATGATATTGCAGCCCTATTTGTACCCGGACATCCCTTTCAGACGGCTTCCACTTGCATCCACAGTTACTCCTGTTGGATGTGGTTTGTCCTTGTGGAGGTATGCCGACATTATCCTGGATACCGTGGCTTTCGATACACCACAAAGACTTGCTGTCCTAGTCACAGATGAGCCAGCGAGACATGCACCAGCAATTTGTCCTCTTTTGAACTCTGATATGTCTCCCATTACATTGTGTGGATTGCAATATTTTATGTACAGCTGTGCTATTGCTCTGCTAATTCAACCTTCACCCTCTGCACTTACTGATGGAATGTAAAATCAGTGAAGATTGAAACCTCCAACATTATATTGGCCAGGGTTTCAGTTTTATTGTCAACCCCTGTATTTCTCTGTCTGCCTGTCTGAGAGAATGTGTTTTTGTTCAAATAATTTGTGTATTTATGGGCAGAGGTTTCAATTCCAGGGGTCAGAAAGTAAAAGTCCTGCCATATGTTTATTCCACCCATTAACTTGGCAAGCTCCTGGCTGAAGAACTGTGCTAATTAGCAAATCCAGGTGATTGGAACAAAATACTGAGGAGGAATTTTACTTTCTGAACCTGGACTTGACACCTCTGTTTATGGGAATAATTGACATTGTGTTGACATGTGCTTTTCTATTTGCAGTTGAAGCAGCAAATCATATGGCGCAGAGGATCCAGCAGAGGGAGCTAGAGGCTGAAGAGGTACATGAGGAAAATTATAAAATGCATCATTATATAGGGCACCTATATAATGCAAACCTAAACTTTGCATAAAGGTAGATCTCCTAATTAACTTTAGTATTAATTGTTCCTTGAGTAAAGCAGCATAAACATCCTCTTTATGTATCCGTCCTCAGCGTAAGCAAAAGCTCCACTCTTTGCCACAATAGTAAGAGTAATTTAAACTGTTCTAAAACCAAACATAACTGAACACCATCAAGTCTCCTGCTTTTCTAATCTTGTTTAAAATAATAATAATAATTTTACAATTTTTACTCTCTTAATCTATGTGGTCTTTATAATATATACTCTTTTTTTTACTTTGTATGAATCTTTTTGTCTTTGGAAAAATAAATATTTTTGATTATTATTAAATTAAAATTTAAGGTTTGAACCAAATCGTAAATAAAATCAGTGTATAGGCACATTTTAGAGAATTACATTAAATCAAAAGTAAAATAAATAATAGGAGGAAAACGCATTTTTATTGATCGCAAATTAATAACAAAATCCACAAACTGGATTCTGTTACGTGCAGGGCAGGCAAGGAGGAGAAGAAGAGGTGGATCCAAATTGCAGCCAAAATGTAGTTTATTAAACAAAACAAAGAAGATCATACTAAACCAGAAACATAGGATAAATAACACTGCTAAGCAACAAACAACAGCTAAGCAACAGCATTGATAATACAACGAAAATAGAAAAAGGTCTGACAGACTGGGGTAGAGACCCAGGCAGAGCCAAGGAGACAAAGACCCAGGGCTATACCGATGGACTGGATCCTAATTTAAAAAAAAAAAATCAATTCATTTTACACTCCTATAACCAACTTTATTTATCAGAAAAAAAATCTATTGCCTAACATTTTTTATTGGATAACATTTATAAAGAATCAAAATACATGTGCCATGGATAAATAAAATAGAATAGCATTTGCACAGACAATAATGAAATGATCGTAATTAAACCATATTGTTGGTGAAAAATAAAACTGCTAGTTATTTTCAATAATGCATTAATGTTTTTGAAAAATAAACATCTTAAATTAATATTACTGTTTCAAATAACAGCATTGTCCGTGCGCTGAAGCTGAAGAGCTGAATAAACACCGGTTAATTGAAGAACTTTGTTAGTGAGTTAATTAACTCAACATAACATATCCTATATCAGATTAACCAGATATTTATGCAATATAAACACAATATTACAACAAATAAAGACGCAAATGCACAAGAAGTTACGTGCTTGTCAGAATGTGTAACTCCTGTTGAGGATGCGCTCTTTCCGTAAAACGTCCTGAAACACAGCAACTAAACCAAAATAATTTAAAACTATAAAAACTATAAAACTAACAATTATAATAGTGTTCTCTTTTGAATGTAATGTATATAAGTCCAAATCATACAGTAGTTATTAATGTTGTACATTGCGTGAGCTGAAGCTAAAGATGATCACTGGTGAACTGAAGCGCTTTACTACCACGTAGGGCTGGGCGATATGGCTTAAAAATAAAATCTCTGATTTTATTTTTTTTAAATCGATTTACGATTTTTTTCCGATTTTCCCCCCTACTTATTAAGGAAAGCAATAAGTACAAACGGCAGACAACTTAAAACAAATTTTGCTTTTATTTAATCAAAAGCAAGACAAATGTAACCCCCATTTCTGGGATGAATAATAAATAAATGAACACCCTCTTGGAATCAAAGTCCCAGCTGTGTTTTAAGTCACACTTTGTAGTCTAGACTAAAAGGAGACAAACATTCACCTTGAGAGTAGCACCATTTTCTAAAGCATTAACAATACATTCAAATCTGAGGAAAACTAGACAGTGACATTTTTCATTGTATCTAGCCCAAACAATGCAACAACATACAGGGATACATGGCATGAACATGCACTGCATCTTACTCTTAGCAGAATTAAATTTTTCAAACCAAAAACAGAAAAAATACTCTGTCTTTAATTGCACATTGCATAGATTTTTAAATAACACCATAAAGAGGCAACACCCCTGTTTTGGGTAAAATACTAATGTAAACAAAAATTTAGCAGAGTACAAAATGTGCAAAATAAATAATACATCAACTCCAACTGAAATTGATAAAGTGCAAACTTTGCTTTAAAAAAATTAACCGTGCCATTTGTGTCCCTGAATGTATGAACAGGAAAGAAAAATCACATTTTGGTTGAGGTGCAGAACATGAGATATGTGCTTAAGTTGCTGTCAATAACATTTAAACATTTTTGGCAAGGAAAATCAGCCTGTCCACTGCCTCTGGCTTGAGGCAAGCTCTGCTGCATGTGACAACTCCTCCCCCCACACTGAAAAGCCTCTCAGATGGGGCACTTGTTGCAGGGATACTGAGGTATTTCTTGGCCAGGTGACAGAGCCATGAGAAGTTGGATTTGTTGATCTTCCACCACTGCAGTGGATCAGTGTCAGGGTCTACCTCTGGCAAGAGCAGATAGGTTGCCAGTTCAGTCTCTATTTTAGCTTCTTCCGACTGGTCAGTAGGGGTGTGCCATATCATACCGTCCACGATAATACCGGTATACATTTTTACATGATAAAAAAGTGTCATATCGCGATATCAATGATATAGCGACGCAATGACGTATGGCGCATTTACGTTCCCTAGCACGCACAACAACAACAACACCTGTCTGAGCGCGAGAGCAGCCTGTCAGCCTCCGATGATGATTTAGCAATTTCACAAACAGCTTGAGTGTTCAGCGGGGCTGCCCACGCGCGTCTTCTCTCGCGTGCGTTTAGGAGTCGGGACATGACTGAATGGTCTCTTGCACAATCGGGCCATCAGTGCATCGTAACTAAAGTTTATAATTTTCAAGTCTTCTTAATTCTTATCAGTTTAAACATTCAAGCGGTTTTAAACTATCCAGTAAGCTACTCGCGCACTCTCTGAGAGAGTTGCACTGCGTGCATACATAGAGTAGCCTACAGCTCGCGAGAAACTAAAGTTATTTTTCGCGGATTATATCGCTTTAATGGGGGGGAAAAACGCAAAATTGTGTAAAACTTCCGGTCTTGGTAAGTATACTCATAAACACAGTCGGTTATGTATAAAACGCATGTGACAGTGTGACAGACAGTATAATGAAAACAGCAATGGATCCGTGCACTAGCTGTAAAAGTGACAGCAGCCATAGGCTATGCGTCTGTCATTAATGTTGTCGTCAAAACAACAAAAGATAGCTTTAATTGTAATGAATGAGAATTATTAGCCTATGTATTTAATTTAATCAGGAAACAGAACTAAAAGACTATGTGTTATTTTACATTTGATTACTTTATTATGTTTCTGTAGTATTTCTGAATACTGGTGTTAGACCTACACACATTTAACATTTAATTCAAAGATTGAAATCAAGCTTCCTTGTGTTGTGTAAACTCTTAACAACAAAATTACCACATTTTAAAAACGCAATGAGTGAGCAAACATTTAGGCGAGATAAACATAATAAGAAAATTTTCAACAACAAAAAAAATGTCTATATCGTCATAAATATCACTATCGCAAATATTCTTGAAATATCGTGATATAACTTTGAGGCTATATCGCCCACCCCTACTGGTCAGAGGTTGGCACAACAACACTCTTCTTGAAGAAGTTGGCTAAGGTCTTTTTCCTCTTGAGGTCTGGCTGAGGCCTTGCCTCTTCCTGGTCCACCTGCACAACTGGACCAGGCTGTTGTGTGCTTTTGTCAGCGGGGAAAGACAGAAGTTCACTGACAGCTCTTCTTTTAACTTGCTCCACCTTGTCTGGGTCGATGTAGGATGTCCGGAACCTTGGATCCATCAGAGAGGCCATGTCCAAGAGCTCATCCTTGACAGGATCACTGTATTTGTCAACAAGGTATCCCAGTATGTTCCTTTTTATTGTTTTGGTAAGCTCCGTGTCGTTGTCCTCAGGCTGCAAAAGACTGGGTTTGAACAGATGGATAACAGGCTTGACGTATGAGACACTGACATACATTTCCCCTGATAGCGCATCCGTAAAGTCTTGGAGTGCTTTAACCGCCTTGTTTACTGACTCCAAAACCTCGATGTCTTGCCAAGAGGGCACAAGATGGCGGCTTTTAACATCAGACCCCAGGGCACGGGCTATAGCCTTCTCCTGTTCCAGGAATCGCTCGATCATCTTTTGGCGGGAGCCCCATCTGGTTGGGGATTCTGTTGTTAGCTGATGAGGGGGAAGGCCAAGCTCTGACTGAGCTACACCCAGCTCTCTTCTTCCAGCTGTAGGAAAAAGCAGCGACTATCTTCTTGCATACTCCAATGGCACAATACATGCGGGGATCCTTAACACCATTCTCTGTATGATAAAGAATAAAACACAAAGACAAACATCACTATTGGGCACTTTAATAAATATCAGTCTACATCCATCTAAAAATGATTTATTTTCTTCTGTATTTCAAAACTTTGTCATTCCAAAACTCAGACACTGCAGATACACAAATATAATTTTTGTTTACTATAGGCATATGTGCATTTTGTGGAGAAATTTGAATCCATTTTATAAAATAATCCATTCGACTGTCTTTATGAATCAAATACAGATCAAATGGACATGCCATATTGAAACATTCTTGCCGAGTTTTTTTTGTTTGTTTTTTTGGCTAGGCCTAATAATTTTTTTTTTTTTAATAAATCACGTACAGTACTTAAACTTTTTAAACGGTGGATGAACCGCAGTCAAGTAGTCAGACAATCGTCTTTTCGTAGTCGAGTCAGCTTGACTAAATGTTGGGTTGGCTGACTGAAAAAAAAAAATAAGAAAGAAAAAAAAACCTCCTCTATATATATCGCATAAATTATCACGGACGTATCGCCTGCGATAATTAATGCGATATGGCTCAGCTTGTCAGTGAACTATAGCTCTGTGTAGTAAATGCCGCTCCATCTGAAAGCAGGTGATGGCGATTTACTACTAATCAAGGAACCGGTTTTACTGACGAGATGCGCATAACAATGTCATCCGATATATCGCCTAGTACTAGCTTGACTGCGTTTTGGATGAGGAAAATATGTGCTCTGTCAAAATTTAATATTTTATTTTACTTATTGTTAGACTTACCAATAGCGTTGTGTAGTTTGTGTCCAAAGCACTGGAGGTTTGGCCATCCGTTCACACTCAGGGCTTTAATCATGTTGGTGCCGCTGTCAGTTGTCATGCAGCGTAGACGATTCTCAGACAGGTTCCAGCAGTCGAGAGCGTCTCTCAGTCCCTTGGCAACCAGTTCACCCGTGTGGTCCTCGGGAAAGTATGACGTTTGGAGAGAAATACTCCGCAAATCCCACTCATTGTTAAGGAAATGCACCGTTAAACTCATATAAGGTTGCATAGTCCGACTGGACCAAATGTCGGTTGTTGCGGAATAAAAGGACAGCTCCTCCAGTTCTCTGCTGACTTTCTCTCGTGTGTTGTTGTACAGCTGGGGCAAGGCGACTTCACTGAAGTACTTGCGGCTGGGTAGCTCATATCTGGGGTCTAAGGTTTTAATCAAATTAATAAACCCCGTCTTCTCCACGGTATATACGGGTACCATGTCTTTGGCTATGTGCAAAGCGACCGCTTCGGTGATTGTTCTCCACCGTGCCCCTTTCCTGTCATATGCGGTGCCTTGTGCAAAGGATTCGGCTACAGTTAGCTGTTTTTTAGCTAAGGTTTGTTGGTCACTGCGGTTTTGTTCGTCTCGGAGAGATTGGCATTTTTCATATTCGGCTGGATGTCTCTGTTTCAGGTGTTGGAATAGGTTTGTGGTGCTGCTGCCTTTGACTGCGATGTTTGCCTTTCAGCCAAATGTTGCAGCGTGGGGTCTCTTGCTCCACGTCTGTCGCAGCAAACCCATACCAGTTCCAAACAACAGATGATTTTATTCCTTTCTTGGGAACAAACTTCCCACTCTCACCGGTAGCCATGTTGTCGCTTGCTGTATGCTGTTGCCGTTTTGCGTGTGCTATGATGTTGTTGTTGTCGCTTGCCATACTGCTATGTGAAACTAACGCTACGGAAGCTCCGGGGAGCCTAAAATGCGCCATTACACAAAAACTCGATTTATTATTTTTTAAATCGCCTGCAACACAAAATTCGAATTAATTCATTCAATCGATTTTTCGCCCAGGCCTACTACCACGTTAATTAACTTAACCAAAGTAAATACACAAAATAAACAACCAAAAATTGTACAAAAGGCTGTGAATGCACAAGCGAACTTGACTGTGCTAGTCATAAAGGTGTAACTTATGCCGTAACAACGCGTTAAAACACAGGCGCACAATTCACAAAATTGTTTTACAGTAGTCTGTCTTCTTATTATAATCTATATGACAGACTTGCACTGCACATGTTGGACTTAACTATATTTTAATTTTCGTGATTACAAATATACAGGTCCTTCTCAAAAAATTTGCATATTGTGATAAAGTTAATTATTTTCCATAATGTAATGATAAAAATTAAACTTTCATATATTTTAGATTCATTGCACACCAACTGAAATATTTCAGGTCTTTTATTGTTTTAATACTGATGATTTTGGCATACAGCTCATGAAAACCCAAAATTCCTATCTCAAAAAATTAGCATATCATGAAAAGGGTCTCTAAACGAGCTATTAACCTAATCATCTGAATCAACTAATTAACTCTATACACCTGCAAAAGATTCCTGAGGCTTTTAAAAACTCCCAGCCTGTTTCATTACTCAAAACCGCAATCATGGGTAAGACTGCCGACCTGACTGCTGTCCAGAAGGCCATCATTGACACCCTCAAGCAAGAGGGTAAGACACAGAAAGAAATTTCTGAACAAATAGGCTGTTCCCAGAGTGCTGTATCAAGGCACCTCAGTGGGAAGTCTGTGGGAAGGAAAAAGTGTGGCAAAAAACGCTGCACAACGAGAAGAGGTGACCGGACCCTGAGGAAGATTGTGGAGAAGGACCGATTCCAGACCTTGGGGGACCTGCGGAAGCAGTGGACTGAGTCAGGAGTAGAAACATCCAGAGCCACCGTGCACAGGCGTGTGCAGGAAATGGGCTACAGGCGCCGCATTCCCCAGGTCAAGCCACTTTTGAACCAGAAACAGCGGCAGAAGAACCTGACCTGGGCTACAGAGAAGCAGCACTGGACTGTTGCTCAGTTTTGCATGTCATTCGGAAATCAAGGTGCCAGAGTCTGGAGGAAGACTGGGGAGAAGGAAATGCCAAAATGCCTGAAGTCCAGTGTCAAGTACCAACAGTCAGTGATGGTCTGGGGTGCCATGTCAGCTGCTGGTGTTGGTCCACTGTGTTTTATCAAGGGCAGGGTCAATGCAGCTAGCTATCAGGAGATTTTGAAGCACTTCATGCTTCCATCTGCTGAAAAGCTTTATGGAGATGAAGATTTCATTTTTCAGCACGACCTGGCACCTGCTCACAGTGCCAAAACCACTGGTAAATGGTTTACTGACCATGGTATTACTGTGCTCAATTGGCCTGCCAACTCTCCTGACCTGAACCCCATAGAGAATCTGTGGGATATTGTGAAGAGAAAGTTGAGAGACGCAAGACCCAACAATCTGGATGAGCTTAAGGCCGCTATCGAAGCATCCTGGGCCTCCATAACACCTCAGCAGTGCCACAGGCTGATTGCCTCCATGCCACGCCCCATTGAAGCAGTCATTTCTGCAAAAGGATTCCCGACCAAGTATTGAGTGCATAACTGAACATAATTATTTGAAGGTTGACTTTTTTGTATTAAAAACACTTCTGTTATTGGTCGGATGAAATATGCCCATTTTTTGAGATAGGAATTTTGGGTTTTCATGAGCTGTAAGCCAAAATCATCAGTATTAAAACAATAAAAGACCTGAAATATTTCAGTTGGTGTGCAATGAATCTAAAATATATGAACGTTTAATTTTTATCATTACATTATGGAAAATAATGAACTTTATCACAATATGCTAATTTTTTGAGAAGGACCTGTATATACATATTTCAAGCAATTCATAATGGCGAACAGTGCACATCTGAAGTGTCTCAGCTGGAGGAAATAATCATTTATTTATCAGCTTTAGTATATAGGCCTAATTTTCTTATGGGGCAGATAATCATAACATTAAAAATGAACATATATCGGCCGATGCTGACATGGTGGTCGATATATCGTGCATCCCTAGCAATTATGACAACAAATGAGAAGCGGGAACAATTGGCGCAGATACAGCAACAAAGGGAAACAATGAAAAAAAAAACTAAAAGTCCATAAAACAGAACATAAACTGAATTAAACATTTGGGTGAGGTCATATGACAACAGTGTAGCAGTCCACGGATTTAAATATTTATCTTTGTCTGAAGTATTCTGTTTCACTAACTATTTTTAAACATGGAAGGCATTGTACACTGTGTAGCAGTTGTCTTCACTATTTTTTTCATGAGAGCCGCACTGATAGGACAAAGTCAGTAGGAGAGCCATTTTTACAGGAAAGTATAAAAAGTTACATCCAGTCATAAATACCATGTCTGTTTATTAATATGTCACCCCTGAACATTCAATATGCAATGCAATAAATACATTTTTTTTTAATGATTTCCCAGTCAAATTTGTAACTGAGACAAGATGATTTCCCTTAATGACAAGAAAAAAGCAGAATTTCCAGAATAGATTCATCCCAGAATGACATTAAGCTATTTTTTTCTACATTAGCCCCTCATGTATCTAATCATCCAAGAGCACATGCGCTGTTAAAGGTTGTATCAGTGATTTCTGGCCCAAAAATAAATGTCTAATCTTTCCTAACGATCCGCTAGCTGCCCGCCCCATAAGCATGCCGTCCAAAAACCGCGTCTCTGTAGGCAGACTAGGCTCTGAGATCTGCACACAAAAACAAATGGGTACAACCACCACTCAAAACCAAAATAAACAGTGTTCCAACCAATCACTGGTGTTGCTCTGGTGTTGCTCCGATTTCGCGTCCAGCCGTGCACGAGCGCAAAACCTCACAACACCCGCCCCTGTCAGTGATTGGTTGGAACACTGTTTATTTTGATTTTGAGTGGTGGTTGTACACATTTGTTTTTGTGTGCAGATCTCAGAGCCTACGCTGCCTACAGAGACGCGGTTTTTGGACGGCATGCTTATGGGGCGGGCAGCTAGCGGATCGTTAGGAAAGATTAGACATTTATTTTTGGGCCTGAAATCACTGATACAACCTTTAAGAGCTGGAAATACCGCCATAACTGGCAACTCCGCAGGGACTGGATATGTTTACATGCACAACTTTTGTTTCAATCGGTCTGAATTCATTGTGATTGATTAATCTGAATGTATTGTAGTTTACATGAATGCTTAACATCGTGATATGATGCATGATCGGGGTGATGTGCACGTTTATAAGTCAAAAGATTCAAATTTGGAATAGGTTTTTTGACATTCGCACACTGCACAAATATACAAAGTTTCCCGCTGTTGTCGCGTATTAACCATTTTCCTACATTGGTTCATTATTTGTTTTAAACAGCAGACTTAATATCAAATTCTGGTCATAATTTGGAGACTATGATGAACCAGAGCCGGCTTCAGACTGCGCTCAGCAGGGGGGCATTTATATTCGATGGGTGGGCACTAGGTATGGGGACTTTTTTTCGGATATCAGATATCCTATATTTATTATTGCTACTGCCTTTTGTTAGCTATTACCATGAAGTGATGCAACCCATACAATAAACACATAAACCATTACACATTGTTGCAAGACGTGCAACTCTTAAGAAATTTGATTAAATAAGGGTTAAATAGGCCTATAAAAAAATTGCAAGACCGACTCTGACCACAGCTTTATTATAAACAAAGCTAACGAACATGCACACAGTCTCTCACTGACAGGATAGTAGTTTAACTGCTATCTCACTGGCGGAAGAGAGAGAAAAAAACCTACACATCTTTATTCTGCTTTGCAACATAAGCGTTTACAGTAGCCTACTATTAAAAAAGCATAATGTAGTTACCTTTATCAAAACAGTTTATCAGTTTTCATCTGTTTGCTTTGTTTTGAATGCAGCCAGGAATCTCGCGCCAACTGAAAGTCATTTCATTCATGTATTAACGTGCAAGTGATTGAGGGGGGCGGCAGGGGGGTTTCCTCACAGCTCCACACTGTGGTTTTATGTTGGCTTTATTATATTTTCAGCTAAATGAGCAGTTTGTAGACATATATTTTTATTATTTCTCACTGAAATGTGAATTAAATTAAACTGATATTATTTTGTAAATTATATCATAATTCAATTTGGGGGGGCATAAAAGACATTTGGGGGGGCATTGCCCCCTAATGCCCCCCTATACCGCCGGCACTGTGATGAACCGTTATGCCGTGCTGTTTGTATTGATCACGCAGTAAAAATGCCCAAAATCAGTCGTCTGTGGATGAGAATCTGAAACAAGGACTGGTGAGCCGTTGTCCTACTTCACTTCACAGATACTGAGTGAAAGGAGAATTATAGAACGACGTGACACTCGTTTATACAACACTTTATTCATCAGAAGAACAGCGCGTCCAGCGCGACGGACAGCGTCCTTTCAGTTTTGGTTTTCAATCGATCAAGTGAACATGTTCTCTCGATAAACCACCCCTTTCAATCCGATCAAAATTATTTGAAAATAGAGCTGACACTGAGTTTTTAATGGGTTATGTTATAGTCCAACTTCTTTTTAAATGTTTTTATGAAATATCTGTAGTGACTGCTTGATCATATCACTGCATTATTTACCGCCATGCGAGCTACAAATGAAAGCTTGGCGAGCCGCGCAATGAGTAACACTGCTGTGTAGTATGCAATAGCTATATTGCAAATATAGCAACTATATTTGTAATGGTCAATTGCAAAAAAATTCTTGTGACAGCTGATTATTAGTAAGTTGTGTTGGTGTGTGTGTGTGTGTGTGTGTGTGTGTGTGTGTGTGTGTGTGTGTGTGTGTGTGTGTGTGTGTGTGTGTGTGTGTGTGTGTGTGTGTGTGTGTGTGATCAGAGCACACATCTTCAATTGTGTGTGGAGAGGCGGAAGCAGGACTGGGAGGAGTTCCTGAAGGAGCAGTCTCGTCTGAAGGAGGATGTGGATGAGGAGCACGCTAAAGCTGTGGGCCGACTCAGTGCTCAATATAATGAAATGAAGAAAGACCTGGCCAAGTACAGCAGCTTCTGAACCTCAACCTGTGTGTGACTGTTAAAGGACTATTCTGGCCAAATTTGAACCTAGGGCTAAATAACACATGGGTACCGAGTCGACCGTTCTCTGGGATGCGTTTTCATGATAATCGAAGGTACCCAGTTTTAACATTAGTTTTAGTTTAACCAAAGATTATCTTATAACGCTAGTGTATGGGGCATCGAATAAGTAAAAATAAAAATTGCTAGTTAATGCCACTGACAAGGCTCAAACTAGCCCCACACTAACACGGTAGCATAATTAAGGTCTCTACCTGCAAACCGAAGCATTGAGAACTTTGTAAGTGTACTGACAGTTTAATAAGAAGATAATAAGAAGAAACAGTCTCGACCAGTCGAACCATGAACGCTGTGCTACGTGCTGGTCGATAGTCACAGTTCAGCTCACGTAGCATGCCATTCGTGGTTCGACTGGTCGAGACTGTTTCCCAAAGATGGCTCCTGCCTATATACCCAAAGTGTACTGTCTTTATAAAATGTCTTCTTATTAAACTGTCTGTACACTTACAAAGTTGGCAAGGCTTCAGTTTGCAGGTAAGGTCCCTCATTATGCTACCGTGTTAGTGTGGGGCTAGTTTTGAGCCTTGTTAGTGGTATTAACTAGCAATTTTAATTTTTACTTATTCGATACGCCATACACTAGCGTTATAAGCTAATCTTTGGTTAAACTAAAACTAACGTTAAAACCGGGTACATTCGATTATCATGAAAAGGCATCCCAGAGAACGGTCGACTCGGTACCCATGTGTTATTTAGCCCTAGGTTCAAATTTGGCCGGGATTGTCCTTTAATGTACTCATGTGTTTTTACTAACGACATGCCAGTGTAGTCCAATTATTTCCTTTTTGTTGATGACATTAAATAAATATTTTATACAAAAATGAAAACTCTGTTATCATCTACTCACTCTCACGTCATTGCAACCTTTGTGTAAAAGAAGTACTCTTCAACTTCAGATCAGCTGTACTTTAAAAGAATACACTTATGTGCAATCTGGATGTACCTTATCCACTTTTTTGACCAACTTAAGTAAACCATTATATATAATTGTATAATTACTTCTACTGTCTTTGAAATAGCTTGTACTGCAGAATGTACTGAGAAGCATTTCTGGTAAAATGTTTACTTGAATGTAATTTCTGTTGAGACTTGTATGTAATGTATTTAAATGTATGTGCAATTACACATTTGTAATGAAGTTGCAATTTGATACATTTAAAATATATTAACTTTACATGTAATATCAAATATAACAATACAAAGTTAAAATCATAATCATGTACTTTACATGTGTTGTATTATTTTAAAAAGTTAAGTAAACTTTTTTAAAGTTTATCTGTGCAAAGAAATGGTCATGAAAGTACTCTTTAAATAAGTGACCTTTTATGGGTTTTTTTTTAAAAGTACTGTATGCCTACACACTATTAAGATTTGAAGTACACTACAAGTTCTGAAAAAAAGATGTAAACTAAAGTACATCTCTTTTTCACAAGGGAAACCCCTATGCTGTTATTTTCTTCTGTAAAAAACAAAATGACAAAGCGTGAAGAACATACAGCTCAACAATATCTGCTAAGCTGAATATGCAGGATGGAGAATGGGATGGGATTTGAGAGTTGCTGGGCAGAGGAAGGTTTTTACTGAAAAATATCTTAAAATTATCCTTGTATTCAATAGGAAAAAGAAAATCGAATTGGCTTGGACTGACAAAAGTATATTACTTCATAACATTCCTTTTGGGTTGAATTTTTCCTTTACAGCCTTGTTGATTATACAGGTTTTCATCTTGTATTATGCTATATTTACTTATATTTAATATGTTTCTGCATTAAAGCGTGTGAAATCATATGCGGGTTAAAATTAAATTGCAAATTTGAGTCGCACACATGTGCCTCTTAAATCCTTTAAGTTTACATCTAATCGTAGGCATTTTCACATCAGTCAGGAACTGTAAGAACCCTCTCATATGACAGTTTTTTTTCCAGACGGATGTGTTTGTATAAATCTCCTGCATTAAACATGTCAGAATGTGTTTAAGCCATCTGTGCACCTGCTTTAGATTGAGCCCTTGGCCAGGAATCTGTCCTTTCTCTTCACATGTCCCTGTGTTTTCCACACAATAGTAAAGGTCAGACGGCACATTTAATTAATCGGAGCTGTCTTTGACATGGGTGGAGCATTTGGACTGTCAGTTCTTCACAAGCTATAGCTACAGTACGTCCCGAGCATTTACACACTGCTAATGTTAGCGCAACAAATCTGTTTACTGATCGTCCAGATGTTTTTCTGTGTAGACGTACCTGTGGAAGATATATTTCAGAGATGAATGAAACACTATTTTGGACATCAACATAAAGCAATGAATAGAAAATTAAATTTAAACATAAGACCGTTTTAGCTTCTTTGAGATGTTTTTGGGTCATTGTGTGGTTTTTCCAGCTTTTAGTTATATAAACCAAAATAAAATTTAGTTTGCTTCTAATCTACCATTTAAGAATCAATAAAAACGTTCGGTAACAATTTAGAATACTGTTCTGTCATTAATGATTAATTGCAGGTACAAATGAGTAATGCAATATGAACAATACAGTATATCAACTAAAAAGAAACTCTGATTAAAGAATTAGTAAGTAATAGTGCTTAGTCGAATGTGGTAGTTCACGATTAGCTAAACAGAAACGTCCCGGTTACATATAGTAACCCTCGTTCCCTGAAGGAGGGTTAACACTGGTTAACACTGGGAAAGCGTGCCCTCTCTGTTTAGGAAGGAGAACGCGGTGGAAGCCACTTCTTCAAAGAGTTATGTGGAAAATACCTATGGACTAACACGAAGGTTATACTGCATACAAAATAATGGGTGACTTAGCCCAAGGGAAAGACACTGGCTTCCGATAGGAGCATCCGTGGAGAATATACACATATGGGATCCCCGTAGGGTCACACATATGGAACCCAGCCCAGATCCAGCTCTCAAGGATTCAGCGAATAAAGGCCTGGCAATGGACGCTCCGCCATCTCCGGGCCGAGGGGTTTTGGAGGACTCAACAGTTTTTTCACTCTGGAGCCATAAGGGTGCACAGTAGCGTGCAGCAAGCCGACGGAGCCGGGCCTCTCGGAGCATCTACCCGTTTAGGGTGAGAACACGGGAGGAGACCGGCTCTACACGTAGGCTATAAAATCAAGCGAACGTGTTAGGTGTCGCCCAGCCCGCAGCTCTACAGATATCTGTTAGCGAGGCGCAACGAGCCAGCACCCAGGAGGACGCAACGCCTCTCGTGGAGTGTGCATGCAACTTGAGCGGGCAGGGCACACCTTGAGCTTGGTAAGCCAAGGCGATGGCATTCACTATCCAGTGGGCCATCCTCTGCTTGGAGACAGCCTTTCCCTTCTGCTGGCCTCCGTAACAGACAAAAAGCTGGTCTGAGGTCCTGAGACTTTGAGTTCTGTCCACGTACAAACGCAGAGCGCGAACGGGACAGAGCAAAGTCAGGGCTGGGTCTGCCTCCTCCAAAGGCAGCGTTTGCAGGCTCACTACCTGGTCCCTGAATGGAGTGGTAGGAACCTTGGGCACATAGCCAGGCCGGGGTGTTAATACCACATGGCTGTCACTCGGCCTGAACTCTAGGCACGATTCGTCAACCGAAAATGCCTGCAGGTCTCCTACCCTCTTGATAGAGGCCAGTGCAACCAGTAGCAAAGTCTTCATGGAGAGAAGCTTTAAGTCTACTGATTGCAGAGGCTCAAAGGGAGCATCCTGAAATGCTCGAAGCACCAGGGAAAGGTCCCAAGAGGGTATTGCGGGGGGTCAAGGAGGATTTAATCGTCTCGCCCCCCTAAGAAACCTTACGACCAGGTCGTGCTTTCCAACTGTTTTGCCAACTATGTGTTCGTGATAAGCTGAAATAGCTGCAGTATTAACTTTGAGGGTGGAGGGAGACAGCTTTCGCTCCAACCCATGCTGCAAGAAGGAAAGCACGGACCCTATCGACTATCTTTGGGGGTCTTCTCGGCGAGAAGAACACCATTCGACGAACAGGTTCCACTTCAGGGCGTAAACACGTCTCGCGGACGGCGCCCGTGCTGAAGTGATGGTGTTTAGTACCTCTGAGGGCAAGTCACCTAGAACCTCCGCTTCCCGTTGAGGGATCAGACATGGAGTTTCCAGAGGTCTGGACGCGGGTGCCATAGGGTGCCCCGTCTCTGAGTCAGAATATCCTTCCTCAGAGGAATGGGCCAGGGAGGGACTGTCAGAAGGAGCATGAGTTCTGGGAACCACGTCCAGGTGGGCCAGTAGGGCGCCACCAGAAGGACCTGCTCCTCGTCCTCCCTGACTTTGCACAGTGTCTGCTCAAGTAGGCTCACTGGGGAAAACGCATATTTGCGGCGGCCCCGGGACCAGCTGTGTGCCAGTGCGTCCATGCCGAGTGTTCCCTCGGTCAGGGAGTAAAACAGCTGGCAGTGGGAGGTGTCTAAGGAGGCAAACAGGACTACCTGAGCCTCTCCGAACTCTTTCCAGATCAGCTGAACCACCTGGGGGTGGAGTCGCCATTTTCCCGGAAGCATAGGTCGTGATAGCTCGTCGGCCACACTGTTGAGCACGCCGGGGACATACATGGCTCGAAACGACCTCAGATGCTTCTGACTCCAGGGGAGGAGATGGCGGGCGAGTTGCGACATGCAATGGGAGCGTAGACCACCTTGTCGGTTGATGTACGCAACAGTCTCAGTGTTGTCCGTACGGACCAGCACGTCCCTGCCCTGTAGCCTTCTTCTCAAGCGGGTCAGGGCGAGCCAATGCAGTTTAGGGTCAGTCCACACCCCTTACACTGCATGCCCGTTGTACGTGGCACCCCAGCCGGTGGCAGAGGTGTCTGTGAATACCACAGCATGCCTGAACACTTGTTCCAAGGGGACACCTGCCCGCAGGAACGAGGGGTCTGACCACGGACTGAAGGTCTGGCGGCACGCCGGTGTGATTGCCACCCGGTGAGTGCCGTGATGCCACGCCCATCTTGGGACTCGGCCGTGAAGCCAGTGCTGAAGCGGTCTCATATAAAGCAGGCCTAGTGGGGTTAACACTGCTGCTGCTGCCATATGCCCCTGGAGCCTCTGAAAGAATTTTAGTGGGACCGCCGTCCTGCCTTTGAACGTGTTCAAGCAGTTCAGCACTGACTGAGCACGCTGCTCTGTGAGGCGCGCTGTCTGTGCGACTGAATCCAACTCCATACCGAGAAAAGAGATCCTCTGCACATGGGAGAGTTTGCTCTTTTCCCAGCTGACCTGAAGACGAAGGCTGAGGCTGAGGTGCCTGAGCACGAGGTCCCTGTGTTCGCAAAGCTCATCTCGAGAGTGTGCTAGTGAGAGCCAGTCGTTGTGATAGTTGAGGATGCGTACACCCTGTTCTCTCATGGGAACAAGACCCCTCCGTGTCTTTCGTGCAGCCGGAGGGGTAAGACCTTGTACTGATATGCTCGAATTCTCGAACGCAAAGCACCGTTATGGCCTGTGTCGAGGAAGAATCAAGACATGAAAGTACGGGTCCTTCAGGTCGATCGCTGCAGACAAATCTCGGGGACGGATGCATTTGAAAATGTAACCCTGCGTGAGCATTCTGAAGGGTAGCTTGTGGAGGCTCCGATTCAAAATTCGCAGGTCCAAGATCGGTCGTAACCCACCACCTTTCTTGGGTACAATGAAGTAGGGACTGTAGTGCCGTGACCTCATATCGGCTGGAGGGACCGGCTCTATCGCGTCCTTCACCAGTAGGACTGCGATCTCCGCACGCAAGACATGGGCATCTGCTGCTCTCACTGTAGTGGAGTGGATGCCCCGAAACTTGGAGGGACGCCGGACGAACTGAATTGCATAGCCGAGCCTGACGGTCCAAATGAGCCAGCGAGACGGACTAGTGGCGTTCTCGGACCGCACTCTGCTGCCAGCTGGCGATAGAAGAGGCGGATGAGAGTGGGGAGGATCCTGTCCTCCCACTGCTCTCCGGGCCCTCTTCGGACCCAGAGACGAAGGGAACCGCTCTATTAAAAATTTGGGTACCGCTGGTTGAGGCCACTGCGGAACAGAACAGTTTTCCACCCGGCTCTCTTCCGAGGGAAGGAGTGGTGGGATCACCTTCTCCTATAGAGCAGTTCCATCCATCTCCGGGTCGCCCGTCCTGGGGCCACTTACCTGTACTATTTTTGCCGCCCTTCTTGGCGGGGGCCTGGATGGGCGGGGCGGCCTGCCTGCGACTGGCTCCACGGCGCCATTTGGGTGGAGGCTGCTGCTGCGGCGCGGGAGCAGGGGCAGACGCAGGAGGACGCCCCCGGCGACGAGCAGACTGAGGAGCCGCAGGCGGTGGGGTAGGGGCAGCAGCTGACCATGGCGGCAGAATGTGTTTGATAACCTCTGTCTGCTTTTGTACAGCCGAGAACTGCTGGGCGAAGTTCTCGACCGCGTCGCCTAAGAGGCCGGTCTGGGACACGGGGGAGTTAAGGAACCGAAGCTTGTCGGTCTCCCTCATGTCAGCCAGACACAGCCAGAGATGGCGTTCCTGGACCACCAAGGTGGACATCGCACAACCCACTGACCGCGCGGTTACCTTCGTTGCACGAAGCGCGAGGTCCCGCTGCGGCACGGAGTTCTTGGAGAACTTGTGGATCATGACCACCCTCGTGCAGGTCTTTCAGTGCCTTGGATTGACCTGCAGCAAAGCCATCGCGTGCATGGCAGAGGCAGCTTCCCCACAGGCCTTGTAAGCCTCGTCGAAGAGGTCCGACGAGAACCTACAGGCCTGGGAAGGAAGACACGGTGCTCCACGCCGAGTGGAGTTAGGGCACAGCTGCATGGCAGCGACGCATCCACTGGTGGGATATGCGTGTATCCCTAAGCTGCCCCGCCATCAAGGGTGGTTAGGGAGGAGGGGCCACCGAGACGGTTTCTGGCAGGAAAAGGTGCCGTCCATGTCTCTGTGAGCTCCTCGTGCACTTCCGGGAAGAAAGGCACTGGGGTGGGTCGCTGAGAACCAGTGCGCACCACCCCGAGATACCAATCATCCAGCCTCGAGGGCTCGGGACGCGGTGGTTTTTTCCACTCGAGCCGATCCTGTTGGCGGCCCGGGAAGGCATGGCCATCATCTCCGGGTCCGACTCGGGCACCGCTGGCACACCCGGAGGAGGCAGCGTGTCCGAGCCGACATCCGCAGAGACTTCTGACCCACCCTCCGATGCAGCGATCGGCATCTGTTCGTCGCGGGGAGCACCGAAATGAACAACTGGTACACACCTCGAGGATGGTCCAGCCCGTTCATCTGGTAGCTCAGCTGGCTGCGGAGCATGAAAGGGATAAGGGGTTCCTAGGGGGTTGGTTCCCCGAAGGAAGCGCGCTCACCGTGATCCTTAGGTCTCCCGTGTTACTGTCCGAAGACAGATGCACGGGGACTCCGCCCCTTTACAGGAACGAGAGTCTCCACCTCAGCTCCGAGATGGTCATCTTCCCACAATGGGTACATGACTCATCCACGAACGCTGCCTCAGCGTGTTCGAGGCCCAGACACACGAGGCAGCAAGCTTTTAAAAAAAAAAAAAGACACAAACTATCTGTGTTTGCTCTTTTAGAGACTGCTCTCACAAGTCCTGAGGCACACAGGGGAACAGCCACCGCGATCACAGTCAGGAATGTGCACCTGCTCTGTGCGCGCTCTCTCTCTCTCTTACCGGTTACCGGCTGTTAAAACAGCCTTTAAGTGCTCGTATGCGGTGCACCTTACCAGCTGGTAGAACAGCTTTTACTTGCTCTGACAGAGAGGAAAAAGGCTGTTCACGCTGATGTGCCGTCACACCCACACCGAAGAGAGAATAGTCGAGAAAAGAAAATTAAAAAAGCTTGTCTCAGTAACAGCATTGAAGAGTTGGCTCCGAAGCGAAAAACTGAAGAGCAATCCACCAGCTGCTCATTTATACCCGCGCTAATGAGAGAGCGCAGCTGATGGAAATGATTTCAAGCCAATGTGTATTGGCTTGTTTTAGTTTCACTCGAAGTAGATTGCCTCTCTAACGAGATTCCTATTGGTCGGTCACGACCTACGTTGTAGTGACCGACTGATAGGGAACTACTATTTTTTTTTCATTCCTCCCAGAGGACTACATAGAACTACTATATTCAGGTTCATAATTACCCTGAATAATGCATAACGTATAATTAATTCTAAAGTGAAGGTAATCGTAATTCAATAGCTAGCAAAACATAATTCATCCAATCACAGTACAACTGCCTCCAGACATTTCTCTACTGCTGTCATGAGTCTATCAACTAAATATGAAATGCTGAGTAATTGACAGACCACTGGTTCGTAGTGTTTGCTATATTACTATTTGTAACGATTGGTTGAAGCATTGGAGGAAGCAGGATCCACGTGCAATAGGTATTTATAAAATAAACTCAACTTCTGGAACAAGACTACGGAACAACCAACAAACAAAGTAATAACTCCCAAAGACTGGACTAGACACAGGGCTTAAATACACAGGCAAACAAGCTTAATAAAATAACAAGGGGGCGTGGCTAATCAGACACACCTGGGGAGACTAACAAGAAAAACTACAAAGGACTACAAAAAATGGCACAGAACAGTAAATAACAAAAGACAAGGGCAACACAAGACAGGAATCATGACACTATTTCTCATACTTAGGGTGGTTTTCAAAGTAATATCTATAGCATTAGAACAGTGACAACATGCTTTGAATTTTAATTTTGTAAATGTTAATTCTGGATTTGACATTTAACAAAACTAAACTGTTTTCTTGTGATTTAAAAAAAAAAAGTTTAATTTCAAAACGGCAGATTTGATCCCCTAGGTTTTTAGAGGTGAAATTATCTGTACTATTAATTATTAGCGTTCATATTAGCAAGCAGCTGAACTGGGCTTGGAGTATGTCAGTCTTTGGCTTTGTCATTCTTAATATCCAAGGTTTCTCTCAGACCAGGCTATAGAGTTCCTATTGGCATTTACACATTGAGTGTGAGATATTTGCAGAGGCAGATATTTTGAGGTTGTCTCCTCCATAGCAAATCCCAGTCGGTCATTGGCAGCTAATGAGGAGTGACACCGCGGAAACATGGACCTGCCTCGCCAACAAGGCACCTTTCATCTGCGCCTGTTTGCTATTGCAGCTCCGCTTCAGAAAAGAAAATAGACAGAAAATACTGGAAAGGTAAAAAAAAAAAAAACACATACAAAAAAAATCCCAAGAGTGTGATTATGGCCCTTTAGCTATTTCTGTCAGCCAATTTAAACGTCTCTATGGAAATTATGTTATTGTGAAGCAGCTGCACCATCACTTTGCAGCTATATATGTGTCACGGTGTGCGGCAGTAGAAAACGCACAGTGCAGGAGATTCACAGAAATTAAGTCTTTAATCATAAATTAAGGAGAAACAATCTGCTATCATAAATTTCCTACTTCCCACTTTTGAAATTGTGATTATGAGCTTGTCGCATTCAAGTGCATTGTTGTCAGAAAGAACCGGAATCATGGAGGACACCAGGTTTATTCTATTTATTAGGGAAATCTTAGGGAAATTAGGGAAGTCAAAATTACATTTAGCGTCCCATTCATTTAAAACCATATAAACATTCACCACACTAGATAGTCCAGAACTGATGATTCTGGAATTTCGATCAAATACAGGCTATTTCACTGTGTATAAAACATACAATATGCTTCAAATGATCATTCATATTTGTAAATATGCACTACGTTAAAAATAATAATAGTTTCGATGTATTTTGCCTTACTGAAACCTGGCTTAAACCAAATGATTATTTCGGTCTAAATGAGTCTACTCCACCAGGATAATGTTATAAGCATGAGCCCCGTCTGATCGGTCGTGGCGGCGGTGTTGCAACAATCTATAGAGATATTCTAAATGTTACTCAGAAAACAGGTCACAGGTTTAATTCGTTTGAAGTACTTGTGCTAAATGTTACGCTCTTAGATGTAAGAAAGAAATCCCTATTATCTCTAGCGTTGGCTACTGTATATAGACCTCCAGGGCCCTATTTATGATCTCCTAAAAGAGTTTGCAGACTTTCTCTCAGATCTATTGGTCAATGTAGATAAAGCAATAATTGTTGGAGATTTTAACATACACGTAGATAACACAAATGATGCGTTAGGGGCTGCGTTTACAGATTTATTAAACTCCTTTGGGGTCAAGCAAAACGTCAGTGGTCCCACTCATCGTCTAAATCATACTCTAGATTTAATTATATTGTATGGAACCAACCCAACCGATATAGATATTGTACCGCAAAGTGATGATGTCACTGATCATTACATGATAACTTGCATAATAAGTACTGCTGAAATGTGTCATGTTGTGTCACTTTATCGACCAGGCAGAACAATCCTTCCGACCACTATAGATAGATTCTCAAATATCTTACCTGATCTATCTCAGCTGCTCAGTGAACCCAAACAAACAGATGAACTAGAGAAAATGACTAGCAGTTTGAGCACCATTTTCTCTAGTACACTAGAAATTGTTGCACCAATTAGATTAAAAAAGGTTAGAGAGAAAACTAAAGCACCATGGTACAACAGTGCTACGCATGTTATCAAGAGAGAAACTCGTAACTTAGAGCGTAAATGGAAACAAACTAATTTAGAGGTCTTTAGAATCGCGTGGAAAGACAGTATGTCATGTTATAAAAAGGCTCTAAAAGCAGCCAGGGCTGAGCATCTCCGCAAACTAATAGAAAATAACCAAAATAATCCAAGGTTTTTATTCAACACCGTAGCTAGACTAACAAATAAACAAACATCACCAGAGCAAAATATTGCGTTACAGTATAGTAGTAATGATTTTATGAATTTCTTCAATGAGAAAATAGAAAGCATCAGAAACACAATTGTAATTGTACAATCTTTTATGGTGTCTTATGATTCAGCCTCAATTATCGCCCCTCAAGAACAACTACACCGCTTTACAAATATAGGACAGGAAGAGCTAAATAAACTTATCATTGCATCTAAACCAACAACATGTTTATTAGATCCAATACCCACTAAACTACTGAAAGAAGTGTTACCTGTAGTGGAAGAGCCTCTTCTCAATATTATTAACTCGTCTTTATCTTTAGGTCATGTTCCAAAAATATTCAAACTGGCAGTAATAAAACCTCTCATTAAGAAACCGCAATTAGATCCAAATAACCTAGCAAATTACAGACCCATTTCAAATCTTCCATTTATGTCTAAAATACTAGAAAATGTTGTGTCCGCTCAATTGTGCTCTTTCTTGCAAGAAAATGATATCTATGAAAAATTTCAGTCAGGATTCAGACCGCATCATAGCACAGAAACTGTGCTACTTAAAATTACAAATGATTTACTTTTAGCTTCTGACCAAGGCTGTATCTCAATACTAGTTCTACTTGATCTTAGCGCTGCGTTCGACACTATAGATCATAAAATACTCTTGGATCGACTACAAAACTAGTAGTAGGGAGCGCTCAGACTCCCTCATATCAGCATGCGTCAACCAGAGGTGCCTCTCTGTGACGGTGAGCGAGGCCATGCATCTACCAATCGCTTGAGCCGCGGATTTCGTAGCATGAGGGGAGAGATCCGTCGGGCTCCTCAAATCCGTGATGGCGGCTGGGTCCTTGCTTTTCTCGTCCCATTCGCGGAGGAGAACAGCTTGAAGGATCTGCAGCACAGCCATCGAGTGCAGGGCAAAAGCAGCGTGTCCGGCGGCAGAGAACGCGCGGCCGACAAGGGGTGAAGTGGTCCTGCAGGCTTTAGACGGGCTTTCATCCTTCTGGCTCTTCTAAGGAAACGGATGACAAGCTCGTTTCTTCCTACTGACTGACCGCCCGTCGACTCAGCGAACGCTGCAACAGCCGCCAAATATACTTTAAGCGTGGATGGGGACATGCCCTTATCCAACAGCTCTTGAAGAAGCCAAGCAACCACGGGACCCCACACTTTCGTGGGTCTAGATCTTTATCAGCACACCATTTGGAGAGAGTGAGGCTGGCGGGATGCAATCCGGCAAGCACTTCACTGTGGCCTCAGGCTCCGGTATCCTCTGTGCACGGCGCTTCTTCTTACGCGGTCCAGAGGGCGGAGTGACAGCGTCTGAGGTGAAGGCTTCGAGTAGAGCCCGCAGGGTCGACAGCGGAAGCGCTTCACAATGCTCGCAGCCGCCCGAACCCAGGGCGAGGGCTGCGTGGTCTGGGCCCAGGCAGAGAGCGCAAATCACATGTCGGTCTCTGGCACTGAGCGGGGCTCTGCACGAGCCGCAGGAAAGGCGAGGCATTTTTACAAAAACGCTTGCGCTCTTTCGGAGAGAGAGTGAGTGTCGCGACGGCAAACATTCACAGAAGGCAAAAGCACAAAAGGATACTCAACACCGGATGGCGTAGCAGGCACGGAAGATTGAAGGTGGCGAAGACGGCCGGCTTCTTCAGGCACTTTCCTCTGCGTCACTAGATTCGACGGCGGATGGCTTCTCTCAAAGTCTAGCGATGCCGAGAGCTTCGCTGAAGATGATGAAATCAGTGATGCAGCCTCCGAGCCTGACTTTTATACGCTAAGCCACCCCCATTCTGGCAGGCTGTGACGTGTAGAGGGCGCAAAGTCACGCGCGAGGCTCAGTGGTAGGCTGCAGCAGTTGCCGCAGGGCAGCCAATGAGCACGCAAGATGGCCTGCTCTAGGTCTGCTGGCTGCTGCACTGCGTTGACAATAAATGCAAAATTAAGGATAATTTTTGGCTTCAATATCTCGACAAAAGATGACTATACCGGTAGCGTAAGCAACTTACGCAATACGCAAGAACCTTTCGTAAGAGAACTCATGTTTACCATAATTCTGATAGCACTTAAAGGGAGTATTAAGAACAAAATTAACTGGAGCAGAAACAGGTGTGTGTTTAATCAGAAACCATGGAAACTAATATTGATCAGGAACACTGATAAAAGGGGAAATTAATCCAAAACACAATGAAAGTACAGAGATTTAAACATAACCCTGACAATGTGATGGAATATGCGTTATTGACACATCATAAATTCCTGCTTTGCATGTTTTTTCACAGTCCAAGTTGTATTTGAAAATATATGTGCTTGACTAAAGAACTAAACCATTAGGTTAGACCATGTGTTGCATTGTAGCTCCTAATAAAATTACCAGCCTTTGTCGAGTAATCGTTTTATTTACTTGTAAAAATACACTAATTTGGTGCTGTTTTGGGGTGAGTAAATAGGGGCTTTTGCACCAAGTATTTATAGGAATTAGTTATAGGAACTAACCATCAGGGTGGTTCTCCAAGAAGTAAATGTTCCCCTAAGGCCATTTTTCTGGTTGCATTCGCACCGTCAGTAGGAACTCTGAAGTGACGTAAGTTGTGCTTGTTGTTGTAACATTTATTTTGGCGACGCAGCGGACATCTATTTTGATGCTGCTGAGAACACCAGAGCCTGAGCACACAGTGCTGCCATTTTCCGTCTTCATTAGTTTACAATCTGTTTAACTGTCCTAATATGTTATTATTTAGAGCTGTTATACAAAGAAACTAAGCAGTATATGAAATATTATTTCATATATCACACGTTTGCCGTGTGGTTGATGCCCAATGTCGCGAGTTAGCATTTTGGCACTTACGGTTCCATCATCCCAAAGTCAAAGGGTTTTTTTAATGGGCTTTTGGTTAAATGGCTGAAATTAAGTCTGTGGTGAAAACAAGCTCAAGACTCTTTTGCGTTTTATGAATCATGTTTTACGACATGAAATGCATGAATTACATCAGTTTTACCCCACTCGCGGGTATTTTTAGGCTGTTATGTGTCATGAAAAAGGTGGTTGCTAACAAGTAGCTAAATTGGAATACAGAGGCGATCACATCATCACAGCGAACAGGTAACTCAGTCCGATTTTACAACATAGTTATGCTTATAATTGTACATTTATAAACTATTCTAACTCAAACTTTCTGGGAAAATGTTTTTTAGATAAAAACTGAAAGAGTTGTCGGAAGCTTAGTGGTGGAGGCGTTTAAGGCATGGGTCTGTGATGTAGCTCGTTATCGGGTACTTTCGCCATTAGCTCCAATAACTATGAAAAGGTTCCTCCAGGTGCGAAAGCCCCCAATGATGACAGAATTTAAATTTTTAACTGAACAATTCCTTTAATTTTCAGCACTGGTTGTAAAACACTGTAACCTTTCATGGTTATTAGAGACAACAACAAGCTATTCAAGGTGCTGTTTGAAAGCTCTACACATAATCTAACACACTCTTAAAAAACAAATGGTCCAAAAGGGGGTTTTGAAGCAAATGCCATCGAAGAACCATTCTAAGTTTCCCAACAAACATTTCAGGAAAAGTTCTTAAAATAACATTTTTTTTCTAAGTGTGAAGGACTTTTTTCTACCATAAAGAACCTTTTATGTAATGGAAAGGTTCGATGGATTTTTAAGGTTCTTCATGGAACCACAGATGCCAATAAAGAACCTTTATTTTTTGGAGTGCAGGCTATTGGAGGGCCAAAATAACAGGGGTCAACATACATCAGCATTGTGCGTCAATGTGTTAGATTGATGTTGTTTGAAACAAAGACTCTATACCCTCTGCCTGCTCACCCCAGAGGAAACCTCCCTCCTTTTTCAGTGGCTTGCACAGGAAGCAGCATTTGAAGCAATCATTTCCTCTCTGCAGCGCTCAAGATAGACCCTCTGTCCGAAAAGATGAGCATGAAGTATGGAGCACGACCGCTGGAGTTTATCAGAGCAAGTCCCTCCGCACCAGCAGCACAGGAACACCAGCTTGTTTTCCGTCTACTCGCTATCAGTTTCTCTGAGTCCTTCCTGTTTTTGAGGGAGCATGGTGATCCCGGCCGGGGAGCTTAGCACCCTGCCAACATAAATTATGTGGGGAAAGGCATTGAGAACCAGAGAACACTGTGGAGACAAGTTCAAGAAAATGTCTGATCACAGGAAAATGGACATTCGTCTAAACAGAGGAACATCCATAAAGCTACTTGGTAGAAGGGTAAATGTTGACCAGTCATTCACTTACGAAATCTGTGACCCCTTAACCGCACTGACCCACCATCATACCCAGTATGGCCTCAAAGGGGCTGCAATAAATAGATCAGTGTTGGCAAGCAATTGCATTACAATTCTCTCTCTCTCTCTCTCTCTCTCTCTCTCTCTCTCTCTCTCTCTCTCTCTCTCTTATGAAGCATTGCAAGGTTAGTTTGAACCTGTTCAAAAAATTATTAATTTCAAATGAGTCCACAGAAAGATGTCTGCAACTTGAGTCTTATTTTATTGCAGCGATACACAAAAAATAATATTAGAATATTTCATAAAATGATGTAATGTATAGTTAAATGTTGTTATTAATTACTATGTTTTCAAATGAGTTATACACTCAATTATAACACACTGAATTGTATTATGAAATTTCTATGTAGTAAGACTGAAAAAGTATTCTTGTCTTGTAAAACATATAATCTTTTTTTATATGAATACAGTTGGACATGGAAAGTCTAGTGAAAATGGGATTTTTCGAAGAATACAATGCTATTATCAGATAAACAAAGTAATACACTTGTTATTATCTTCCAAAGCGTTTGGTGTTTTGGTATCTGGGAATTTCAGCTTTTGGTCTGTCTACAAACAACAATAAGATAGATTATAAGGGCTTATATTTGGAAATATTTTGCATGCTGACTTTCTCAGCTCTTTCACACCATGGTAAAATCACACATTCTTTCCCAATAAACCAGCTTGTGTTCAATTGGCTCTGAACACTTAACAGGACCCCTGGCACTGCTTAATGTGCACTGTTAACTTGCTAAATTAAAAAGTGCACTCATCATCTGAGAGAAAAGCCACCAGGACAGGGGAAAAGAAGCTGAAAAGGGGAGGAACGTTTTTTTTTTAACTGTTATTGTTCCTGCAGCAGAGGGTAATAATTTTAAGAGGCTATTCATTATGAGGTATTTGAGCTTGCCATTCACTCTACCTCTATTGTGTCTCTCTATAGCAATAGCAAATATGAGCCTCTCCAAATGAAAACAGCAGTGAGAGGTGGGCTGTGACCAACTTAATAACTCAGCATTACTGCACTACAGGGTTCTTGAATGCTCAGTAAAACAGGTGTTGAAATAAATTCTTTGGCAGTGGCAAACGTTCACCCTGAGAGCATGTGAAAGAGATGAGAGATCTAGCAGGGGGTGTCCGGACTGTTGAGGGAATTAAGGTCAACGTGAAATCAAAAATGACCTTATTTGTTTTTCCTCTATGATGCCTTAAATGACTTCTAATTAAATTTGGAAAAAGTTATATTACAAAAAATAAATAAAAAAAAGTTACAAAAAAATATTAAAATCAAAATCTTCAAGTCACAATGAAATCAAAAATGGAATATTTTTTTTAAGGATGCTCAATTTTTAATGGAATATTGCAGTGTCTATTATAAATTATTCATTGGCGCAAACATAATTGAAAAAAAATCATGTACCCTCACTCTGTGTCTACACCAGACGAGTGACGTGATGCGACGAGACGCAACAAAAGCCAATAGAGCCCATTATAATCAGTGATGCTATACACTGGATTACACAAAATACACAAATTCATTGGCAGCACAGGGACCCAAGCCACTGCAAAGAACACAAAACAAGTAATCGGGTTGATGTGCGTGTTTATGTCACATGTGCACACTGCACAAATATAGCTTTATAGAGTTTCCCGCTGTTTGCGCATAATAACCATTCTCCTACATTGATTCTTTATTTATTTTAAACTGAAGACCTAATATTTATCCATATCTGGTCATAATTTGGAGACAATGAACATATGAGCCATTGTGCCGTGCTGCTTTTATTTATCATGCAGTAAAAATGCCCCTTCCTGCACCCCAAAACCAGTCATCTGAGAATGAGAATCCGAAAGAAAAAGGACTGGTGGGAAGTTGTCCTGCTCCACTTCAGAGACACTGAGTAAAAGGAAAGTTTTAGAATGACAGGACACTCATTTATATGACACTTTATTCAACCGGATGAACAGTTTGTTCAGCACATCATACGTCATTGCGTTATTTCTACATCATTGCACATGCGCAGTCTTTAAACTTTAGTTTTTCAATCCGATCAAGTGTTTACATGTTCTCTCGATCAGATTACAAAAGGAACAAACCACCCCTTTCAATCTGATCAAATTTCATTCGGATCGAGCTCAATCAGATCGATTAAGATGTTTACTTACATGGAGGCTTTTCAGTCCGATTTAGCCGTCAATTCGATTACTAATGGATTATTTGGTTGCATGTAAACATAGCCACTGTGAAACGATCACAGTGAGCACAGCCTGCCCCCTCGAGAGCTGACCGAGTATGTTCCGCTCCTAAACAGACGACACTCAAATCATGAGTATCGTCCGGCATAATATATCTATTACATGGTGTGACACACTTTCTACAACTTCCAGACATGTTAGATTTTGTGGTAACACTTTAGAATAATGGTCCGTCATTAATTAGTAACTATGCAGGAAAGAAATGCAGGACTAATGAGTAGTACTACATTAATACTTTAGCTACTACTATTAACTAATATAGAAACAAGTTTTACTAATCAGTAAGTAATATAAAATTTAGGAGATAGTTCCTTATTAGGTAATCAATAATTACTGAATGATATTAGCCTCATTAATAAATATTAACTAAATTACAAATTATAAACACTATTATCATGTCGAGATGTACACAGCAAAATCCCCAGTTTTAAATCAACACTGCTCAGAGCACATATGTCCCCACTCTACATAGTGGTAAAATAACATTGAAGCAGTGTTAACGTTAATGAGATAATTGAGTGATGATTGAGCATTAGTGATGAACACCTGCTGTTAACAAGCAGAATTACTGAAGGAAAGAGAAACAGAAGAACTACAATTGACTTCCAGTCACAGCCTTAAATGAAATCAGCTGAAGATAAAAAGAAAACATTAAATCTCTGATAATCTCAGCAGAGGAGGATTAAACAACTCCACAAACGGTATTACCAGCTTCACTCATTACTAACCAGACTGACTTTATTTCTGTCATATGTCTATGAACAGAGGTTTAGATGTCGATGTTTTAAAATGTTTGGTCACCATTATGGTGCTCAGTGTTTTATTTAGTTGCGCAGTTTGACTCTTGGCATTTTAAGTGCAATTTTGGTTTTTGTAACAGTGTTTACCAAAGCACATAATTTGCTGCACAAAAACAAAACAAAAACAAAGGTGTTCAGGTGTTATAGTTTTCATTATCATAAAGAAGAATCATTCACTAATCTTATCCCTGACCAAAAGTTGTCATTTGTTATAATAAATATAAATAACTTTTACCTTTCTTGACACAGAGCAGACATTCTGAATTTTGATTTTTATATACAGTACATTGCACAAAATCATTATTATTATTATTTTTTTTTTTTAGAAACAAACCGACATCAAGAATCAGCATATGAATCTCAACAATGGTGACATGCTTCATGCTGCAATGCATGCTGGGAGCCATTAGTTTTATGCCATGGTGCCTCCCAGAATGCATTGCGGCATAAAGCATGTCACCATTGTTGATTCATATGTAGATTCTTGATGTCTGTGTGTGTGTCCAAAGATTACTTTCCCAATAATTTAAAAAAAAAATCAGCTTGATGTCTGATCTGTAGAAAGAAATTAATTTTGTTGAAAATATTAATAACAAATAACCACTTTTGGTCATTTTGTTTACTTTATTATGTTGAAAACTATTGGCCTATCACCTGAACATCTTTGCCTCTGGCTTTCTTTGCAACAAATTATGTGTTTTGGTAAACACTGTTACAAAGACCATAAACTCACATAAGAAGTCAATAGTCAAATTGCCCAACTAAATGCAACACTGTTAAAATGAGATTTTAAATTATCAACATCTAAACCTCTGTTAATTATCAAAAAATAACTTCTGTAGACGTCTGACAGAAATAAAGTAAATTTGGTTAGTAATAAGTGAAGCTGGTAATGCTGTTTGGAGAGTTGTTTAATCCTCCTCTGCTGAGATCTTCAGAGATTTAATCTCATATTTTTATCTTCAGCTGATTTAATTTAAGGCTGTTACTTAAATTCAGTTGTAGTTCTTGTGTTTCTCTTTCCTTCAGTGATTCTGCCTGTTAACAGCAGGTGTTCATCACTAATGCTCAATCATCACTCAACTAATCACTTAATTATCTCATTAACTTTAACACTGCTTCAGTGTTATTTTACCACAATGTAGAGTGGGGACCATATGTGCACTGAGCAGTGTTGATTTAACACTGGGGATTTTGCTGTGTAATCATTAATAATTTTTTCTCTGAATACAGTCATAAAATGCATCACTAATTACTCAAGTGTTACCTAGTCACTATGCAGGAACTACTGGGGATCTGGACAATTATTTTAAAGTAAAAAATATATTTTTGACTTTAAAATAACAGTCCAAATCACTACTAGTCCTTTAAAGGGGACATATAGTTAAGTTAATATGAATCATAAGTTAATATGAATCTTTAGGGTCTAAATGAAAACTTTGTAATATACTTTTAATACAAAATTCTCATTAGTATTATAAGAAAACCCTTATTTTACATGGTCAAAAACACCTCTGTTTTCAGCACGCCATTTCAGTGCATATGCCTTTAAATGATAATGAGCTTTACTCACTCCGCCCCTCATTTCTGTGGGGCGTTTTGACTATGGTTTTGACACAACCACACGTGGAGTGTTGCCTTGACAGTTGAGGGTATATTTTGGAGAAAGAATGTAAGCGGGAGTCCCTGAGGACACATCTGTGCAACCATACCAATTTGAACCGGAGTCGGACCCGGAACAAGATGACGGCCCCGAAGAAGTTCGACAAGTAAGGCTCGAACAGGACGTTTCTGAATGGTTGGTTAACGTAATGTCACGTAACGTACACCTACAAAGTTTTTAATAACACATTAACCATAACGCGTTGTTCATTATAAACGTGGGATTATGAATTATATTGAGAACGTCGTAACGTTACATAGAAAACATGCCGTAATGTACCCTGAGTGTAAACATTAGCCGCATTCATCGTGAAGTGTGCAAGCGATTTATAAAGATTAATATTTAAAGGTTAATAAAACGTTACACTCACTTCTTCTGGAGGTGCAGCAGGAACATGAATAGTTGGTACCGATTCTGTTTTCAGGACCAGCTTCTTAGCAAAACCAGATTTACACTGACCCTCGTTTATAAAGCAGTCTGGTGAGAAATGATTAGCCCAAACATAAAAGCATTTACGTTGATCGTTGGGAATATTCCCTTCAAAAACAAAACTCAGCCACTGCGTCTTCAGCGGTTCGGATTTAGGAACACCAAAATGACTGCTGTGTTCCTTATTACAGCCAATAACAGAACACCACAATTGCTTAGACGCCATTCTGCTCCAGCGTATCAACAATGGCGGACTACGATGACAGCTCGCTCAGGGCGGGTCTGTGTTTAAACCATAGAAACGCTGCTGTCAATTATCAATCGTGGGAGGGGCGTCCGTTTTATTGACGTCATAAAAACGAACGGCTCAATTTGAGGCAGGGGAAAACACATCAGGAGATTAAAACAAAAACACTGGATGGATTTTTAACATCATATGATGGTTGTGTACAGGCACTGCCAACACACATTTCAGTACAATCAACTTGTAGAAGTGCATGTACCCTTATATGACCCCTGTAAGAGTGACTAGGTAATTGAGTAATTAGTGATGCATTTTGTGACAATTTTCTGAGTAAAAAAAGACAATCTTCAAGAACTACTAGTGATCTGGACCATTATACCATTAGGTGTTTTTCACTTTAAAATAATGGTCCAAATCACTAGTAGTTCCTCCATAGTGACTAGGTAACACTTGAGTAATTAGTGATACATTTCATGACCACGTTGAGAGTAAAAAAGGACAATTGCTAACGTCTCAGACACATTAATGTTGTGATTAGTAATTAATTAGTAATTCTTTATAATTTGTCATGATTACCTATTAGTTCTTAATGATGCCAATATCATTCAGTAATTATTGATTACCTAATAAGGAACTTAACTTCTCTTAGTCCTAAATTCGATATTACTTGCTGATTAGTTAAGCTTGTTTCCATATTAGTTAATAGTTGTAGCTGAAGTGTTAATGTAGAACTACTCATTAGTCCTGCATTATTTCCTGCATAGTTACTTATTAATGATGGGCCATTATTCTAAAGTGTTACCGATTTTGTTTTTCACTTTTTCAATCACACACTAGTTTTTTCACACACACGCCAAATAAATGGCTTCCTGAAGACAAAAATAAGCTGATGATGTTTTCTTTAAGTGATCTATCTTACCCTGTCAGCACGCCTATGACGTCACCTTACTGCAATAGCCAATCAAGATGGGTGTGCTTGCACGAAGCTTTCCCATAGTGTCAACTCGATGGCGCAGCGTTGAGTTCCACTTCGAAAGAGAACTTTCCCTCCCTCTTGCAGCGACATCTCTCCTCTTATGACGTGTTTACTAGCATGAGGGCAGGACAACTTGTCAATCACATGATCTATCTAAACAACTATCTAAAGATCCAAACAATTCCCGATGGGCAAAATCAAGTCTGGCCCTTTTTTTTTCCATTCAGGAAGCCGTTTCAGTTGGATATACAGTATTTCACAATAGGGAAGAAAAGACAATCACAGCTTCTGTTTCACGGCGACTTTAATTACTTTCTAGCAGCATGTGTCAATTCTCCTGCAACATCCAATCTTATTTTCATTAATACTTTTTTTCTTGAATGTTTAGGCGTGTCTCTGCTGCACTGATGCACAGTATGTAGGCCTACTAGACAACACTAAAAATACAATATAGTTAGATCTAAAATCCGGAGGATCATTTGTATGATTGGTTCATAGTTTCATATCGTCCACCCCTGAAACTTGCTCTGTGCTAAAGCACTAAGGCATTATTGGCATGTAGGACTTTCTGTAAAGCTGCTTTGAAACAATGCACATTGTGAAAAGTGCTATACAAATATATGTATATTTTATATAATGTGTATTTTCTGCACATAAAAATGCAGATGCAAAGTACCTTTGTCGTACCACTTTTCTTCAATTAAAAAAAGTTGAAAGAAAATCACAGACTCATTTTTATTGAAATGTGTATGTTGTGTATTTAAATATATATATATATATATATATATATATATATATATATATATATATATATATATATCATAAAATAAAAAAAAAAATAATAAAAAAAATAAAAAAATAATAAAAAAAATATTAATGATGAAGTTGCAATTATGTAAAATATAATAACTTTAAATGTAACAACTATATGTGGAATAACACTACAGTTAAAATAATGAAGTACTTTACATGTGACTTTTACTACAATATTATTAAAAAGGTGCACTTTTTAAAAGTTGACTTAAATGTGGTATATGAAAGTGTACTTTTTTTGATTAGGAGCACTTAAGTAACCTTTCATGTCACTGTATTAACTGCAAGTAAATTTTTTAGAATCTACTTTTAAAATGTAAAGTAAACTACAAGTGTACATACAATAAATGTAAGCATACTTTAGAAGGAATTAGCGAAAAAACATGCAAAAATATTTATTTTTATGCTCTTCTTTTTGATATGTCAAGATGAAAGATTGTGTGTTTCTCTAAATTCTAGAAGAAAAAATAATTCATAAAAGTTTTTTTTCCTGTCAAGGACTGTGCAACAGATACAAAATTATTTGAATTATATTGTGTCACATCCATGTTTCCAGTCTGAAAAGACCGTTTGAAAAAGCTGTATTCATTAGGCTAATGTGCAGCAATTCTCTAAGATTATTACTTTGAGATAACCTAATTAGCCCCAACAAAAAAAAAATCAGAAAGTATATGTAGGCTGGATAAAATATGAACTCTTGATGGGCCTCTCTTGCTGACTGAATTCAGCCCAGTGTTTAAACATTAGGCACTTTATTTAAAGGGAAAAGACAGAGGGTAAACACTGTTGCTTTGTGTTCGCTCTGAACAAATGTGACTGACTGGGTATTTTTACTGGACAAAATAGAAACCATGATCACTCACTGAGCCAAGTCAAAAAGCGATAAGAACACAAATACCAACCTCTTTCCTCAGTCAATCACCCTGCTGAACAATGGGCAGCCAGGCTGGAGGGAATGCCTTGTCATCGTCAGTCACTCCACCGTCTCAAGGTTGAGGAATGTCTGGATCAGGAGCCAACAGCGAATTCCCCGATTTCAGAAGCTCCTGTTTGTAGATTTGTTGATCTGATGGTGGGTATGGGGTCATTTGTTGTGTATCCTTGGATTATGTTGTGTTGTAAATACATCCAGACAATCTAAAAGCCATTCTTTTTTTTATTTCTCCTCATTCTTTGTGCAAGGCTCCTCATAATGGTCGGGCCTGATAGCACCTGATAGGGCCATTAGGGGAGGGTCTTTGTCTTTCTCAGGTGTAAAATGCATTCATATTAATGAGAGATTCACGCCTCCTCACATAAAGCTTTCTCACACAAAACACGTCATACAAATTTTAAATAAATTTATTGTCTTATCTAAATGAGTATGCAGGATGATTTTCACATAGTTTTGGAGCAAATATTCTAGGCTACGTGATACAATTTTCAAAAGTCTTATGAAGAAATAATCACTATGGGTTTATAAACATTATAAACACGCATAAACATTATTATCTTAAAAATACAAACATGTACATACATTTTGCTCAAATATTACGCTAGCCCCGTTTGTGCTATATAGAGTGAATTTAGACCTTTGCCATTAACATGTTTATAAATAACTGAAAAAAGCACAAATGTCAGAGCATGTCAGAACACCTCCAGGATCCAGAAAACACCTCAGACCCCTAAGGGTTAATAACTTTTCGAGGCCGGCAAGTTTCAATCCCTGAAGAAGCCTATGGACTAGTATGGAGGAGTGATCCAGCTCTCAGATTTCATCAAAAATATCTTAATTCGTGTTCTGAAGATGAATGAAGGTCTTACGGGGTTGTAACAACATGAGGGTGAGTAAATACTGACAGAATTTACATTTTTGGGTGAACTATCCCTTTAAGTAAATGTGGTCAGTTTTGAATTCTTGTTAACCCATAGCCTTCTCCAGAGTTCTGCACTTCTGCTCTACTTAGTGCTGACAGGTAGTGCTACTTATTATTTCCACCTTTGGATTAATAGCTTCTGCCCATATTTTTATAAGTTGCTTTGGGTAAAACAAATATTAACCAAATACATGTAAAATGTAAATGAATAATGATGGCTGTGTATTTTTTTTATTTATGACTCAGTATATTGACTTAACAGACATTTGGTAACAGTTCTTGGGAACTTCTCTGGGCATGAACCTCTCCTTGGCATCACATCTGTAGATGACTGTATTTGCTCACTATATCATGAGCTCATTATGTCCTCGTAACACATGACCTTTGACCTCATGGTCCTTTTGGATTGAACATCTTTATTAAAAGTTTTTTATTTTATTTTCAGATTTATGTCATGAAACATAACTAAGCCTAAAATATGTTTTGGCCACTAAAAACCACTGCTAAATTATATACATGAACATTTGAACGGTTATTTACAAATGGCTTGTTTTCACTGTTTAAGGGAAATCAAAAGCAGAAACACAATAAGACAAAATTAGGATAATCTTGATTATTTGCTGCATACATAATATGGAATTGACACATATGCTTATTAGGTCATTATGTGAACATCCTCACATATTCGCGGAATCCATGATTAAAAACTATCTCTGCTTGCATCTGGTGAGAAAACAATTATTCTTAACTGACTAAAGAACCAATATCTTTATGCATATACTCCATTGCATGATGGACACCACTGTTTGCTTGGCTAGAGAAAGAATTGGATAACCTGAAGCAAAGGTGAGGTAAAATCTGTGGATCAGCACAATGTATATCTTCATCTGAAAATAATGTCAGGTTAATGCAGATACATTCAAGGACGCTAAAGTCCGCAGCCTTTAAGGCACCTCCTGAGGTCAAGCAAGTGAGGTTTACACACACAGCTCTATGTTACGCGAACAGGAAGAACATTGTTCCAAAACAGGGAACAAAGCAAATAAACTACAGGTCTGAAAAGGCCCTTAATAATGTTGGAACTTTGTAATGTGGCACTTCCCATGTAGGCTATTAGAATTCAATGATGTACCAAAGTCCTGTTGGGTGCTTTGATGACATGCATGCTTTAGCATGTTCAAGGACTTTATTTGAATTGTTTGTCACTATCCATCATTAAGCTGCTAATGTGTTTTTTTTTTTTTTTCAGTACAAACATTTCATTTTGTGTAATGCAAAACTTTTAGTTTTGTATTCATTGTAAATATTCCATTGTGAGTTTACTGGTATAAAGTGATTACTGCTTTTCACTGATATGACTTATTTCACCATCACCATAGTCTCCCTTTTTATTTTCTAAGCAGGTCTTTTTAAAGTTAAGAGTGATAAATGTTCTTTGTGTGTTTGTAAAAGCATGTCCCCTAGCGCAGACCTTGTCTGACTCAGTCCCCGGACCAAGAGTCATGGCAGATGCTTTGTGTGTGCAAGCTTTTCCAGTGGTCTCCTCTAGCTTTATTACACACAATTACGTCTGTCCTTGCTTGAACTCTCCTTTCAAAAGAAACTCTGCTCTAATGTCTTTACCTGGAGCCGACTTTACTTTCAACCTCATAACAACATCAGATTCAGATTCATCCTCTCTGAAAATGATGGTATCCTTCATAAAGCCTTTGATCCAGACACATTGAACAAGTGTAAAAACAGCTCTATTGGGGGTTTAGAATCATCAGATGAACACTACAGCAGACAGTGTGCTGGAACCAAATTCAGTTAATCATGTCTCATTTAACTGGATGCCTTGCTGCCCACATGTTTGAGGAAAAAGAGCCTCTTTTTAGGACAGCTGAATTTTATCAGGTGCTATTTAGCATGTAGATGAGGTAATGTCTGAGTTGAGTATAACACCTGTCATCAGAACACAGTCATTGGTGACACACCATCAGTGATCTTTATACAATCTTTGTTTGACATACTGGATGTGGAATAAGACCTTACTTTGTGATAAAAGTGAACACATGAACACGACCAGCCACATTTACAAGCCAATGACACTTTGGGTGATCAGAAACTGTGGCCATACAGTCACAATGAGGTAATAAGGAGAACACAGGATAGATAAAATAATTCCTATTAAACACAAGAAGAACTAATGAAAAAAAGTAAAATGTTTGCCAAACCTGGAGCAGATCTAAATATCTTCTAAAAAAATCATAATGTTAGAAATGTCATATAATAGAAAAGGTGCTTTTACATTTTAATAATAAAAAAAACACTTTAACTATTATTATTTAAAAATATAGAATTTTAATATGACGCATTTAAAGGCACAAATAAAGGCCTATTTAAAAAATGAGTTTGGCTCCAACTTGTCTCACACTGTAAAAATAGGGCACAATGTGCTGTATAAATATGAAGGAGTTTTCTGTATTGGTTTTTTACATGTGTTTTACCTGTATTTTGAATTGCGCATTGCATTAGGTTGTGTTTTAAGTCTTAATGGAAATTTCCGTAAAATTACTGGATAATGTCCTGTCAGAAATCTACCAGTACATTTTCCATTTTTATTTTTTACCATTTACCAGTTTAAGTTTTTCAAGAGATTTAAAAGCACCGTTTTTGAAGAGTGTGCATGTGTGTAGCCTACACGAGCTAGTATATAGAACCGAGCCTTTGATGGAAGATGGAAATTAAGCAAAAAATGAGATTTGAGAAAACTGAGAAAAATGAGAATTAGTCCTCAGATCCCATGCCCATAACTTATAACAAAAAATCTAGCAATAATTCAATATCAAATTGATAAATTAAAAGATGTTATTGCTCCATATAGCATCTTTAACCAACAAGGTTTAATGACAAATTTGCGACAATACGGTTTCGGGAAGCAGGGACTAGCTCATTCCTTTAACAATGCAGCGTACTATAGTAGTAAAGCAGTGAGTTACGTCATTGTATTGTAAATGCTCCCCAGCTCTGTGGTGTCTTTCTCATCTGGATCTAACAATTATGATCATACTGAATGCACATTTTAAAGGTAAGAATGGATCATATAATTTTGACAATCTATTAAATTCAAATGAAATTTTAATTTAAAAAAGGTGCTATTTTTTGCCAAAGATTTTTACAAGGAAGTGACATTTATTGGACCCTGCTGGGCAAGACAAGTAAATACTGTTATTAAAAAATACCTTCCTTTACAACATCTAAGAGTTACAATCTCTTTTTAAGACACTATAGTCAAATGTAAAGCATCAGTAAATCCCTCCACTTGTTTTGGCACTTTTCATGAAATGCTTCATTATTTATCACTGGCAGTATTTGTACAGCCTACTACTATCTATGGATAAGGATCCTCCTGTTGTACTCTGTTTTCGGACAAGTAATATTCCCAGAAAGCAGCAGTGAATTGGAGATGATGTTCCTCTGTATCCTCTGGAAGAGCACACCCTGGACCTCTCTGGCTTACACATCAAAGTTTGAGAGTGAGCTGGCCAGGGGTTGCGATTCCCTGCACCTGCTGCTCACTCCTGGCCAACTCAAATACATTATTCCGCCTGCAGAGCAACTTAATGGCTTCTGTGGGGAGCTGGAAACAAACAGCTACGGTAAGATCGCCCCCCTGTCCTGTGACAGGAAGTGCTCCACGCTTACACGCTCTGGTACATCATGCAAAACTAAAGTTGATTGATGGCAAAAGAATAAATGAATGTTTAAACTTTGGAATGTTTAATACACTCTGCATGGGTTTATGCACAACTTTACAGACCATGACATTCTCAAATTTAAAAAAAAGTCACTACAACATAATAAATAATAACACAAACTGTACAGCGTCCCCCATCTTCATCCTCACAATATTAGGTAGCCTATGGTCTCCACTGAGCAGGGAGGGCCATTTTGGTTGGACAGGTATCAGTACTAAGCAGTAAACAAATCATTGCTAAGGAAAACAGAATACATCTGTTTGGAGACTTGGCGTCCTCTCTCTGGCACAGTCACATTTGACTTCAGCAAGGCAGGGCCATTTTCCATTAGAGTAGTAAGTGACAACATCTGCAATTTCTTTTTAAGGGGAAAATAAAAACAAACCTTGATGCATGTAGGCTCACTTAAGTGCCTTGCAATATGTATAAACAGAACTAAAGTGACGACCTCAGAGTTTCCTCAGCTGTAGAGTTAAAGTCAATAAGCATGGTAACCTTTCTGAACAGTGTCATCTCTTCTCTGGTTTGAAGACGAGACATAAAAATGTTTAGCCAAGACCTAAAATCGATCTTCATTTTGTGGTACTGTAAAAGAGGTTTACCACCCACCGTCAGCAAAAGAAAGGCATGAAGGGACTGCATTGATCATTGATTGAAGAAATGCAAAAACGTAAGTCGACATGCTATTGCATTTAGAGCAAAAGACCAGAGAATGTTTTTAATAGTCACATCAGGCAATGAGATATAATCTCATCACAGGCATCCTGTACACTCTCTGTGTGATACATCAGGTTGTGCTGTACATAATCTTTATACATTATCCATTCATCACAACTGTTTATCTCCTTTAAGAATAGCCTTAAGGACACTTACCTAGAACCTAAAAAAAATCTTACTTGCCACAGTTCCTTCAGGCATGCTTACTGGGGGTTAAAGCATTATGAAATGATTTCAGGAGGCCTTTCTGTGTGGAGTTTGCATGTTCCTCCACAATACAAAGACATGGACATGTGAATTGGATACTGTAAAATTGCCCATGGGCTGGATTACTTATAAATTGTAGTCTGATACAGATTCCAAATTACATGATGATAATTGTAGTTAGTAATATAATGTTACATTACACATTTAAGGTAATGTATTCTCCAACTACTTTTTGATTACTTTTTGATTACTTTTAGATTACGATTGATCTAACTCTTTTATCATATTGATCTGAATAGTACAAACTTATTGATTCCATAAAAATACAAAGAGAAAGAAAATATATTCCACAATATGAAGGGCATTAAACATTACATTACATCAGGGTTTCCCAAACTGTGGTTTGTGAAGAAATTGCAGGGTGTTAGGGATAATATGATAATATGAAAAGAAATAATCTTAAAAAATTTAAAATTATAAATAAAAAAATCAACACATACTAAAAGTGATTAAATATTTTATATCTTTACCCACATGTTATGAGACCATTAGTCTGCAGGGGCCATGAATATGCAAATGTGTTGTTAAATTATTAATTATTAAATATATGACTATATATCATAGACACGAACAGACAAGGGGCTGAAAAGAACAGAGAGAATATAAATTAAATCTATTAAGTACATTCAAACACTTAGATATATGTCCGAGACATTGCAAATATTTATCTCATATCATATGTTCATAGAAATCACGCAGCTTTTTGTACGAGTAATGCTCAACATCAACCACATCCTGTGTTGTACAATCCGATCTCATGAAATTCGTCACTATAGCACACATTGTATTTATCGTGCAATTTATATGTGAAAATTAGCTGGTACGTACATATGACACACTCTGTAAACCCCTTGGATAGAATTAGTGGTGTGTAAAGTGTGTATCATATGCACGCGAAAACGTCTCAGGTTACAACTGTAACACTAGTTCCCTGAGAAGGGAACTCGCAATGCATCGATGACGCTTTGAAAACACCCCTGCGTGATTGCATCTGAAGCACATGTGTCCAATGGCGAGAGGGAACGTCACTGGCGGGTGATGTCACATCCAGGAAAGGATAAAAGCACATCCAGTCTGACTGGCATTAGCTTCGATTTAACCGAAGCAAGGCAATCACAGGGATGTAGGAAGTATGGCAAAGTGACTCAGCATCTTGTTCCTTCTCAGGGAACTAGGGTTACAGTCCTTTCGAGGGAATTCATGCTGCATCGATGCCGCTTTTGGAACGTCATCGAGAACTAGAAAGCCCTACCGCCATTGTAGATTTGAAAATCATGCTTTGAACGGAAGCTACACCAGTTACTTTTGCCATGAGATTTCTATTTATTATTTTATACATGTATCAGACAGAGAGAAACAGGCATAGTAGAATAAGGCTATAGGTGAGGAGGTCTTCATTCCAGATTTCTCTGTTCCCCATTTCTCTATCCCCTCACCCCATCATGCCAGCTGTAAATGGTTTCTCTGGGTTTCTCCTCCCTCACCCCATCATGTCTTTATGTTTCTACCTCGTCATGCCTTTATGTTTCTCTGAGCTGGTACAGTAAGGATTGAGTTTATATACACAACTTCCTTGTAAGGTAGAAAAACATGTTGCTTATGTTTAAAAATGGAATGTATACCTCATGCTTACACATGGTCCAATCCACTATCCATATTAAGAAACCTCCCTTCAGTGTATACATTTGTGGTACATTTGCATCAGTTGAAACATTCCGTTCCTTGAAAGAATATACCAACTGAAGTATCATCATTATCGGAACATCTCTGCTCAGTGATTATGCTTTTAAGGGCTTTTCCCAAATCACGGAAGTGACCTCGATGTCCGGGTTAGTGGTAGCATAAGCCATCAGGCAAGTGTTATTTAAATAAACTCCTGATGTACTTACAAACTGTCCAATGCCCCATTTTATGAGTACAGAACCTATTTGTACTACTGTAGAAATTTGGTACCATTCCGGGCATTATTAGTGGGGTAATTTACGAGATACAACCTTGGATCCATTAGCGCCTGCACTAAGCCATTCGGCTGATATCTCTAAATAAGTTCACTTCAATAATGTTCGACCAAGGGGAAAAAAAGCTTGTCTTGTTTGGCTCGAGGTCATGGTGCAAAGGAACCTAGGTTGAAATTACTCCCAACAAGAACCTGTCGTTTAAATACTGCAGATACAACATAAGAACTCGAGAGCCCACCCATGTCCAAGTCATAAAACCTGACAAATGTGAGGACCAGCCCTCCGCGTCGCAAACTTCATGAAGGGAGACCCCTGAGATTAAGGCCTTGGAGGCTGCCATACTCCTTGTAGAATGGGCTCTGATGGCCAAGGGTAATGGCTGGCCAGAAGCCTCATAGGCAAGAGAAATAGCCTCAACTATCCACTTGCTAACAGTCTGTTTGGATGCAGGAAGCCCTTTCTTAGGGGACCCAACTAACATCTGATCAGACTTCCTCCACAGGGCAGCTCTGTGGACGTAGGAGTCCAGTGCTCTAACTGGACAGATAAGGTTCAGCTTTTCCTGGTCTTGATCCTTGAAATGAGGAGGACAGAATGCCCGCAAAACGATAAGCCGCGGTACATTGGTTGGAACTTTCGGGACGTATCCCGGCTTAGGATAGTGGAAAGTCTTGACCATTCCATGTTTGAATTCAAGGCACGAGGGGATACCGATAGGACCTGAAGACCTCCTACTCTCTTTCACGAGTTTACACTTACAAATAAGTCAGATAGAATAAATAATGGAATGCGTATTTGGTGTGCTGTCCGAGGAGATGGTTTCGGGCTCGGTATTCGGCCCGAACCCAGAGTACTCCCTTCATATTCCTGGGGGTGGAAGGAATCAGCCAAGAGTGAGTAGTCGGGGTGGTGGAGGGATGCTGTAAAACTTTCGAGGAATGTAGGTCGACTGAGTGAATATACAGTATATGCTTCCTCTCAGGCTGATAGGATAGACATGGTAATTGTTGATGACGAGTTTATAGGATTGATTATTTGAACGTGCTCCTCCCGAACTTTGTTTAATGAAACATCATTAAGTGAAGAAATGGCTAGAAGGAACACAGTTTTGAGGGTCAGAACCTTTTCGAGAGACCGAGTCAAGATGTTCAAGGAGGAGCCACAGATAAACCTTCTATAACCAGTGCCAAGTCCCATGCTGAAACTCTGGTACGACCTGCAGGCCTCAGCCTCAAAATACCACGAAGGAAACTTGTTATTACGGGATCTCTCCCCACAGATAATTCACTCAAGGGGACATGTTAAGCTTCTGTGGCCGCAACGTACACCTTCAGTGTGGAAGGAGATAACCCTGCCGAAAAACGATCTTGAAGGAACTCTAGTATTGAACCACGAGGCAATTAACTGGATCCCATTGTCATAAATTGCACCAATAAGTAAACACTTTTCACTTCAGGGCGTATAGTTTCCTCGTATATGGAGCTCTGGAGTGGAGTATGGTCTCTACAACCTGAGTTGAGTGACCAGAATCAATGAGTTGGTCCCCCTCAGAGGCCAGACCCACAGGTTGGTGGACAGTGGCCAGTGCGTCATATCCTGAAACGCAAACTGATCCACCTCTGCTTGGCCATAAACCTCCCAAATGTGCTCCACCTCCCCGGGCCTCAACAGGATGTCTGCTCCTACATTCTGATGTCCTGGAATATAGGAAAGCATCTTCCCCAGGGACCACAAGAGAATTTGGTGTGCCAGTTTGCATAGTGGATCTGAATGCAGACCCCCTTGATGATTTATGTAAGAATATCACAATATCACCAATGCATTTTCTGTGCAGACAAGCACATGATGGCCCCTTAGGTCTGGAAGGAAGTGTTTCAAGGCCATGAAGACCACCATCATCTCCAGGCATTTTATGTGCCATGAAAGATGATGACTCCTCCACAGACCCCGAGCTGAGCGGCCTTCCATTACTGCTCCCCAGCCAGTGAGAGAAGCATCTGTCGAGAGTGTAACTCGATGGTAAAGAGCTCCTAACACTGGACCCTGGGACAGGAACCAAGGTTTCCTCCATATAACCAAGGCGTGGAGACACCGCCATGTGATCTTGATCATACGAAGTGGGTTTTCCCTAGGGGAAAACCCCTTAGTCTTGAGCCACCACTGCAGGGGCCTCATCTACAGCAGGCCAAATAGTATTATGTTGGACATGGCCGCCATCAGGCCCAACAGCCTCTGAAACTGTTTTACAGTGAGTGACTGGCCTATATTTTTGTCTTTTACAACTGAGAGCATCATGGCGACACGAGTAGGCAAGAACATGGACCTCATTGTCACTGAATCCCATATCACACCAAGAAAGGTGGTCCTTTGTGCTGAAGAGAGCACGCTTTTCTTGGCATTCAATCTCAATCCCAACTTTTACATATAAGCGAGAACGACATCTCGATGCTGAAACCGCCAACTATTCCGACTCTGCTAGGATAAGCCAGTCATGTATATAGTTCAGAATGCGTATGCCCTGCAGACTGAGCGGGGCCAGAGCTGCATCTATGCATTTCGTGAATGTGCAGGGTGATAGAGCTAGACCAAATGGAAGAACCCGATACTGGTAGCATTTGCCCCCGAAAGCGAACCTCAGGAACTTCTGTGTTGTGGAGGGATTGAGACATGGAAGTATGCGTCTTTTAGATCTATCGTGATAAACTCAGGGACAGATAGCTCGCGAGTGTTTGTTCTACTTTTGGCATCGCCCCATAATCATATTCTTCTAGCCCCCTTATTTCTGAATATACATGGACTTGGGGGTTAAACACTCGTGAGGAATAAGGTTTATTCCACAACCTCGAAAGCTCTTTATGGAGGTCAGGAAAAAATGTAAGACCCCTTGGTGGAGGAACTGTATTAGATAGCTAAATAGACTTTTGGGACGAGCGCCTTGTTTCACTGCTGGCCATTCATTATTTAATTTGGACACAGCACAATAAACTACCTCCACCAGCTCCTCGTATGCCGGGGAAAGAGATGTCGAATCCTCTTTCCCCGTTTTAATTCTCAGCACATCCACTTCCTCAGAACTGGACAGCTGAAGCACCTGTCTCTCCTCCGGGGCGGAAGGAACCGCAGCACAGTCTTCCGATGCCGGAGAGAGAGCACTTGATCCCATTGGTAAAGGTTGAAAGAGGGCAGGGCCCATCTCAAACCCATCCATGAGATCCATTTGCGAACTCCACAATCTGAGCTTCTGTGCTGCCTCGGCAGCAGCAGGGCCCGAACCGCAAGGAACACTCACCTGAACACTCTCCTCAAAGAGTGCCAGCCGAGAGCAGACCGTGCGAAGCAACAGCCTCTCACAATGCTCAATGCCCCTCGAAGGCTGACAGAGCATACTCCGCTCCCAAACACATCACACAAAGCGTGTTGTAAGAAACTCAGCTTTTTGGAAATATTAATAATCAATAATATCTTGTTATTATTAAGTATAAATATTTGGGTCAGTTAATTGGATTAACTTGATGTGGCTGAATTAATATTACAATCAATTAATCAGTTCTTCCAACGAACACTTTTGATTATTAATTTATTCTAAGAAAAGGGTATCTTCCATGGCCACAGAAAAATAATTATTTCTTCGCCTGTACAGTACTTTGAGCCAGTAGCAGAAACCGTGATCGTAAAGTGACTTGTATTGCAAACAAAACAGAACCAAATACATATTATGTACAAGTTTTATTAACTAAATATAGATATTTATATGAATATAAATAAACTAAACAACATACACACATGAATACATAAATAGGTTAGTGATAGGATGAAATTGGAAACCGGAAGAGGGTCTATGAGAAGAACCATCAGAATTTCATTTTCACATTTCATTGAATTGAATACTTGCATTTGTAATGGGAACAATTCTTGAAGTTGTTGAAAATTGAAGTCGTTGATGGTTCCGGCAGTGTCAAGTGGAAGTTGGTTGAGCGTTCTCTTTCTCCAGGAACACATCGCTGGTTTGGTCAAGGCCTGGGACTCTGTTGAGGCCACGCCGAGCACCCAGGAGAAGTGAGGAAGTCGGAAGGATGGGTGATTGGAGTCGTTGTTGGTTGGAGTCTTTGTTCCAAAACTCTTGAGATTGTCCTTGGTTCTTTGTGAGAGAGTCATCTCTCTCCTGCCTGAGCCCATATCTGGTTGGAATCGAGGCCTGCTGGGCCCTGGGCCCCCCGTGGAGGGGGAGGGGGTTCCCCAGAATCACCAGAACAGTGTTGCGGCTGGATGAAAGAACTAAGAGAGGGAGGTCACATGTGGACTGTCTCTAATAAGGCCTGGAAAAGATCCTCCCCTAAGGGTTGAACTCGACCAATCAGAAAGGTGACATGTCTGAGAGGGAAAGTGGCTCTTAGTTGATTTACGGATCTTTGTCCCTAGCATGATTATACCTTCATTAATTCTCAGATAGCTATAACACATCCACACTGCATTCTAGAAGAAGGTGATGTACATCAAAGTGTGAGTCATTAAATTAGGATTAATTAGGTAGGAGGCATGATACAGGTGAGGTTACATTGATCGTTAGTTGGTTGTATGCCAGGATACATATCATAATATATACCTAATAGTACACGAGACAGTAAACCATTTACACTGTTTCTTTCACAGTTTTATGCATGTTCATTTATAGATCAGTTAGTCTATGATTAATGCAGCAAAGTCTGTTTTAAAAAGGGTTTCTCTTTCATAGTCTCTCTCTTGAGTATGCGGCCACATTCCTCGGAGGTCGTAAAATCTCCTTATCATGCCCTGTAACATGACACTGTTTCTGCCCTTGTGTTTGTTCATTTGGGCTGTGTGAGGAGTTTCATAAACCTTTGTATATAATGAATAATTAGTATGTGTCTGATTGGTCCATACCCTACAGTGTATCCCCACCCATGAGATAACGAGGGCAGGGAGAAGCACACAACTTAAATGATTTGGTTGCCATTATAATTTATATATATATATATATATATATATATATATATATATATATATATATATATATATATATATATATATATATATATATATATATATATTGAGTTGTAATAAATCAGGACAGACAACAATAAATATGACAGACAGTATGAGCACAGAGCGCTTGCTGAGGCACAGTAGCTAACTCCGGTCAGACCGGATGTGCTTTTATCCTTTCCTGGTCGTGACATCACCTGCACGTGACATTTACTCTCGCCATTGGACTAGTTGACACATATGCTTCAGACGCAATCACTCAGGGGCGTTCCCAAAGCGTCATCGATGCAGCGTGAGTTCCATCGAAAGTGGAACTGCGTATCGTTTGCACGTAAAAACAAATTTTCGAGTATAAATTGCACAATAAATACAATGCGTGCTATAGAAACTGTCACTTTCCAATGTCAGTAATTTCATGCATTCTTGCTCACTAAACATGGCACTGATATATCTGCTAGAGAAAATTATTAATACAATATAGCAAGATCTCAATCTGGTTGATAGTTCATGTCAGTGGTTCATTACCCTGTTGCTGGAGCCTCCCTAACACTGCATATTTTGAGTTTCAGTTTTATTCTGACACACATGTCAGATTTTGGAGTTTTCCCAAATGAGCTAACAACCTGAATCAGGTGTGTTGGATAAAGGAGACATGTAAAAAAAAAAGTGCAGTTTGTTTACACAACAATGATGTACTAAAAAAGTTTTTCCTTTGCTTTTTACGCATATAGAGGTCAATGTTGTCAAAATGATGCCCCGTTCACACGGATCCACGAAAATGAGTAAAGTGCATTCCATTCCACTATTATGCATGCCAGGCCAGTAGTTCACGACGTCCCTTTGTAAAGAAACAGTACGCATCTATAGACTGAATTCATAATATGCATGCGCATGACGTCACCTTTTTCACAAATATGCATTTTTGATGTTTACATGGAGACAATAACGGTATCATTTATTTTTTTAAATGGTATTCATAAAAATAAGCAGACCGTGCTACTTTTCTGCTTCTATGTAAGTCTCTGGCAGACCTTGATTTCAGAGGTGTCCTCCTAATTAGATTCACAGCTTTCACAACTGAATCAAACGCATCCCCTAAAAAATTAGGCTGCAAAGTTCTGCTGGTCAGTGTGGTGGAAAATTGTCTAGTTTTGTAAAGTTTATAATTGAATCTAGAGTTCTCAACGGGCCGGGTTGGCCCGACAAACCCGACGGGACCCGCGGTTTCGGGCCGGGTTTGGGTCGAAAACATAAGCAAATGACTCGGGTCGGGTCGGACCTCGGGCTTAATCTTTTCCGCTCAGTGAAAAAAAAAAAACATTTATTAATCATCGCTGCTGTTCACCGTAAAGAAAGTCTGGCTGCTGCGTGCAACGTGCATCGCGGGGGCAGACTTGACGCCGCTGTGTGCGCGCCTTTAGCCTGGAGAAGAAGATAGAGTTGGTGAAAAGTAAACTTGCCGCAGGTGAATCCACCGTCGCTACTACAGGAGTGGGAAAATCAGAGGTCTGGAAAGTGTTTGGAGTGGTGCTGGATTCTGATGGAAATTCTACAGGTTATTTGTAATGCTCAAAATGCAAGGTGCTGATGAAATATGACAGCAAAAAAACGGTCGTCAAGAAGATTTTTATTTGATGCATATTTAGTAGCCTATTTAGCCTATTCATATATTTAAAGTTTGTTTCAGTTGCTTGTATTGTTTGTAGGCTATTTTTAAAAGACGTGAACATTAAAGGTTGATTTGAATTCCCGTCTGCTGGTCATGAAAATACGTGTATGAGAAAAAAGGGAAAAAAAAAAATTTCGGCGTCGGGCCGCGGTCCGGGTTCGGGCAGATAATTCATGTTGATGTGTCGGGTTACATCGGGTCCGGGCTTTAAAAGCCACGGGCCGGGTCGGTCGGGTTGTAATTTTCAGGCCCGTTGAGAACTCTAATTGAATCTTTAAAATGTTTAGTTTCTAATAATCAGATGCTAGTTGTGTAAAATTGTTGCATAAAATTAATCACAGAATTAGTAAAGCTTAGTTAGCCAAAACAATGTTCCTCTCAGAAGAAAAACTTACTGAGGTGTCCTGAGCCAGTTTCATAAAGAGCCCCAGAACAGCAGAGTTCCGCTCACCGGAATGTGTTGTCATTGGAGCTGCATCTCTGTTCCAAAATCGAGTGAGCTGCCTTGCTCTCCACTGTCTGCGTTATCAGCTATTTCCTATGGGATCACTCACGATATGTTCTTGTATACTATCTGCACTGTTTTAGAGCAGGGGTGTCCAATCTTGCTCCCGGAGAGCCACCTTCCAGGAGAGTATAGCCCTAGTCCTATTAAACACACCTGAACCAGCTAATCAAGGTCTTCAGGAGTGTAGAAACTTCCAGGTAGGTATTTTGAAGTAGGAAAGTGGCCCTCCAGGAAAAATGTAATGCTGCCAGAACTGCCATGCAATTCTAATCCTTTAGAACCTAAAGGAAGGCACGCTATGTTAGAAGTCAACAGTGCAATCTAGGTAGCTCTTGTTTTTGGAGCAGAGCTTTAGTCTGGTGCAGTGTTACCAAAAAACACAGCTCACCAAGATTCAACAACAAGTGGAGAGCACAAGACACGCTGTACCATACTCCACACATGCCCTCCCTGAACTGTGTGTGTGGTTGTCTAGACACAGGTGTTGATCTTTCAAGAATTCCTGTAGCATGTATCCTAGACGGGAGAGGAAAACTGATAATTCCAGCAGATTTCCTGCAGAATTCTGGCTAGAGATTACATTCTCAGCAGAAGAGATCCCATAAACCCCTAATACAATACTGATAGCCATGGTAACCTCTCAGTGCCGTGACCATCCATTCCAGATGAAAGCCTGTCTGAGATTGTTTCCATAACGACTGCTTGGCCTGAGCCGCTGTACTGGATTTTCCCATGGTAGCTTTTATAGCTGTTTGTCAGCATCCGTTCCTAGCAAACGATCGCTTCCTTCTGCCCTGAACTAACTACAACGAGAAAGTGCTACGACTTCCTTTTTTCTACACAAATATTTATGACATACTTATTTATTGTATAGGTTATTGTTTTTCCAAGGGAGAAACTGATGAACTATTTTTTTCAGATGTTGATAAATGTTTTAAGGATATCCTGTAGTACAAGGCAGTCTAGTTTAATTTAGATGATGAACCATGTGTAGGTCCACAAAAGCAGATTTTTTGTATACATAAAATACTATTTGGCTATTCTCAGATGAATTGTCAGGAAATACTTATTACTGAATATTAAAAACATTAAATGTGCTGTGTCTATGGTTATCGTAACTGACTGCTGAAATTCTGCTGACATTTGTGGTCTTATTTCATTCGTTTAGCTTGACGGTCTGCTGGTCTCATTATTTGCACTCTCACTCTCTCTCACTTACACATGTCATGACTAATATCTCCATCCATCATTGCAGTTCATTTTAGCTATTAAGTAAATAAACAGCTTGTCCTTCATTCTAATTTATGGTGTTTGGCAAGTAATACTACCATTGATGTGCTCTCACCAAAATTAATTAATCTTTACTTAATTACCAAGCTTGGATGTTGCATACACTCTTAACCCGAATTAGTTGACTTTACTCTGAATTAGTTGACTTTACTCGCAAATCGCATGGAAACCCGTTGCCCTATACCACTTTAGTATTTACACAAGGTGGATCTAAACATGTTGAGTTGTATTAACATGGAACCTTAACTTTTCACACAAGCTGAAACTAAACATGTTGAGTTGTATTAACATGGAACCCTAACTTTTAACAAGCAGAATCACAGAAGGAAAGAGAAACGCAATAACTACAACTGAATTTAGCCACAGCTGAGATTAAATCAACTGAAGAGAAAAGAAGACATTAAATCTCTGAAGATCTCTGCAGAGGAGGATTAAACAACTCAAACAGCATTACCAGCTTCACTTATTACTAACCAGATTTACTTTATTTAATTTCCAATTGAATGAAATCAAGAGTTGTATTTTAAGTCACCATGATGGTGGTTAGTGTTTGCTTTAGTTGCGCTCTTGACCCTTTACTCTTTAATTTTAGATTTTCTCTGTCTGCTGTAACTGTGTGTTTATAATGCACTGTAGTTGTAGCAAAAAAGTCAAGAGAAAATGAGATCAGGAGATGTCAGCTGTTTATTGATGATGACAATGACATCATCACCCATAGCCTGAATCCCTATCTTAATCAGTGTCTAATGCTTTGATGTTTTAGTTCTTGTGTTTCTAATATTGTTTTATTCATAATACAATCCATTAGATTTTACAGTATGAGATCTATCACTGTTGTTTATCAAATAATATACTTTGTTTTAAAAAAAATATTTAGTGCACAAAAACCTGATTCACACTGACATCAAGTAACAGCATATGAATCTCAACAATGGTGACAATCAAACAAAATATCATGATAATTAGATCAACTCTGAGCATAAAACAACATACAAAAATCCATTTGCATAATTTATTAATGCCGCAATGCATGCTGGGAGATGTGGTTTAGTTTTGATTGGTGGCACCCAGCATGCACTGCAGCATGAAGCATTTAATTTATTGTCACCATTGTCGAGAATCATTAGCTGAGTCTTGATGTCTAAGAAAGAATGTAAAGAAAAAGTTTAATGCACTATTTTTTTTAAAATCCTTTATATTATTTGATTAACACTGTTGGATCTCCGCTGTCAAGTCACAATGCTACTATATTTAATTTAAAAAAATCCGCCAAAATATTTGACACTGATTCAGATCAGGGATTCAGGTCACAACTGTTTACAATGATTACAACCTCATCAATAGATCTAATTTTCTCTTGGCTTTTTTGCTACAACCAATGTGCATTATAAACACACAGTTACAGCAGCCAGAGAAAATCTAATATTAAAGAGTCAAGGGTCAAGAGCCCAACTAAAGCAAACACTAACCACCATCATGGTGACTTAAAATACAACTTGATTTCATTCAAACGGAAATTAAATAAAGTAAATCTGGTTAGTAATATGTGAAGCTGGTAATGCTTTTTGAGTTGTTTAATCCTCCTCTGCTGAGATCTTCAGAGATTTAATTTATTTTATCTTCAATTGATTTAATCTCAGCTGTTGCTAAAGTCAGTTGTAGTTATTGCGTTTCTCTTTCCTTCTGTGATTCTGCTTGTTAAAAGTTAGGGTTCCATGTTAATACAACTCAACATGTTTAGTTTCAGCTTGTGTAAAAAGTTAGGGTTCCATGTTAATACAACTCACCATGTTTAGTTTCAGCTTGTGTAAAAACTAAAGTGGTATAGGGCAACGGGTTTCCACGCGATTTGCGAGAAAAGTCAACTAATTTGGGTTAAAACATAAAAGAATAAGTAATGATCACTCGTAAGTTTAATTAGAAACAAAATCTGGGTTTACAGTGAGGCTTTTATGAAGTAAACATATTGCAGTTTTTTTCAACTGCTTACACACATTTTCAAAACTTTGCCTCTTTTTTTCAAAACTTTATACACAAATCCAAGAATTGCACACAGAAAATGCAAAATGCCTCACTTCTCTTGCATAATGAAGCACTGCATTCAAAATATCATGTGTGTTACATAGATAATTGTGGGTTGTTGTCTGCAAAAAGTGTTTTATGAAATTGAAAATTTGGAAGATAATAGTGTATAACAAAGGCCATCCCTAAAACTTCAGCCTATATACACTTTGACAATATATGGAGAAAGGTGTGTGATGTTATTGAGATCTCATAAACTTTAGAGGAGACAAATGTGAGAAATCCAGAGGCTCTAGCTGAGGAGAAAAGTCTGAGCACAGTGTGTGATATCACTGAGATCTCTTCTGAAACTTTAGAGGAGACAAGTGTGAGACCACTGGAGTCTTAAGTTTTGGAGAAAAGTATGAGCACAGTGGGTGATGTTATTGAGATCTCTTATACACTTTAGATGAGACAAATGTGAGACCATTGGAGTCTTTAGTTTAGGAGAAAAGTCTGAGCACAGTGTGTGATCAATATTATTGATCTGCATGCATTGACACCATTATATAAGACCTGAACTGAGCTGGACGATGACATTATGGTTTTCTCCAGAGTGGCTATATATATATACAGGTCCTTCTCAAAAAATTAGCATATTGTGATAAAGTTCATTATTTTCCATAATGTAATGATAAAAATTAAACTTTCATATATTTTAGATTCATTGCACACCAGCTGAAATATTTCAGGTCTTTTATTGTTTTAATACTGATGATTTTGGCATACAGCTCATGAAAACCCAAAATTCCTATCTCAAAAAATTAGCATATCATGAAAAGGGTCTCTAAACGAGATATTAACCTATTCACCTGAATCAACCAATTAACTCTAAACAACTGCAAAAGATTCCTGAGGCTTTTAAAAACTCCCAGCCTGTTTCATTACTCAAAACCGCAATCATGGGTAAGACTGCCGACCTGACTGCTGTCCAGAAGGCCATCATTGACACCCTCAAACAAGAGGGTAAGACACAGAAAGAAATTTCTGAACAAATAGGCTGTTCCCAGAGTGCTGTATCAAGGCACCTCAGTGGGAAGTCTGTGGGAAGGAAAAAGTGTGGCAAAAAACGCTGCACAACGAGAAGAGATGACCGGACCCTGAGGAAGATTGTGGAGAAGGACCGACTCCAGACCTTGGGGGACCTGCGGAAGCAGTGGACTGAGTCTGGAGTAGAAACATCCAGAGCCACCGTGCACAGGTGTGTGCAGGAAATGGGCTACAGGTGCCGCATTCCCCAGGTCAAGCCACTTTTGAACCAGAAACAGCGGCAGAAGCGCCTGACCTGGGCTACAGAGAAGCAGCCCTGGACTGTTGCTCAGTGGTCCAAAGTACTTTTTTCAGATGAAAGCAAATTTTGCATGTCATTCGGAAATCAAGGTGCCAGAGTCTGGAGGAAGACTGGGGAGAAGGAAATGCCAAAATGCCTGAAGTCCAGTGTCAAGTACCCACAGTCAGTGATGGTCTGGGGTGCCATGTCAGCTGCTGGTGTTGGTCCACTGTGTTTTAACAAGGGAAGGGTCAATGCAGCTAGCTATCAGGAGATTTTGGAGCACTTCATGCTTCCATCTGCTGAAAAGCTTTATGGAGATGAAGATTTCATTTTTCAGCATGACCTGGCACCTGCTCACAGTGCCAAAACCACTGGTAAATGGTTTACTGACCATGGTATTACTGTGCTCAATTGGCCTGCCAACTCTCCTGACCTGAACCCCATAGAGAATCTGTGGGATATTGTGAAGAGAAAGTTGAGAGACGCAAGACCCAACACTCTTGATGAGCTTAAGGCCGCTATCGAGGCATCCTGGGCCTCCATAACACCTCAGCAGTGCCGCAGGCGCATGCCTCCATGCCACGCCGCATTGAAGCAGTAATTTCTGCAAAAGTATTCCCGACCAAGTATTGAGTGCATAACTGAACATAATTATTTGAAGGTTGACTTTTTTTTGTATTAAAAAACACTTCTTTTATTGGTTGGATGAAATATCCTAATTTTTTGAGATAGGAATTTTGGGTTTTCATGAGCTGTATCCCAAAATCATCAGTATTAAAACAATAAAAGATCTGAAATATTTCAGTTGGTGTGCAATGAATCTAAAATATATGAAAGTTTAATTTTTATCATGACATTATGGAAAATAACGAACTTTATCACAATATGCTAATTTTTTGAGAAGGACCTGTATATATATATATATATATATATATATATATATATATATATATATATATATATATATATATACAACCCCAAATCAGAAAGAGTTGGGACATTTTGTAAAATGCAATAAAATCAAGAATCTGTGATTTGTTAATTCTATTTAACCTTTTATTAGCTGACCAAAGTACAAAGAAACGTTTTCCAATGTTTTTATACCTTTCATCATCTTCCATACATACTATTGTCACAAGATTCAGGGAATCCAGAGAAATCTCAGTCTGTGTAGGGCAAGGCAGTAGACCTCTGTTGAATGTGCGTGACCTTTGAGCCCTCAGATGGCATTGCACAAGATACCATCATGCTAATCCGTTAAATACAGCCACATGTGCTCAGAAGTAATTTGGAAAACCATTTTCTCTGAAAACAGTCTGACGCTGCATCAAGAAATGCCACTTGCATCTCTGTTATGCAAGGAGAAAGCTTTACATCGGTTCTATATGGAGATGCCGGCGAGTTCTCTGGGCCTGAGCTCATCTCAGATGGTCTAGAAGACAGTGGAAATGTGTGCTGTGGTCAGATGAGTCCATGTTTCAGCTTGTTTTTGGGAGAAAATGGACATCGAGTTCTCAGTCCCAAAGACGAAAGGGACCAACCAGACTTTCACCAGCGACAGGTGCAAAAGCAAACATCTGTGCTGTTATTGAGGTGCATCATTGCAAACGGTATGGGTAACTTGCATTATTATGAAGGTACTATTGACATGGAGGCATGTATTTGGATTGTACAGAGACATAAACTGCCATCAAGATGACATCTTTCCTGGGAAGCAAGACAATCCCAGGCCTCATTCTGCACATTCAAAAACTGAGTGGTTTCAAGACACTCTGCACCATAGAAGAGATGTGCCTGCCTGTTTACTGCAGTCCAGATATGTCTCTTATGGAAAATGTATGATCCATCATGAAAAGGAGAATCAGGCAACGATGACCACAGACTGTTGAGTGGCTGTCTTGTAACAGACAAGATTGGGCAAATATTCCACTAGCAAAACTCCAACAATTAGTATCCTCAACTCCCAAATGATTAAAAAGTGTAATTAAAAGGAAAGGTGAAGTGACACAGTGGTAAACATGCCTCTGTCCCAACTTTTTTTTGTGTTGCAGCCATCAAAATCAAAATTTGTTCATATTTACAAAATACAATTATGTTGGTCAGTGAAAACATTGGAAAACTTTTCTTTGTACTTTTGTCAGTTAAAAAAAGGTTAAAAAGAATGAACAGATAACAGATTCTTGATTTTATTGCATTTTATAAAATGTCCCAACTTTTTTTGATTTGAGGTTGTATATAAATTAACTAAATTAATACTAAACTGAACTAAACTTTTTTTCCACAGAAATTAACCATCACTGAACTTACTTAAGCTTGACTTAATGACTCTAATTTCTTCTAGAAACAAGCTTTGTTGCATTATTTTCCTATCATTGTAAAGCTGCTTTGAAACAATCTGTTTGGTAAAAAGCGCTATATAAATAAAGGTGACTTGACTTTTTTAAACAAGACAAATGTGAGACCATTAGAGTGTTTAGTTTGGGAGAAAAGTCTGAGCACAGTGTGTGATGTTATTGAGATACTTCTAAACTAAAGAGATGACTCAACACCGGTGATATGTTATGCCCTAAATTAATACATTATTAACTAACTGTATTTTTCTATGTACATTTCTGAAATGCACTTTCTGTAAAGCTGCTTTAAACAATATGTATTGTGAAAAGCGCTATACAAATAAATTTTAATTGAATTAAACTTAAGAGGAGACAAGTGTTAGACCATTGGTGGATTTAGTCTAGGAGAAAAGTCTGAGCACAGTTTGTGATGTTACTGAGATCTCTTCTAAACTTTAGAGGAGACAAGTGTGAGACAATTGGATTCTTTAGTTTAGAAGAAAAGTCTGAGCATAGTGTGTGATGTTATTGAGATCTCTTCTGAAACTTTTAAGGAGACAAATGTGAGAGTGTTAGAGTTTTTGTCTCAGGAGACAAGTGAGAGAAGCAGGAGACTCAAGCAAAAGTCTCCATTCGATGTTAAAATAACCTAAAGTATCTACTTTTGAGATATCAAAGCAGTTGTTTCCCAACTTTTTGGGGCGCTCAACACTCACCAAAAAAGAAGGAAAAGGAGAGCTCTGTATCGCAGCATATACTCCGTACTAGTTTTCACATTGTGGTTGACTTACAGTACAAAGAGGGTGCAGGCTCCATCATGGCCACTGCGAAGGTTCTTGAGCTTGTGGAATGTGGATTTCGGCAAAGGATTCACACGGTCTCTGCATCTCCTGTTTGGGCGCTAAAAACCCTAAACCAGCGCTGTCCAACCCCGAGGGCTGTCCGCACTGCACAACGTTCTCAACTAAAACCAGAGAAAGAGGGCATTTGATGGTCCCTTATCAGAAGAGGAAGATGATGATGACAAGGTGTTGTCGACCATCCTCGAGGACGAGGATGATGACGATGAAGTCGTATATTCTTCCCCCGAATCAGTCCTGTCCGCCAAGTGCACAGGATGCCAGTTCTCCCTCCTCGGTGCAGACGGACACTGATCTACTTGAGGTCTGTCGCAGGGCCACCGCAAGATTGTCGATCGATTGGCCATCCCAACCGGCAGGACAAGGGCCTGAAAGAGACCTGTATGATGGAAAGCGACTTCCATCATGTCTCCCTCCAGCGAGGCTGTTTATTCCAGCCGTCCCGGCCTGTGTGGCTGAAATGAAGAGGTTTTGAAACAAACCTTTTTCCCACTGAGTACCCGTTAAAGGCTTCACAAGATTGGACGTCCAGGGAATGGAGGATTTAGGCAAATCCTCCCCCTGTAGAAATATCTGTGGTGAATCATCTAAACCCAGGCCGCAGGGCAGCTCTCTCTTCAACAAGAGCCTAACTGCCAGGGAAAACTGAGCACTTCGCCGCCTCTGTTTTTTTAAAGATCTTTAAATCATCTTCACTGGCCGTTTGTGCTTTGAACACGACATCCCTCTTTACTGCCTATTAAGCAGAGTTATTAGAGGAGATCGGCCATCAGCTAGACTCCTGATCTCCCAACCCAGCGCTCTGGGAGGAGATATGCGTCATCATAGATTTAACCCTGCACACGTCTCGCAGAGCAGTTCAAAGTTGCAGACGGAGTATGGGCTTAGTGGTCGTGGGAGAGAGATCGCTTTGACTGGGCCTGTCAGGACTCTCTGACAAAGAGAAAGTGGAGTTTTGGATGCCCCCGATCCAAAGGCCATGTTCGGCGCAACGGTTACAGCGATGCATCAGCAATGTGACCTGCAGAAAAAAAGAGGGAGAAGCATTCGAGCAATGCCTCACTAGAAAGCCGACAGCTCGACCTTATCAACCGAGCAGACCGAATTTCAGACCGTCAGGGAGAGGAGGACATTTGGACTATCAGCCTTCCCGTCCCACTCCACCACAACAGCAGGGAAACGCAGCCCAACAGCCAAAGCCCTTTTTGAGAAACCGAAACAGTCTTTTGCGGCCACAACAGCGAAACACCGATCGGCTACCCCTCAGGGGAACAATGAGAGGCGGTCGACCTGAGACGCTGGTTTGTCATCAGGAAAGGTTTGGAGACAGCACCCAGAGTTTCTCTGTCCCATCCAGAAGTATTCCTCTCTCCCTCCCGCAACGAAAAGGAGAAGGAATTTAAGTGTGAAACAGGTTCATGTGGACAGTTCAAAATCCAATGTGTGCGTGTGTACAGCCCATGTTATTCAGGTTCCCCCCAGAGATGTGTCCCTCCCTCCACCTATCAGGTTTGTTCTGAGGGAAGAAGGACAAAAGTTCACAAGCATCCCATTAAAAATAAAGTTTTCTCTGACGCATCAAGGCCAAGGGCCGAGAGCGTAGAGTGGGATTAAAAGAGAAAAGATTAAAACAATCACAAATAAAGATGAATATGACTCCTTCACTGGAGAGGTATTCCCCCCCTTCACCACTAAAGTGTGCTGCAGCACACTTCGGGAAAGGTGGAAGTCAGAAAAGGCCCACTCGCTGCTCAGGCAGTGATCTGACACGCATTCGCAGTTCATCCCTAGGTTTTAACCATGATAGAAAGAGGTTACAGACTTCAGTTTGCTGTAAAACCTCCTGTGTTCAATGGAGTGGTAATTTCAGTCAAGTCACCTTTATTTATATAGCACTTTTTACAATACAGATTGTTTCAAAGCAGCTTTACAGAGATAACAGGAAAATAATGTTGTAATAATATTGTTAAATACAAAATTAAATGTCCCCAACTAAGCAAGCTAAAAGCCAATGGCGACAAAGGCGCAGAAAGGCGAAGAAAGGTGACGAAAGGCGAAAAAGGCGAAAAGGCGACAATGGCAGGGAACCAAAACTCCATCAGGTGACGGAATGGGGAAAAAAAACCTAGGGAGAAACCAGGCTCAGTCGGGGGACCAGTTCTCCTCTGGCCAACGAACGAACAGTGTATGATTATGATTCAGTCAGCATTACAGGTCAGAAGTCAGATTGGATCGGAACATTATATTATGCAGTTTATCTGGTTGAAGATCATAGTCATCACGCTTATATGTAGGCGAGTTTGTTGAGGATCAGTGCCGATGGCTGTGTGTCGATGAGGCCTTCACAGGGGAGAGTCTAGTTGACACAAGCTCTGCTGACGCTGCAGGAATGCGTTCTGGTCGTGTCTAGGCACAAGTCCACCATCTGATCTGGATACGGCCAGGGTCCAGCTGATTACAGTTAACCTCGGAATAAACAGAAAGATTAAAATTAGCGTAGATGCTGTAACAAGTCAGCTCAGAGGGGAAAAATGAATAATCAATAATAACTGGTTATGATTAATTATGAATATTTGGGTCAGTTAATGGTATTAACTTGATGTACCTAACTTAATATTACAATCAATTAATCAGTTCGTCCAACGAACTCTTTTGATTATTCATTTATTCTAAGAAAAGGGGTATCTTCCATGGCTACGGAAAATAATTGTTTCTTAGCATGTACAGCGCTTTGAGCATGTAACAAGATCAAAATCATAAGAGACGTTATCTGCAAGCAGTGAATCAGAGCCAAATACATATTGTGCACAAGTTTTATTAACTAAATCACGAACATAACTAAACTAAACAAACATATATAAATACATGTATAGGTAAAAGGGTGAATGATAGCATGAAACTGGAAACCGGAAAGGGAACTATGAAAATAACTAATCAATATTATCATTTTCAAAGCACCTTCTTAAATTGATACTTGCATGGCTTTGCAGTGGACACAATTCTTGAAGTTGTTTGAAATTGAAGTTGTTGACGGTTCTGTGAGTGTCAAATGTTGAAGTTGATGAAGAAGATGATTAACTTGCATGGGTAGTTTGACTCTGTTCTGGTTGGAGGTTTTCTCTCTCTCCATTAGCACATGGCTGAGCACATGCAGATTGTGTGACCTGCCGGTCCTGGGCCGGAGAGGCCATGCAGGCAACCAAGGAGTGAGGAAGTCGGCGTAGTTGGTTGTCCATTCAGTGATGGTAAAGTGGTAGTTTTCTTCTGAGTTGAAATGAAGAAAATACTGTCTGACTCTGTTAGGAGAGTGAAGGCATAGCAGGCTGTGGTCACAGCCTGCCGGGGCCCATAGGACGTCCCCCCAGACATCAACAAGCAGTCGAGAAGCAGGAGCAAGAGAGCACTGATCTTGTGATCACTGATTTTTTACATGAAGATGTCACACCCTCTGGGGTCTGTGAGCCAATAAGAAGTGTTTCCTTTGGAGGGAAAATTTTACGACCCTTTGTGTTAGAGCAGGACATTTGAATCTGTAATTTATTGGGTGTTTAAGAAAAAGAATTTTCAAGATTCTTATAATACCCATGCATCAAGTTAGCAAAATGTAATGTAAATTAACAAATGGGGAATGAATGTTGGAGTTTATAGAGACCAAATATGCCACACATATTTCTATGCAAAGTCTGAAGCATTAACCCATTAGAGTTTACAAGAAAACATAGGCCAAAACAATATCAGAAGGAAAATCATGAGATGTGAAAATTAGATACATGTTTATACATTTCTCAAGTGGTTATATATATAGAATATATAATAGGATTAACAGGGTTTATATATATATATATATATATATATATATATATATATATATATATATATAGTATAATAATATAAATAATATATATATAGGATTAACAGGGTTAATTTCTCCTTCTCAGGAGAATTAAGTGAGTGTCACATCTCTCAGGAATTTCCTTTTTGAGGTCGTAAAAATCCTTATCTATGTAACCGGACACTGAGTTCTGCCAGTGGTGTTAGTTTCAGGGGAAGTTGGCCACATATCTTAGTTGGGAGAGTGAGTTTGCCGTACTATTAATTAAATATAATGAATAATTTGTGTGTGATGGGTTCAGACGCTTCAATGCCATTCTTTTTATGATGTAGCAAATACATCAGGTGTTATAGGAGTGTTTCCGGTTCCGGCTGACCTAATTTATGCAGCCTAATAATCATTTAACTGATTTGAATAATAGGAATGTATAGTGTTCTATGTGTATGCCAGGTTGAAGAAATGTGTTTTTAATCTAGATTTAAACTGACAGAGTGTGTCTGCTTCCCGGACAAAGTTAGGAAGACTGTTCCAAAGTTTAGGTGCTAAAAAGGAAAAGGATCTACCACCAGCAGTCAATTTTGACATTCTTGGTATTATCAACTGGCCGGAATTTTGAGATTGCAATAGACGTGAAGGACAATAATGCGTTAAGAGCTCGCTCAAGTACTGGGGAGCGAAACCATTAAGTGCTTTGTAAGTAATCAGCAGTATTTTAAAATGTATACAATGTTTAATAGGGAGCCAATGCAGTGTTGACAGAACCGGGCTAATATGGTCATACTTCCTGGTTCTGGTAAGAACTCTAGCTGCTGCGTTTTGGACCAGCTGTAGTTAAGCGTGCAGGGCAACCACCCATAATAGCATTACAATAATCTTGATGTCATGAACGCATTAACTAATTGTTCTGCATTTGTCATTGAGAGCATATGACGTAATTTAGATATATTTTTAAGATGTAAAAATGCGGTTTGATAGATACTAGAACCGTGACTTAAAGATTGGTATCAAAGAGCACACCCAGGTTCCTAACCGATGACGAAGACTTGACAGAGCATCCATCAAATGTTAAACAGCATTCTAGATTATTACGTGAGGAAGTTTTTTGTCCAATAATTAGATTCTCTGTTTTTTCAGAGTTAAGTAGTAGGAAATTACTAATCATCCAGTTTTTTTATATAAGCTATGCATTTCGCTAATTTTGTGAATTGGTAAATTTTGTCAGGGCGTGAAGAAATATGGAGCTGAGTGTCGTCAGCATAACAGTGAAAACTAATGCCATGCTTCCTAATGATATCTCCTAAGGGTAGCATGTACAGAGTGAACAGCAGCAGTCCTAGTACTGAGACTTGTGGTACACCATACTGAACCTTTGATCAATAAGACATCTCTTCATTTACTGCTACAAACTGATAACGGTCAGATAAGTATGATGTAAACCATGCTAATGCAATTCCACTAATGCCAACATAATTTTTGAGTCTATTTAAAAGAATGTAGTGGTCAATAGTATCAAATGCAGCCCTAAGATCGAGTAGCACTAATAGGTTGATTTAGATGATTTAACGAGTTTGATTAATTTTTCCTCTCCTATAGCAATGAATGAATAAAATTTTTCCTCAAGGAGACTACAATGCACTGCCTGATGCGATACTGTAGTAGATGGTTGCATAGTTATAATTTTCTCCTTGATATTATCTTGTAAGTAAAGAAGTTCATAAAGTCATTACTGCTGTGCTGCTTGGGACAGTCTAGGATTGAAGCTTTATTTTTAGTTAATTTAGCCACTGTTTCAAATAAATATCTAGGGGTTTGTTTATTTTCTTCTAATAGGGTTGAAAAATAAGCAGATCTAGCAGCTTTTAAGGCCTCTCTGTACGCAATCGTACTCTTTCCATGAAATGTGAAAAAAAAATCTTCCAGTTGTGCTCCATTTTTCTGGTTGCCCTTTTAATGGCCTGAGTGTGCTCGTTGTACCACGGCATTGGACTATTTTCTTTAATCTTCTTTAAGTGTAAAGAAGCAACTGTGTCTAAAGTGCTGGAAGAGAGAGAGTCAAAAGTTTCTGTCGCAATATTGAGTTCTTCTAAGCTATCTGGGGTGCTGAGTAGATGAAACTGATCAGGAATATTATTAATAAAGCAATCTTTAGTGGCAGAAGTGATAGCTCTGCTGTAGAATTTAAACGGCATCAACATTGATTCCATGTGATAATATTAGATCTAGAGTATGATTACGACAATGAGTAGGTCCTGACACGTGTTGTCTAACTCCAATAGAGTTCAGATTGTCTTTAAATGCCAATGCCAATGCATCTTTTCCTCTACATCAGAATCTACATGTATAATAAAATCACCAACAATTAGGACTTTATCTGCAGCCAGTACTAACTCTGACAGAAAATCAGCAAATTCCTTGATAAAGTCTGTATGGTGGTCTGGTGGCCTGTATACAGTAGCCAGCACAAATCTCAAACGTTATTTATCATTTACACTAGATAGTGTTACATTAAGCACCAAAACTTCAAATTATATTAAAAACAAGACTTCTCAGTAGTTCTGAAGATGTTACTATAAATTACAGCAACACCTCCCCCTGTGCCTTTTAGATGGGGCTCATGTTTATAACAGTAATCTTGGGGGGTGGACATTTAAAGTAATGTAATCATCTGGTTTTAGCCAGGTTTCTGTCAAACACAGCACATCTATGTTATAATCTGTAATCGTATCAGTAACAATAAGTGCTTTCATCTGTATTATATCTGTTTTTTATTTGTTGAACATAAATTAAATTTTTACCCTTAAATGTGTCTAGGAGTCTTTTGTATGTCCTAATTCGGGAACAGACACAGTCTCTATATGATGATACCCAGGTGAAAGAGTCTCTATGTGATGGGATTTATCTGATCTCAGTGACGTGAGACAGCTAGCAGATGGTCGGTTTAGCCAGTCTGTCTGCTTGACTGAGCCCCAATTCATGTTTGAGCTCTAAGACTACTCTATGTGCTGAATACCATCTCTTTTCAACAGGTCAGGTCTGCCCCAAAAACTTTTCCAATTGTCTATGAATTTTATATTATTTTGCGGACACCACTTAGACAGCCAGCCATTGAGAGAGGACAGTCTACTAAGTATGTCATCACTCTGGCGAACAGGAAGGGGGCCAGAGCAAATTATAGTGCCTGACATCGAACTTGTGAGTTCACACACCTCTTTAACGTTCATTTTAGTGATCTCCGACTTGTGAAGTCGAACATCATTAGTGCCGACGTGAATAATAATCTTAGATAATTTACGATTAGCATTAGCCAGCACTTTTAAATTTGCTTTGATGTCAGGGTGCTCTGGCTCCGGCAAACATGTGACTATGGTGGCTGGTGTCTCTATTTTCATGTTCCGTGTAATAGAATCGCCAATAACTAGGGCACATTCAACAGGATTCTTTCACTGAGTGGGGAGAACCTGTTAAATGTTGTAATCGGAACAGAAGAGTGGTGTTTTGCCCCAAGACTACAGGGTCTCACGGTCACCCAGTTGCCGAACAATGTACAGAATTCACTAAGCTGGCACAAGCGCGTGATAGGAAAATAAATATAATAAATAAAGACGACAGGCATGGATGGTGCGTCAACAGGCTAGCGAGTTACTAGCGTGTTTTGCAGGCTAGTGAAATTACTAGTGTGTTGTGCTAGTGATAACCATAAAGTAGCCAAAGGGGAATCAGCTTGGGTCTTAGAGAAAGAAATAGTCTATTTAATGAAAAAAGTTGTGATAAGAATGATTCCAACAGAAGAGAGCCACAAGGGCTATTATTCCTGTTATTTTGTGATTCCCAAAAGAGGGGTAGGTCTCCGTCTCATTTTGGATTTACGGGTCCTCAACAAACACCTAAGAAAAAACAAATTTAAATTGCTTTTGCTCAGAACTTTGGAAGGATTAGGTTTCAAAATAAATCCAGAGGAAGAGTTGTCTAACTCAGTGGTTCCCAAAGTGGGTGCCGCGTATTTTCCAATTTAAACAGCCTAAAATAACTATCGTACCATATAATAACCTTTTACAGCATATTTTAAAATAATATCAAAACACCAACATATGCATGTCCAAACGAAAATGAATAAGCGAAAAAACACTGATATATTACATACATTTAAAGTTGAAATGTTTATTTGCCGCTAATTGGACTGTTCTCGGGAGGGAATCGTCCCGCTCGCTCCACCCTTTGTAATGGTGCGCGCTCAATTTTATATTTCACGCAGATTGACAGGACAGGGCAAATATGGATAAATGTATTAGTTTTAACAAAAGAAAAGCGGAAATGTCACAGCCCAGAAGACCGACGGACATCAACCCGGGACCATCACCACCCAAAAAAAAAAAAACATTAGACAGTACTCTGAAAGCTACCTGGCTTACGGTTTTACATGGATCGGAGATGCAAGCTGTCCCACGCCTGAATGCCTCATCTGCAGAGAAAAGCTATCAAATGCAGCAATGGTACCGAGTAAGCTAAAGAGACATTTAGACACGAAACACCACGGTTTAACCCGCTAAGACATAGAATACTTCAAGCGACTAAAAGCACAAAATGTTAAACAGAACCAACAAATTATGTCATGTGTGCGTGTGTCTGATAAAGCTCAGAAGGCAAGCTTCTTAGTAGCAGAGCTAATCGCCAAATCAAAGAAGCCCCATAACATTGCGGAATCACTCATTTTGCCAGCCTGCAAAAAAATCGTAGGGGTAATGATAGGTGAGGACGCTGTCAAAGAAATTGACAAAATCCCATTATCAAACAACACGATTAAACGTTGCATTGATGACATGCCTGCTGATATAGAAACAACTATCCGAAAAACTAAACAAAAGTGGCAAATTTGCACTCCAAATTGATGATTCTATGGATTGCAGTGGACACTGTCATCTCCTGTCCAGTGTCCAGGAATTAATTATGAAGATTTTTTTTTCTGCAAAGAACTATCAAGTCGTGCAACAGGGGAAGAAATGTTTATTGTCATCGATACGTACTTGAAAGAATATGGTCTAAACTGGGGCATGTGTCATAGTATTTGCACAGATTGAGCTGCATCTATGACTGGAAAAGTAAAAGGACTGGTAACTATGGTGAAGAACCAAAACCCAGATGTGCAGATTACCCATTGCATGCTGCACCGCGAAGCACTCGTCGCAAAAGCAATGCCCCCAGACCTGACTGTAGTATTAGAACAAGCTGTCAAAATTGTAAACTACATTAAGTCACGACCATTGAAGACCCGATTGTTTAACATACTGTGCAATGAAATGGGGTCTGAGCATCAGAGTCTGCAGGTGCTTTCCTGTGTCTATGAGCTTCAAGATGAACTCAGGCAGTTTTCAACTGTGCACGACATACCCCACAAAGAACAGATCAACGACAACTCGTGGTGGGCTAAGATTGCATACCTCGTAGACATTTTTAGTCACTTAAATGAGCTTAACACAAAGATGCAAGGAACGAAAGGAAACATTTTAACAGCAACAGACAAACGTAATGGTTTCAAGGCCAAACTCAAGCTGTTGCAAGAAATTCTGAAAAATAAAAACATTGCCATGTTTCCCTTAACAGCAGAGGACCCTGCTCACAAGACTCCAGTTCTATTCAAATCTATATCTGCACATCTGAAGACGCTACAGGAAAGGTTGGAGGTTTACTTCCCCGCTGGCGCTGATAATGAAAACTTTGACTGGATCTGTGACCCCTTTAACCCTCTCTCATCAGAATCGGCAAAGATGTAGCCAATCAAATTACAAGAAGAACCGGCGGAACTTCTTATGGATCGCACTTTAAAATTAAAATTTGGAGAAATGTCTTCAGATGAATTTTGGCTGCACGTGGGACACGAATACCCATCTATCTGAGAATGCGCCGTCAATGTGCTGTTGCCGTTTTCAACCTCTTGTGCAAGCTAGCGTTCTCATTCCTGGCATACGTCAAAAACAAAAAAAGGCAGCGCCTGTCAGTGGTGTTACAGTCTTTGTCTGCACCAGTCTGTCTTAGTCTGCACTACACTCCCCAGAATCCTCCTTGTCTCCACACCTGAACTCATTCCCTCACTTATCAGCCCGTTTATCGTTATCATCATCCGTGTCACCTGTCTTCACCTTGTTATGATTTGTGCTAGTATTTAGTTTGCTTGTGTTCAGTCTGTCTTTGTCAGTTCTTGTGCCTATGTTATCTTTTAATGTGTTGGAGTTTATTTTGTTTTTGTTGTTTTGAATATTAGTAAATGTTGGAATTGAAGCCTCTTGACTCAGTCTTCTCCTTCAACCTACACAACACCCTGACAGAAGAACCGACCTAGATATGGATTTCCACAGCTCTCTTGAGGAACATCTAGAGGTTTTCTTGGATTTGGTACCTCAAACCAGTTTCCTAGATGACTTCCTCTGCACGTTTGTACATGTGGGACTGAACAACACCACTCGAGCGCAGTTGTCTGGAGTACCACCTCAAGGAAGCTTTGCCCATTTTGTGGAGTGGGTGCTGGTATCCTGTGGATCATCCTTCACCATGACAAGTGGAGCACGATCTACGAGTTGCACTATCCTCAATCAACCCCCGTATCAAGAGGCTGTACCCGCAAAAGCAGGCACATGTTTCCCATTAAAATTGCAGTTCCATGCAAAGATATTTTATTTTTTATAAGTTATAAGGTCAGGTTTGAACAAAGCAAACGAGGAACTAAAGAAAACATATTTGGATTGTTTATTATTATTTAAAGAGTTAAGTATCTTTAAATCTGTTCTGTTCCAATGTTTCTCACATACAGTAGCCTAATTGGTTAAAATCAGTCTGTTGACGTGTGTCCAGTTATAAATGGACAGATGATTCATCTGAAGGGGTTGTTTTGCCTCATTGTGTCTGTTGTGATGCATTCATAATAAATTCATGCTGCTGTTTATGCTTCATTTGTTGTTTTCTCATCAGGATATAATTGTATATATGTATGTACATATGTTTATTTATTTTAATTGGGTTGGGGTGCTGTGAAAAAAAAACAACACTACAAAGGGGTGCCATGCTTTCAAAAGGTTGAGGAACCACTGTTCGAACTACTTCACAGGAAATGGTCTACTTGGGTCTCAGGTTGGATTCAGTGATGTTTCAAGCTTTCCTGTCAGAGGAACGCATCAATGCATTTCACATACATTTCACAGTTGTCTCTCCCATTTTCAATGAGGGATATCAGTTTCTTTCAGGACGTGTCTTCGGCTACTAGGTCTGATGTCCTCAACAGTGTCAGTGGTTCCCCTAGGACTGCTGCGAATGAGGGATTTTCAGAACTGGACAGTTTCACAGGGCATTCAGACCAAGAGCCGTCTCAGCTGCAGAGTGCACGTCTCACCAAAATGCACGAGCGCTCTCCATCATTGGAGAGCCCCGTCTTTTCTCCGAAAAGGATACCATCTGGGCCCTATCATATTAAGGAAAGTGGTGACGACGGATGCATCTCTCACAGGCTAGGGGGTGGTGTTCGAGGGTAGAACAGTGAGAGGAGTTTGGTCACCTGCACTGAGAGGGAAGCACATACATTTTCTTGAGCTACTGACAGTGTTTCTAGCTCTGAGACACTTTATGCATTTTCTCAAAAATCCTCATGTATTGGTCAGGACAGACAATACGACGGTGTTAGCCAAATTGGCAGGGAGGAGTGTGTTCTCACAAGCTTCACATGCTAGCGAAATAACTGATTATGTGGAGCAGCAGGACCCTCCTGTCATTACACTTGACGCATGTTCAAGGAATAATCGACAGGGGAGAAGATCTACTATCCAGAGGGAATCCTCTGTATGGGGAGTGGAGACTCCACCCCCAAATGATCCTCATGGTATGGCAGAGATTCGGCCGGGCTGCCGTAGATCTCTTTGCATCGCGCGAAAACGTGCATTGTCCCCAGTTCTTCTCTCTGGCCAGCGATGATGCACCATTGGGTGTGGATGCGCTAGCCCAATCCCAACCTGATCGAGCCGACATTACGGAGGGTTCGCCAATTCAGACATGTAATGATTCAGATCACGCCATACTGGCCGGGGAGACTGTGGGTGGCGGAGATTGCGCCACTGCTTTACGACCAGTCGTGGCAATTACCAGTGTGCAGGGACCTCCTTTCACAAGCACGGGGGAAACATTTCCACCCCTCCCCTCAGAAGATAGCTTTCTGGGCCTGGCCTGTGAGAGGCTGAATCTGAATGCAGTCGGGTTGCCTCCGAAAGTGATTGAGGTAATTCAGAATGCGAGGGCTCCTTCAACACATTCAATATATGATTCTAAATGGAGGGTGTTTGAAGGATGGTGCGCAGAAAGGAGAACCGTTCCTTTCTTCTGTTCAATTTCGGACGTGCTGTGGTTTTCCAAGGATAAGGTTTACCTGTCCGCTATCACGGCATGTCATATTGGTCTTGACTTGGGTATTATTGGCCAACAACCTTTTATCTGTAGATTTTAGGCTACACCCAGTGTCGTGGAACCAGCTATTTGTCTCGTGGGCTGACTGATCTCCCTTCAATACCTTTCCCATTGGATGGTCGAGGCTTTTGTGTTATGTTACAATAACGCAAATATAGAGCCCCCAGTAGGACTATTAGCACATTCTACTAGAGGTATGGCTACTTCCTGGGCTCTGTTTCCATTTCCATTCAAGAACTTTGTGTCAGCCAACTGGTCTTCTCCGAACACATTTATTTGTTTCTACAGACTGGATGTGACAGAACCCCCTCTGGCCCCTCATCCTAGGAGTGTGAAGTCAGGTGGTATAATGCAGTTTTTATTAGGGGCGTATTCCTCATATTATTCTGTTTTCACCTCTGTCAGGATTGGTGATTCAGATAATATTACTCACTCTTTCATTTGTCTGCTTCGTCAGCATATCGGCAATACAGGAGTTATCTATATCCCATTGGTGAGATACCGAACAAATGTTAGAAAGAGAACATAGGTTACTGAAGTAACCCGGTTTTCTGAAGTGAGGTGTCTCACAACATCGGCCGCCTTGCATGTCCTGCACGGAGAAGAGTTATGCGCAGAATGACAAAACGGCAGGTGGCTGCGTTTTATATTCAGGGAGGCGGGACTCCCTGATTGCTGCAGCGATTGGTCTGCCACGTTTGGCAGACACGGTGTCATTAGTGCTTCCGCGATCAGTCACACCAGGGGCGTTCCCATAGGTGAGATACCTCACTTCATGTTATCTGAGAACCGGGATTACATCAGTAACCTAACGTTTTGATAGCAATGTTGTCATCTGTACGCGAAAAATGCAAAGGAAAAACATTTCTGTTTTTAGTAGTGTAAGACTGGAAAAACTTGAAGGACTTTAAGACTTTAAGGACTTACATTTCTCTCCCCCATTCTTCATCCTGGCAGAGATCATCCAAACTCACACAAGAATCTAAATGGTTTAATGTGAATGATTATCATCAAGGTTTATACATGTTTGGTATTATTTGAAATGTCTCGGTGCGACTGGTACAAATGTCTCATTCCTAAAGAAGTAAACCCAAATGATAATAAAGTTCTTAGGAAGTTTAGAAACATCTTCCACAATGGAGGGTGTGCTTTGAGTTAACACCTTCTGACCATTTACTGACTGAATGCTAATTTTCCACTGCTTGCAAATGGTGACTTACCAATGTGGATGATGTTTAGATTTGAAATGAGGTCTGGGTATATAATGAAACGCAGTGAGAGCTCGGGGGTTTTCTATATTTGAGATCGGCCCGTGAGGCTGAGAGTTGCGAGACTCAGCCTCACGCATTTCTTGTCGGGTAAACTATTTCCTCTTTGTTCTAGAGCATTTTATGTTTTGCATTGATTATCCTTGAATTGATAATGAAATTATAATGATACATTTACCTGACATAATAAATTGTTATATTTGATTATTCTAACAGACTTTGACTTTATTTTCATTGGAGTTAAAAGGAATAGTCAAACATTAGCGTATATTTAATGATGCACAGATATCATTGAAAAACCTTTTCATTTTTTGGAGTAAGATGAAACGAGTTAATACATAAGATAAAATGTTTTGCTTTTAATTAAAAATCCCTTTGACATGGGAAGAGACGGAACACGCGTGAGACCTTCACCTCTAATCGAGTACCGCCATTGGATCGAATTAGATGGCCCTACAGTAGCCTACATAGTTGTCGTGTGAATGTACCTTAAATGAGCTTGAGATAACTTGAAGCAGTTCAGTTAATTTAAAGGTGCACAATTCTTCAAGTCCTTCAATTATTAAATTAATACAATTCGTTCGGTTCACATGACGTCACTGTAGCTTTGCGCCGCCATCTTGACGACCGACGGTCTCAGTAATGCCTGTAATATGTTGTGCAGTTTGCTGCAACAACAGCCAAAAGAGGAACTCCGAACTGGTATTTTATTCTATACCAAAAGAAAAGAATAGAAGAAATGTCTCATATTGTATGAATGACTCATATTGTATCATTTCTCATCTTTCTGTGCGCACACACCCGACCTGAAGTGTGCAGCCATAAACCCCTATACAGCGCGCGAGTAATGAATTGAGCTCTGTTTCGTGTCTGAATGGACAAATACACACAACATTATGTTTAAATGTCCGTTTTGGAGAGTATTCACGTATCAATCAATGAACAAAAGCCATCGCACACCTGTTGGTGATAGGTGCGTAGGAACGGAAGACCAAGCTTGATCGACAATCTACAAATAGGAACTCCCGCACACTATCAGTGCTTGCAAATAAAACTTTAATTTAGCCAAAGGAGAGTATTCAAGTAAAATATGTCGGTTATGTCTTAAACAGAGTTGTCATCCAGTCTCTTTGGTAGAGAGAGAGAGAGAGAGAGAGAGAGAGAGAGAGAGGGAGAGAGAGAGAGAGAGAGAGAGAGAGAGAGAGAGAGAGAGAGAGAGAGAGAGAGAGAGAGAGAGAGAGACGAGGAAAACAAACAAGCATGCAATTGGAAATGATCGCGGCCAGAAAAATTATCGAGCTCATTTTTTTTTATCGTGCGATTAATTGATTTATATTGTCTATCGCTACAGGCCTAATCCAGATTAATGACAGCTAGCCGTGAGCCGTGGCTAACAGCTGGCAAGCTAACTTACCAGCTGAGCCACTTATAGCTACCTAACAACTCGCTACCTAGTCAGAGCAAACTATACCACCAAAATCATACATTTTAATTTTTTTTTTATAATACCAACATTTCCCATGATTAAATATAAATCCTTGGTGGCCAGGTGCCGCACTTTTACCTCTTTGATCATGGAAGGCAAATTGGGGCAAGTCTGGGGTAGATAATAAAGGACAAAAGAAAACTGGGGGTAACAAATAAGGATTGGAGCCTAAAATTAAAATTGTATCTCTGTCTTTTCTCTCTCATTCAAATTGCCAGTTTGGACGGCCATACCGGGCGAGATCGGTCGTCAATATGGCGGCGTTCTATAGTGACATAGGTGGCATCTATGAATTTCATCCTTAGTAGCTAGAAAGACAATATTGTCGTTATTCAGCTTAATTTAGTTGATCCAGTTTAGTTCAATAATGTTACTATTGCAAAGGTTCATCAGTGAAACAAACTTAATTCGACAATAAAGCAGCTCAATAGAGGATAGTCATTATTCAGCTCAGGTCCGTTCAGTGTTGATTCAGTTCAGTTAGTCCAAAGTTTATAAAACACTCTTAATTTCAGCTGTAAAGTAGCCTATGTCTACAGAAATCATAGTGTCATTATTGCAGGTTAATTTAGTTCAGTGTTGATTTAGTTCAGTTCAATAACAGTGTAAGTGTTGCAAAGTCAATCAATTATGAAACAGATTTAATTTAAATAGGCTATAAATCAGCTCTACCTGTGATATTCAGCTAAATTTGGTTAGTGTTCTGTTAGTGCTAGTGCAGTAAAATCAAAAATATTCTTGAATATTAAGTGTCCCTAACAAAGCAACCCAGAGGCGACAGTGGCAAGGAATTTATGTCAAAAAAGTTTCTTTATCTCGAAGTAACAGTAACAAAATGAATGGCTCTTATGAGCCTCCGTACACCGTTGCCCCGGATGAGTAGCGTTGATGAGAGCGCCTGCGCACTGTGCGCAGTCCTCAAATCTACACATAATACGACTCGTCAACACACAACTGCTGAGTTCTCTTAGGATGTTATACAGATTAGCTCTGTCTGCTAGCGGTACACTCACAGACACACTCATTTAAACTCCCAGCTCCGCTTCATTCACAGGCCTGCTCAGTTATGAACATGATTCCGTTTTTAACGAGTTTTATTTATTTGGCGTTGTTATGCAGTTGGATAAGCTGTGATAATGACACAGAAGAGGACGAGCACGCTAAACACACGTACACGGTGGAGATGTTCAATGATGCCGTCTCTACTGCTCCACACTTCGTCATGTTCTACGCGCCCTGGTAAAACTGTACACCTTCATTAAACATTTTCATTATATTCAGATACATAAAGTGATAAATATATTGAGTTCAGTGTCGCTGTGTTAGTTATAGGTTGAATTGCTGCGATGTTTGAAGTGGCTAAGTCCATTAGCCACTTGAATCTGGTCTCCTTTAAAATAATTTGAATGAAGTGGATGTAAAGTTTCTAATGCACGTTCATATAAATACTCAAAGCACAGCTTTTTTATATTAGGGTGATGTTGATGATAATGGACTTTGGAGAAAAGTTTAAATTCCTGCAGTCATAAAGTTAAGTGTACGTGGCAGAGCAAGAACAGCCGTGACATTAGACATCACTTCCTCATCCTCTTACAAAAAAATAAAAAAGTAACGTTACCATGGTGTTTTAAAAATGTGCATTGGTAATACTAGGGTTACATTTTGGATGGTACTATGATGATTTCATGTTGTTGTTTTTAGTTATTTTTTGGACTTTACCATGATTCAAAATTCACTAACAAAAACAGTGAATTTTTTTGGATCATTGTCCCATTGAATTTTTTTAAGTACTTAGGAGTACTATGTACATTTTATTTTGCATGTGTTTTGATACCATTGTAAATGTATAGTACCATCGTTTTACAATGTTATATACTCACTTTACCATGGTACCACCACAGCATTAATCATGTTAATACCATACTGTAATACATATAAACTTAATGTTTACTTATTTCCCACAATCTTGGATGTTGCATAACTTTAAAATACTTTCATGAACTAAATGTATCATTAGGGCTCCAATTGGAAGGTACTACTAAACAATATTCCTTGATTTTATTTACATTCTATTCTCTTGGTGTTCTGTCTGTGTTCTGTACTTTGTGTACTTTTAAATTATAAATATATTTGTTTATTAACTTGAGAATGAGTCATATGCAAGACAATTTCCTTTTACTTGACCAATGAACTTAACTTTAGCAAATTTAAAAAGTTACTTTAGTTCGTTATGCCCCATTGCTCTCATATGCTGTGAAACTTTTGTAATATGTGACGGAATAATATGTGATGTATTATGCTATTAGTGTTTAAATGTGTCTGTGGTGTGCAGGTGTGGTCACTGTCAGAGGCTGCAGGGAACGTGGAATGAGTTGGCAGAGAAGTATAACAGTATGGAGGATCCTCCGGTGTATGTTGTGAAAGTCGACTGCACAAAAGACACTAAATTTTGCTCCAGTGAACATGGGATCCGTGGATACCCAACGTAAGCATTATTGCTCCTTAAAGTAATGTATGTTATTACACATCATGGTCCTCAAAAAAAAAAAAAAAAAAAAAAACCTTTTTGGGATGTTACATGCACAGAATGAGAGTAAAAATTATTCAGATGTTGTGTAGTGTACATTGACTTTACACTGAACAGCCGAATTATGACACTATTGACTTTTTTTAGAGCTGCATTACAGCAGAATTTAATTCTGTTGGCATTGATCATTAATCCCTGTTTATCACTGTTAAAGGGTTAGTTCAGCGAAAAAGAAAAGTTGTCATCAATATCTTTTTGATAAAATCTGAGAGCTTTCTGTCCCTCCATTAACAGCGATTTAATGGAGGGACGCTTCAAAAGTTCATAAAGAGATTGTAAAACTAATCCATATGAATCGAGTGGTTGAGTCCACATTTTCTGAAGAGACACAATCGCTTTATATGATGAACGGATTGAATAAAGGCTTTATTCACATGAACTCACACATCGGTTATGGTAAATGGAAGCTCAAGCTTGTTCTCTTGACATGCAAAAACCAATGAGGTTCATGTGTATTACACAGCACGTTTGAGCTTCCTCAACCACTGACGTTTGTTCTCACGTGTTAAGCAAGTACGATTGAGCTTCTGTTCATGTTCACTGATCAACGTTTGTCATTTATAGCTTTAAAAAACTATCTGCATTGAATAAAGCGCTATATAAATAAAGGTGACGTGACTTGACTAGTGTGTGTGTGTGTGTGTAAGAAGTTTATATGCATGATTTATAATCACTTGACTTGACTGTCACGTGCTTCAGGTAAAGGTTAAATATGGTTTGATTAATCATTAACTGACCAACTTTGTTGTGTTACAGCCTGAAGCTGTTTAAACCTGAGCTGGAGGCTGTGAAGTATCAGGGTCCAAGAGACCTGCAGGCCCTAGAGAGCTGGATGCTGAAAACCCTGCAGGAGGAACCTGAAGTAAGATTACAAAACTGTAGCAAATTATAGCAAATTATGACGATCTAGTTAATTTCCGATGGATGAAATCAAGTCCCTCCCTTCTTTCTTTTTTTTCTTGTTTGACAAGCAATTTCACTTGGATATTCATCACAATTGGAAATTACTATTGCCACTTCGGTTTAATGCCGACTTTAAAAGCACTTTGTGTAGTTCTTGGTCGAGGTGAAATGGCCTGTTCACACCAAGGACAATAACTATATAAATCTTTATTTTTTTATTACAGAGCGACTATAGAATACAATACACAGGATATAAACAAACAGATCTGCAAATTGATCTGTATACAAATGACAGACATCTATGTTGAACATGACCATAACACGCATTACTGCAGGTAGATGGACAGAAGACATGAGAGAGACAAACAAACAGATCTTCATGAACACCTACACAATACTGTATCATGCATTGTATAGGACCTTAAGGGATTCAATCTTTCTAAATATAAAGGAATAGCAGAGTCCACACCACAGCTATAATGATAATGGCACAGAGAAACAATATTTTTGGGATCCCTTTCGGAATTATTTTTTTCCAGCTGATGAAGGATAAGAACATTCACAGCCAATAAGATCCATCCTGCTTTAAGGAGCTTGAGCATTTAAAGCAGCAGATGACATAACTGCAGAATGAGTGTAACTGATAGTTATTGTTTGTGTTGTGAATTCTAAAATGTCCAACATTACAACACTTGTTCTTATTTTGTCTTTCACTCCAGGAGCCCCAGAGTGAACCCGAGCCACCCAAAGTCCCTGAACCCAAACAGGGCCTGTATGAACTCACAGCCAATAACTTCAAATCACACATCACTAAAGGTAGTAACCCACTGTCAGTCTTTATATACACCCTTTAAGAAAAGATTATATATTAAGAATATATCCTTGCAGTTGAATTACAGTCTCATATATCTTACACTATTACATTGGTGGTTAATGGGATAGTTCACCCAAAAAAAATTAAAACTGTTATAATTTCGTTCAAAGCAAAAATAAACATTTTTAATATTCCAATGAATCCATTCATTGACAGACATACAAATATTCAGGCTTTTTTGGAAGCTCAAATGTGTGTTCTTGATGTAAAAAAAACAATTAGGTTTGTTCTTGCATGTGACACTGTAACATGCTTGAAATATGTTAACGAGATGATTGCGCAGCATTTTAGTGAGATGTAGCAGAAAAAGTGCAAGAAAAAATAACGTTAAATACGTTTTAATTGAAGAGGTGCAAATGCTGTACAAAACAAAAGAAAGACAAATAATCAGTGAACCAAGGCAACAAGTGTCACCAAATCAATGAAATAATCAAATCATAATTCCTACCATAAGAAAAATGAAGGAAACAAATCCGAAATCTTCAGTGTATATTACACCTTAAATAAACTAAGCTGACTGAAACAGAAAAGATACAGTCGATGGCAAACACTCTTAATCTAACTATAACAAAAACAATGCTATCTACCGTTGTTTTTGAAGATGGATTTATAAGGCCAACAATCAGTAGAATACGAAATCAAGAAACAAACAAATATCAAGTCAAAATGCTAAGTGGTTAGCTACTACCTACAACACACCGCGTTTGAATCAGATTATCCACGTATAACACAGGGATCGGTCACACGCACACACCCTGTGTTAATGCTAGTTTTGAGTGATCTAGCGCTGAAACAGTGCATTCTCTCAGAACTGTGCAATAATACATCAGAAATCTGGCCTCCTCACTCCTCGTCAGTGGGACCTTTTAACCTGCCGGACAGGGGACGTATATGATGATGCACAGCCGTATTTTCCAATCATAGACATCATATAGATAGACGCCCTATCGACAGCTACTGCCTATTGGCGCGGACGAGCCGTGGGGCCGCCATCTTAAACCGATCACCCGCTCCGCTCAGTGTAATCTGTTTGGCAGGTGCAATGAGCCGCCAGCGCATTTAATTAATCATATCTCACTGAATACCGAACTGATTTTCACGCGGTTTTTTTTGCTGCAAAGGTCATACACGTAGCTACGATACAGGACACATTGAATATTTTGTTCACAAAATACAACTAATAGTACGGAAATGTTAAATCTTACTTGTGTAAAGTAATCCCCGAGTGATGGTCTGCCGATTTGAGCAGGAATATACTGCACAGTGCTCTGGCATCTACTGCTGCTATGCAACGCAAATAGGAGTATGACCTGCTTAATATGGCGGCCGCATTTCTTGCGCCACAGCGGCCAATAGGGCATCTAGTCTCTATATGATATCTATGTTTTCCAATGATCATAACCTAAGAATAATTTGTGGAAACAATAAAAAAAAGAGAGAGAGAGACATTTCCTTTGGCCGTATTTGATGTGGCTATGTTTGTAATTTGATTAATGTTTATATGATACAGGGATTAAAGTTCTCCGTCGCTACGACGGATTTCCGTTAATTGCAGCGAGTCTATGACGGATTTCCGTCAATTGCAGGGTTCCCGTCTGTCCTTAATGTCTTAAATTCACTTTTCATAATGTTAAGGCCGTAAATAGGCTTTCATTTCTCAAATAGTGTGATAAATGTCTTAATTTTAGTTTGAATAGGTCTTAAATTAAGGCAAGACGAGGTGTATTCACCCTGCTGAGGGGGATGTGATAAAGCCTGGATCGGAGTGAAAGCACGTTCCTCTCTCCACTCTAACATTCTGTAATCACTTCGCTTATGGTCCAGTCCGGGTTTTCAATTCCCGCTCACGGAAAAACTGCTCCGTGTTAGGGTTATGAACAATTAATCTTAGTTTTGGAGAAGTGCATGTCAGGCTACAGCTGGTTTGCTGCGGTCCGAATCCGAGCGAGTTTGTTCCCTGCGCCCCCCGCAGCGTTGGTCTGGTTTCACGTTCAACTTAATTCTATCGAACCCTGGTGCGTTTGCGTGCATATTACGTCAACGCAAACGTGCACGGCGCATGATAGAAAACAGAACGCGGGTCAATATTGGCCGTTTCTCAATACCAATAGGCTACGCAAACCTCGGACTTGCGTCCTTGATAGTTCGGACTTGGCAAGTTCGACTCGGGAGAACGAACTCCCGAGGATGCGAGTCCGGTTATTCTGCAAACGGATCCGCGCCGATCTTGGTTTCGTCACTCATCTCGCTCTGGCTACTCCGGTTATCTCTTTATGTATATTTTAGGCAACAATAAAATGAAATATGGTATAAAATACAACTCTGCCTCTTTTCATCAACAATAAAACGAAATATATACAAAACACCTCTTTTCATTTATAAATGAACATATTATCATAAACATATTAGGCCTATATGGCCACACAAATGTGGTTCAGACAACGCACATTGATTATCTTCACTCCATATATTTATAACAACACGCAATATAAAACACAACCCTGCTTCTTTTTGTTTTCATTTTAAAAATATGAAACATTATTGATCATTAAAACTTAACAAACAGAGACAGGGTTGTATCATTTTATTTTATTATGCATGTACACATACAAGAGAATGCATAGTAAAATATATAAAGAATATTTTATATATTTTAGAATATATAACATTACACAACCCTGTTGCTTTTTGTTAAATGTCAGTTTTAATTATCAATAATATCCATAAAAGTATAAGTAGCCTAATATGTAGGCTATAAGAAGCTATAGAATGAGAAATAAAGCAAACAATTCAGTCAAACATTAGTCAGCTCTCTAATAGGCTACACAGTTAAAGTTAAATAGCCTAAATATATAAAGTTATGAAACTTCACTTTGCCCTCAGCCAAAACGATTTGCCATTAAACAAACTATATAGTAATATAATTTAGCATTGTTTGGTCTTATAAGATAAATAAAAACATGCACTGAAAAGTTATGTAGATGGTTGATTATTTGTCAAGCTAAGTAATTTTTTTTCATAGATTAAAATAGCTTTTAAAATATGCAAACTGGCAATATTAAAGCGGTTTAAAACATCTCCCCTTAAAACGATATTGGTCTCGACTATTTAAATAAAGTTAAAGGAATATGACTTGGCCTGAAAAAAAATTTCAGTCAGAAGAATTTTTTTCACTTTAATCCCTGTTATATGTGAATTTAAGTTAAATTTAAATCCGTTAGAAAGCAATTTCTTTCTCTTCACAATACTACGAATAAACTGCTTGATTCATATGTATTAATTTTACCTTGCTTTTATAACCTTTTTAAATATTTGATGTTTTGGTAGCCTGGACTTTCCACTGAGGGGCAGAAACCTCTTAGGTTACATTAAATATAATTTTAATTTGTGTTTCAAAGAGGAACTCAAATTAAGTTGTATGGTTTTGGAATGACATGAGGGTGAGGAAATTATTATATAATTTTCATTTTTGGTTGGAAGTGTCATGATACAACTAAGTTGTATGAACTTTTACAAACGAGAAATAATGGGTGTATTAAATTATGTAGAAGGGATTTTTGCATTACTTCCCTGTCAATATTGTCTCTAGACAACCAATAGAATGAAATGTTACATTTTCAAGCCTGAAAACATAAGGACTATATGTGTGTATGTATAGACAGTAGTCAACATTTGAAGTGGATCTCAACGTTTCATAAAAGTTATACATGAATTTTGAACAAAACCCATTCTTCTCTTAGGACAACTTTGATTAACGTTTTTGATCTACTTCAAATGTTGACTACTGTATGTATAAAATAATAGGTTTTCCAGTAATCACAAACTGGAGTAAGCACTCTCTTTTTAGCATTTAAAATAAAGCCTGTTGTGATGATGCAAGCTAGATAAAATGATCAGTATTTCTTATACAATTTTAACTAATTAACTTAACATATTTTTCAAACATTATGCATGGGTTTAGCAGGAAATAGCACATGGTTTTCCATAGTTTAATTGAAAAATCCTCAGGATTTCAATAGCTCTTCCGTTTTTCCCATAATTTTCTCTTTATGACAATTACTTTGTCAGTAAAGGTTAATTGTGTTCTTGGCTTTGGTACAGTTTCAGACCTTTTCTCACCCCTTTTATGCTACATGTTCCGTCCGTTAGCCAAATAACTGATTCCTGTTTTGAGGAGAGGCAGGAAATGATGCTGTAGCTTTGACAGAGCTGTTTATGTTTCCCACTTTCAGATGTTGGAAGCACATGTAAAAGATGTTGCATAAACCTAATGTGGTGTTCACCAAGTTTTTCCTTTACATCTTTTTTTACTGTGCAGTCATTTGTATAATGCTTAAATCAATATACTTCCACATTCAGAACTGTACTGTGTATACGTTATTATTTCAGTTGAAAGATAGCTCTGTAACATCATATGGTGCTGGGTGGCAATGACTGTTGAGTAGGGTGGGTGTCATTGGAGTTTTAGTGATTCTGATTCTGCTTATCGAGCCCCGTTTCAAATCCAATTAGGTAAAAAAAAAATGTAAATCCAACATATTTATTCTGTCTTTTTGCAAAACATTTTGTTGCTATCCTACTTGAGACATGGATCATTTTGAGTTTGTAACCCTGCCGTTGTCCTCTGCAGGTTCTCACTTTGTGAAGTTTTATGCACCATGGTGTGGGCACTGCAAAGCCATGGCTCCAACATGGGAACAGCTCGCCACCAGTTTTGAGCATTCAGACAGCGTCAAGATCGGCAAGGTGTGAAGCCATCATGGTTTCTCTCTTAATTTTCTACATTGTAAATGTTCTGATTATTTATTAATATAAATAATATATATAATTATATATATCGCCTATATATATATATATATTTTTTTTTTTTTTGGCTTGCTAAAGGTGGATTGCACACAGCATTATGAAGTGTGTTCAGAAAATCAAGTTCGTGGTTATCCCACGCTGCTCTTCTTCAGTGATGGAGAGAAGGTAAGGACCTCTAGCGTAGCTTAATTTTTTAAGATGGATATTAATGTTTATGAATATTACTGTTCAAAAGATTGGGGTTTAAGGTTTTTTTTTTAACATTTTTTGAAAAAACCAAGGCTGCATTTATTTGTTCAAGAATACTTAAACAGTAAAATGGTGAAATTATTTCAACTTAAAACAACTTTTTTCCATTTTTATTTGTATTTAGGAGTAATTTATTTCTGTGATGGCAAAGCTCCTCCCAACTCAAACATAACAATCACAGCTCTTACGGGTGCTTGTAAAAGTAGGCTACTTTCAATAAAAGGACCAACATATTAGGAGTACTTTTAGCTGTTTTGCCATCTGTCATGAATTGAGCAGGCTAACACTGTCATGAGACCACGAGTGTGTTATGTACACATTTTTTTTAAATGGTTTTACCAATGGTTTGAGGCGGTCTACACATGACACATCACAGTAACATTAATAGGTCAATTGTTCTTTCTGAACTGGTGCATGATGATTTTGAATTGAAGCGTCTATTGTAGCATGTAGTGTCGCAAAGCCCCGTTCGCCTTGATGTATTCATGACCTGTTTAATCTTTGAAGGAACTTGGCTTGTTCTCCTGTACTGAATATCTCCCCAGGTAATACGCCAGTCATGGTCCCACAGCGGCTAAACATCCTGTGGCTCTGCTTGCTACTGTAGTCATTTCCCAAACTCACTCTATAGGCCTAATGGTTAGAGAGTCAGATTGGTAACCCGAAGGTTGCGGGTTCGATTATAAAAACCTGCAGGATATGACTGGGGTGCCCTTGAGCAAGGCACCTAATCTCCAAACACTCCCCGGGAGCCACAGCAAAATGGCTGCCCACTGCTCCGGTGTGTTTGTCCACTGCTTTCAGAATGTGTGTGTTCACTACTCCTAATGTGTGTGCAGTGCACTAACTTGGATGGATTAGTGCAAATTCACTGCAGAGGACAAGGAGGATGGATGCAGAGGACAAATTCTGAGTATGGGTTACCATACTTTCCCTTCATGTGTCACTTTTTCACTTTCATTTATAGGTTGAACTGTAAAGAGATTGACAGATCTATGCAGACCGCTCTTAATGTTTTGATTTGTTTACACTTTGGGGGAGATAAACCTATGAATGACATTCTAGTAATGAACAACCTAATGGGCTAAGGGAAGGTATTTTAACAAAAATCTTACATCACCTTTAAAGTATTTTTGTTGTAAACGTTTTTACAAAACTGTCCCTTTTGACCAATTTAATGCATATACAAAAATCTTACTGATCTGAAACGGTTTCTTTTTTTGTTTTTTAAATATTCATTTATCTTTCTACAATTTCTATGATTTTCACCTGGTAACAATTAAACAATTATTTTAAAAAATCCCATGGGCTTGTGTTGGGGTTACCCAATCCATATTTAGAGACCAGATTGTCACATATCACTTTACAATGCCCGCAAGACCATGATAAAATATGCAATTACTGTTTACACCAAACAATAATGGTAAGCTGTGCGCACGTATGTTTTCAGATCGATCAGTACAGAGGGAAGCGCGATCTGGACTCGTTTAAAGAGTTTGTGGATAATCAAGTGAAAGCTGCTGAATCTAAAGATGAACCTGTGATTGAGGAGGAGCAGGCTCACGAAATCCCACCCAGCGCTGAACCTGAAGAACAAGAGGTGGGTGTCTGTTTCAGTTTTCGCCGCACAATACGGGTTTTGTTTGCAAATGTCCTGCTTGGCACCATAGAGATTTCATTCGTTTGTATGTGCGGGCAGATGTTTGAACAGCAAGCTGCAGACTTTGGCCCGTAGACACAAATCTGCATCTTGAAACCGAGGTAGTAATTATGGGCAGAGCAGCTATTTCCTCTTGCTGATGCAAATGTGCTTGTGTGCGTGCGCTTGGGTTGGTGGGCTGGACTGGAAGGGGTGGGCGGGGAACTTAAAGAGCTGTTATTTTGTTTTGTTAATTGGTTTTCCTGTCTAAGCTTGTCTTTTATGAAGGGATTCTGGCTGGCTAGAATTGTTGGATGGCTAAAGAACGTCCCTCAAGAGCTGTATCATAGATCTGTATTTTTTTCAGATTGAGGATCATTTTTAAAGATTGTAAAGCGTTAGACTTGCTGATGCCTTTGAGATGAGACCTTGCTCTTAAACAGTGTTCAGAACTGGTGTTGTAATTAAGGAAACTAGACAGTTTCCCAGAGAGGTATTTAAACTTCAGCAGGATATAACCTGTGGAGATTCTCTAGGGTTTATGCTATGAGCTGTTCTGCCATGTGACACAAATGTTGTGCTATTATGTAATTGACACATTAGTTAACAAGGAATACAATACTAGTGTTAAATGTGTACAAAATATGCTGCCACTAAAACAATTTAATTTTGATTCCCTCAGTCTAATGTTCTGGTCTTGACTGAGAGCAACTTTGATGAGACGGTTGCCAAAGGAATCTCCTTCATCAAGTTCTATGCCCCATGGTAAGTGTTAGTAGGGTCTCATTTGACATTTCGACTGGTAATTTATCAGTGGTCTGGTTTAGTGGCAGGTGGCACTAGCTGATATGAAAAATACTTCATTCATTGTTCATTCATACTGTTGTTTGTGATATAAAACCTAAGCAGCATCAGTATTATTATACTATTATAGTTTTTATTAAAATGTAATCATTTATTTTAATGATTGTTGTTTTTTTAATATAAACAAAAACTGAAATAAATAAATGATACCCAAATAGTAATTTCAAGGTGCTTAAGCTAAACATGCATTAGAAATGTTGGTAACTTTGCAACTAACTAAAATATGTTTTTCATCTAATAAGTATTTTAATTTGCTAAAAAAAAATTTACGCTGACTTTGATGAAAAAGAGTTAATGCAAATAATGTGAGATGGGAATGACTAATCGGCTGTTTCCCCATATGGTGTTTTATTTTCTGTTGGCGTAGGTTACCAACACCACCGTCATCTAATTCCCTTTTGTTTTTGTTTTTTTTGTGAACTTGCGTAAAGATTCGCTTCACGTTTGGATGGAATCCCAGCTACTGAATCATTCAAACCAATTTTGTTAGAACATTTATTCAATTACATTTTAATTTGTTTATTCAGAATCGTGATTACTATTTTAAACAAAAAAAGTGAATTTTAATTTATCCAGAATCGCGCAGCTCTAGAAGTGATTAAATTCCATGTTTTTTTTGTTTGTTTTTTTTTTTATAAAGAAAAAGCTGCTTTTTTGGGGGTCTAATGAAAATAGTTCTGAAAAAGGCCAAAGCTGTATCAAGTGGATTGATACTAACAGTAAAACATTTGGTACTGTAATTAGAAGTAACAGCTTTTATGGAATGCCATTTGTCAAATTAGATTAGAGGACCAGAACTGTTCTATTTATGGATGAATGGGTACATTGTCAAAAATGTATTCTTAGTAAGTGTGTTTCTTACAGTCAAAATATCTAAATAATATTTAGGGCTGTCATGATTCCTCGATTAAAATGGAGTACTATATAAAAAATAAAAAAAATGATTGCCCTTTACCCGTCGCAGTGGCGCATTCCACAGACGAGAATCCATTAACCACATTATTAGACCGTTTTCTAAGGCTGCACGATATATTAAAACCCACACTATAGTGCTGTTGTGAATTGTGAATGATGAAATTAAGTCAATGTATGGTTTAATATATACACTTTGATTTATTTAATGTGTGTAGGTAACTCAGAGCGACTCCGTTCACAGCAAATGCTGCTCCACATGAACTGTTATTATTTACATGCGTGAAGCTTGTCTAAAACTCCATCTTTGCATATGCTGTGAATTTGGGTTGCTTATAACGTTCATCTGGAAATCCAATGTGCACCATTTCATCAGATTTGTAAGGTAAATCATTCATAAACCTATGCCAACACAGGAGAATACTTCAATATCTTTCTAAATATGCAAACTGTTCATCGTGATTTTAAAATAAGTTTAAACCTTGCTCTGAGTTTGCCTGTTTTGATGTCCTCCACATATCCTTGTTCAAGAAATTCCAGTGGCTGTAGCATTTTTATCAAGTTGTCAAATATTAAAGTGAATAATTTGAATTAAATGTTGTTTAACCAATTTTTAACTTATTTAGACAACCTATTTTCTTTCTTTACTTTTAATAACTCTACTATTTTAGGTTTTTAAAAAAAAAAAAATTTAAAACTTGTTTGGTTAAAATGGCGGTTCCTCTGATTTATTCATTTAATTTTTTTAGAGATGGATCAAACGTTATCAAAAGACTAAACATTGAGATTGTTTTTAAGCTGTATTGCCAAGCCTTGCGCACTGACCGACGTGTGTGTGTGTGTGTGTGTGTGTGTGTGTGTGTGTGTGTGTGTGTGTGTGTGTGTGTGTGTGTGTGTGTGTGTGTGTGTGTGTGTGTGTGTGTTTTTAAGCTGTATTGCCAAGCCTTGCGCACTGACCGACGTGTGTGTGTGTGTGTGTGTGTGTGTGTGTGTGTGTGTGTGTGTGTGTGTGTGTGTGTGTGTGTGTGTGTGTGTATTTTCTTGCACGCACATATGAACAGTGTGCTTCCCTCCCCTATCTGTTCCTCTGATCATCTTGACACTTCCTTAGTAACTGATCAAAAGACCCGCCTGTCCCTGATTGGCTCTTCCTCTGTCGTTCAGCGACTCACGCGATGTGTCCGTGTGTTTAAGGTGCGGTCACTGCAAGAACCTGGCCCCTACCTGGGAGGATCTATCTAAAAAGGAGTTTCCTGGTCTGACTGATGTGAAGATTGCTAAAGTGGACTGCACTGTGGAGAGAACAATATGCAACAGATTCTCTGTGAGTGCCGCTCAAATAGTCTGGAACACAAATTCTGGCCTGCCGGGGGAGGGATTGTGGATGTTTGAGGGATGGGGTCGACATAACTTCATATTAGTGGCAGAAAGTCATTTTTTTTTTGAACGAGGGCATTCTTTTGCCAGTTTTAAAAGCTAGTGTGTTGCATACCAGGAATGGAGATTTTAACAAATGATACAGGTTTCGGGTCCATTCAATTTAGTGTTGATTTTGTCAGCCATTTTTTAATTTAGTCTTAGTCCTGTGTCAAATGTCCCTTTTAGTTTTACATTTGGTCAACCTATCCTGTTTTTGGGTTTGTTAGTTTTTTTGTTAGTTGACTAAAAGGCAGGGAATTTAAGTCTATATTTTTAGCCACGGTGTGTAATGGTTAATCTGATTATCACAATTTCTTTCTTCATTTTCATTAGAATTATTTCACTTTCACCTATAATTTAGAAGAATGTCAACTTGTTGGCAATGTCTGCCATGGTTTATTTTACTCATCTAGTTTCCTGATTTATTATAATATCATATAAATTAGCACACTCTACATTATGTAGAGAGTAACTCAGTATTCTCTTAAAAGCTAAAACTGTAAAATTCCTATTAGTAATTCTAAATTGTTTATCTATTTCTACTAAAACAACAAAAAAACTGTTTTTATTCAGCTACCATAATCACAAACTATATGGTCGAGATCCATGTTTGGATTTATTAGTTAATCACTGAGATAGTTTGCAGCATTTAGATGTAGTTGCAGCCAACGTGAAGGAACACACTCAGTATGTGATGTTCAGAATATCTCAGTGGAGATCACTAAAATCCAGTTTACATGTTTTCAGATAATCTGAGTTTTTTCTGCGGTGTAGAGAGAGCACTTGTGCATGGTTGCCAGATTGGGTAGATTAAGTAAATCCAGGGTTACATTTTCAAGGGCAGGGAATGTATCCATTTAAGAGAAAAGCTCTGATTGGTTTAAACTCTTGACATCTGGCAACCCCAATCTTGAAGGCTCGTAGAATGTTGTTAAAAACAGTCTATATTATTTGTGTTCCTTTTTTATATTAGGTGTCTTTAACTTGCCTCCAAAACTATTAATGCCAAAACACTTCAATGGTCCACTTTAGACATTCTACAACTTATTCTACTTACCCGAACCCTAAACCTAACCCTAACTTAAGTCTACCGTAACAGTCTACTAATACTCTAATGAGAGTTTGTTGACATTGTTTCAAAGTTACTTATAGTAAATTAGTAGGCTGTCTAAAGCTGACCATCATTATAAAATGTAAACACTAAATTAATTGTTAGGTTATCATGTACTTGGTGTTCATTTTGTATTGCAAAACACTTTTTGCTTCTGGGGCTCTATGCAATTTTGGATGCAGTTTAGAATTACAATAGATTTCTGTAGATTTTTCTTAACGTTGCAGAGATAACCTTTCTTATTCGTTTGAACCATTTCTATACTGAATTACATTTGTCTCTACTCTCTTATTTGTGCCTACAAATGCTGTCTAGGTGGGCAGCTCACCACATTTTTGTAAAGAGCAGTTGTCTTTGCTATATTTTTTTAAATGGATATGTAAATGCATGTACATTTGATCATTGTTCTCTGTAGGTGCGCGGATACCCAACACTCCTGATGTTCCGGGCCGGGGAACAGGGGGAGGAGCATAATGGAGGGCGGGACTTAGAGAGCTTGCACAGTTTTGTCATGAAGCAAGCAAGAGATGAGCTGTAACTCCTCCCTCATTTTCCTTCTCCCACGCTTCTTCTACAAAACAACACTATCTTCATTTATTATACTGTCAGAAGGACTGCTTTTTCTTCATTTCTGTCCCACACCTGCTGAAGTGAGGACAACCTCTTCCACATGGTAAAATGTGAATGTACATGATTTAATCTCGAGCAGTCGATGAGATTACTAGCAAATACAACCATACACGTTTGATTTTGCCCTTCCTCCTATAAAGAAACAGTTGTGGGTATGAAAAAGACACCTCTTCAGATCATTACAAAGTTTAAGGTGCATATTTTGTACATTTCAATTATATGAGGAAATTAATTCAGCTTAGTTCATTACGAATATCAACTAAGACTAAAAATGACCTCAGGGAGACCATCTAAAGATTGTCTTTTCCCTTTTTCTCAATTCAATGTAAAATACTATATGATGCACACTTGCAAAACAGCACTTTCAGTTGGAATTTTAAATGCGTTTCTGTTGTGATATTAGGTTTTGAATTGGTTTTACTGTTCAGAGGTTAAAATAAAATAAACCAGACTAAGGTAGTTTGTTAGCCAGGTTGGGAGACCAGCTTAAATCAGCCAAGATCAAGCTGGTTTAGATGGTTGGCCATAAACAAGTCTAATGTGGGTTGCTGGTTAGACTGGCCAGGTTTGATGATTAAGCAAAAGATGGACATTTCCTTAACTACTTTGAATGGTTAGTTTTGTTTTCTAAAGATTCTTAGTGCTCTTAGAGGCATATGAGTGGGGCAGACACATTTTTATTAAGCATTTTTGGTTATTTTCTCAATGATCACAAAATTTAAACCATGCAGAATAGTTCATATTTGTTGTATAGTGACAGTTTATGGAAAAACAGTTTATTTTGTATTACAGTACAGGTTTTGAACGGTAAAAGCAGTTATGGTACAATCATTTTTTTTTCTTTTTCTTAAAGTTTGTTCTACAGATGTGACTATTTTGCTCATCATTTTTGATTAGATTTGTCTTTTTTTAGACTGTTTTGAGTCTCTTTTTCTCATTTTTGTCTCTGTAATGCAGTCTTGATGGCTTTCACATGCAGTCAACCACTTCATTCAGACACTAGCATTGCCTGGTATCATTGCTTGAAGAATGCTGATAGTACTTGTATGTGTTCTATGATGCTCTCAAGTGGTTTCATTGATTTATACAAATGTAATTTACATTTTTCCTTTTAAATGTTCCCACACTGAGATGTTTATTTTTCTCTTTTACTGGATCTGAAAGAGAAGGAAGGGAAAAGCAATCAGAGAAACCACATATATTCAGTCTTTATGGGAGGCACATGGTCAAGGCCGACCTCGGTGAAAAACGCAGTATTTTTGTCCTGTGTGAGAGAGGTACACACACTGCCTGGGGGTTTTTGTAAAAAAAAAAGGCACATTGACAAATTTCATAATAAAATGTCTTTTTCCAAAAATAGCTGTTTTAATGTTTTTCCTTTACTCTTGTTATATGATCTCTGTGGTGTATGATTCATAAAAGGAGCAATAAATAAACTGTAAAATGTACAAGTATTTACACACAAACATCCAAATATGGTTAAGACATGTAAACAGCAGTTTATGGGAGGTATGTGATATAATTAGGTTCATAAAAATGACAATATTTGGAAAATTGATATTGCTACAATGATGAAAATACACATATGTAGCCTGTCCAGAAAGAGCTTTGTACCATTCAATGGCTCACAGTGGAAAAAAAAGATGGATAGCTGCATAGTAAGAGTTTGACAATAAATATTGACATGAGATGGTGGAAAATCTACAGCCCATATGAGGATGTTGGCATAGAATATTGTTTTATTGCTGAAAAACCTTAAATGATCTGTAGGTCCTTGTGTCTTGGGGGAGGTTTTGGATGTAAGCCATCCGAGGTGCAGGTGTTGCAGGAAAATTATAGATCTGTGGTGTTTGACAGCATCAAAAAAAGAAAGAGTTCCATCCTTGGAACAGCAACATAATGGTTCTGTTCTTTGAGTTCTGTTGAAGTATGTAACCACTCGCTCTGACTCACTGATGCAAACCACAGGTAGTGCAGAGCAAATATTGAGAAACTTAAAATAATTTGATTTTTTTGAGACCTAAAATAGAGTCATGTGGGTTCAAGTGAGTTCATCAAAAATAGACGAAACGGTAGAAACTTTCCTGTTCTGATTTCTGTGCTTCAGGACCATTTTAGACGTTAAAGAGGTCATATCATGAGGAACCAAAGTTTCTTTTGGAGCTACTCTATAAAAGAGCTACTGTAACTCAAATTGTCTATTTATATTGGGGAGGAAGTTCCTGAAAGTTGCAAAAACAACTTGTTCTGGAACTATCAGACAGATAAAGACTGTAGAACAAGATGTCTAAAGGCATAGCAGCAGCAGCAAAAAGAAAAACATCCTGTGTAATTCCAAGGGTCAGAGAAAGGGTTTAAAATAGTATTAGAAAAACTATTTTATCTCTTTTGGTGAATACTTTTGTAACATTTTAAGTGGAACTCAGAAATGACGACGTCACCCCTTTGTAAGTTTGGTAAGTAAAACACAAATTTAAATACGTATTGCATTTTAGCTCGTAATCTTCTTTGGGTTCATTTTCTGTTCTGTAGATTCAGATGTAGGCCTACATCCCCTTGGCAGTTTGTAGGATCTCAAATGTCGCATGAGAAATGGTCCTGTGTGTGAAGATAAGGAAAAGCAGCAAACCTGGATTCACTGTCGAGACATTCTCTCACATTTGTTCATAACGCTTGTCATTTCATTTGGTCAGTCCTTACACACATTTGTCAGTGTCTGCGATGCAGCGGTCGGGCAGGAGGGTACATGTCCCGTGTCAGTGGCAGCCACATGAGCGCACCACCATGTTCTTGTATTTTTTCAGAATGACGTTGGAGTTGTCATCATAGTAGAGCACGGAAATCGCGTGCAGTTTGGTGGGAGCGCAACATGGCTTTGGGACGTTCTCTGGATTCATCAGATGGACCTGAAAATTGGAGCAAGAGTTGTTGTTTTTTTAACTTAGTCCTGTGAAATAAACTTTTAAAAAGATGTGTTCTGTTAGGGTATCTGGTATTTATTTTATAAAGAAGAACTCACCAGTGTCTGTACTATAGCATGATTAGTAGCATTCATATGGGCGTTTAGGGGAAAAGAGCATTCTCCATCACAGTAGTTTGCTGCGTAGCCCTCAGGTGCAATAATCCAGTCCTGACAAAAGACATTTAAAATTAAAATGGCTGCCCACATTAAAATAATCTTAAAATAGAATCAACACACATTTATAATCATCAGTTATATTATATGCAAATGGCTACTGAAGCCTGCACCAGTCTGATATCTGTAATGATGAATATGCATGTCATTCATCTTTACCTGCCAGCCCAGTTCTCTGAAGCTGACATACAGTTCATGCTTTTTGCAGGCGGTCTTCTGATCACTGCTGTTGTAATCTGCCGTTCACAGAGAAGAGAGACATTAACACGTGCTAGGTTACAGTATAACATACATTTAGCTTTATACTAATGGTGAATTTTTCTTAAATGGATCCCTTTTGAAAAAGTGTGCTCAATTGTATTGAATGTGCAGTTGTAGTGTATCCTGCCTCAGAACAAAAAAATTTAAATGTATATTTTCAGTGTACTTAAAGAGAGTACACTTTCCTGTTTCTTTAAATTAAGTAGTTTTAAAAAGTGACCTTTGTAAGTCAAATTAAAAGTTTATTTTAAGTTAATTTTAAATCATTATGTTTTTAAAATATTTTGTTGTGCTTTAAAGACACTAATTTTGATGTGCTTACTAATACAAAAGTGCATATGAAAATTCCGTCAACTGAATTTGGAACCCAAAGTATTGAATGAGAGTCACTTTTAAACCTTCTTTCTATCTTTGTTCCATACAGTAAAAAATAAATGGTGACTGAGGCTTTATTTTTAGCCTTACATTTCCATTCATGCTCCATGTAAGGAAAAAAAGTCATACAGATTTGGAACAGGGGAGCGTCTAAGGCATTCCTTGTCAATCACATGAAAATATCTTTAGTGCACTTCTAACCAATACGGTGCCTTTAAAATTCCTCATTTTAGTTTGAGTATACTTTAGTATGACATGATAGAGTCTCAAAACAAGAATAAAGACAATATTTGAAGTGCTAATCCTGTCAACATCACAAAACATTTGCTTTGCAACAATGTGTCCTTCACCAGTTGCTGTCAGCCACATTTACAGTTTATTTCAATTATCTGTATGGCTCCACCCCATGAACTAGCCACATGTCAGCAGCAGGTAGGTTTAGGTTTTCTGAAGGGGAAGGTCATCTCTGGCACTGACTCCTGCTCTGAATTCAAACTCTGACACAATCTTTCCACTTGTGTTCTCATACATTAATTTTTTTTTTTTTTGGTAATTTTTGCTAAGTGCAGTGGAGTGGGAGAGGAGAGAGAAAACTATGATATCAGTTCAGGCCAGCTGCAATCCCTTCCTTTTTTTTCAGTTCCCGCCCCCAAAGAGCAAAACTTTGGCCATCCAGAGATCTTGCTAACAGTGTCAAGACATGCCATGCAAGACAGGTAGTTAGAAGAAGTACCACCACATCAAACTAACCCCCCTCAATCCCATTCACCACACTTTTGCCATGTCTGAGAGCATACTGGCTGTTATACTGTTTGTTTTCTTTTCAAACAGGCTGCTGAAGCCTCCCTAATGATACCATACTGTAATTCATTACTGTAATGACATTATGATGTAAGTAAATTTAATTTACTGGTCTCGTAAGACAAAACATTATATGTTGATTCAACTTGAAAACCCATTATACAGGTGAGAAAAAAAACTAATACATACACCTGTTGAAATAAATGTTTAATGGTTTGATAATAATAACACTGTACACATGATCAACACAACAAATCTTTATTTCGCTTGCAGCACACAAACTGTGTTCCCCTAAGTTTGTACATTGGTTTCACATTTGCAGGAAACACTTTGTAGGACATTAGATGGAAACCGCCCTGGGGAGGTGTCTAAAACACACTAGCTAATTACTGGGGTACCCAAGGGTTTGATGCTTGGGCCCCTTTTCTTGTCAATATACACAATATTTACAACTCAGCCAGCCTGGCAATTCCACACAACATCACAGTCCAGCTGGGCTCAACAACACTAACAACATCCAAGTCAGTCAGGAACCTGGTGGTAATGTATAATGCAACCCAGGCTCATTGGAAAAACACGCCTGTGGCCACATTTCTGCAAAATTATGTTACATTGCCTATTGCATGTTTCGTTCCACTTTCAAAGTGAACTGTCCAGTAAGTGTTAATTTTTATCCGAAACAGCTGAACTTGAATCTGGCACTGTTTTATTATGTTGGTTGTTGCAGGTATCATGACAGTTTGACATTTGCTGAAGCAAACATGCCATTTACTCAAGCAATCTGCATCACAAGTACAATGCTGTACCAGGTGAGCTACTGAGCAAGTCTGCTACTTCAGAAAAGCCACACATATGGAGCTTTTAATGTAATGCAAACATTAAAATGTATTAATTTACAAATAATGGACTATGGTAAAAGTGTTTCGAGGTCATCACATAGTACTGTGAAAGGAACCACACAAAAATAAGTCTTTATTAATCGATAATCTACCCTGTAATCATAATTTTGTGTGAAAAATAACAAAAGTTGTTGGTGTTTTACTGCCTCGAGTGTTGTTTCATCTGGAAAGTGTAGTGCTTTGAATGTTTTGGTACGTGTTTGGAGTTTTGAAAAAATGTAGGAAGTGGAACATTTTTTTTTTCAATGAGCCTATGTTGGTTTAATGATGAGCTTAAAGAGGACATACTATGAAATAGGTCTTTAAAGTTACAAAGCACAAAGTCCACTACAAAGGGAGTTATTCTCTATCAGTAACTACAATTTCTGAACTCCCTGAAATGCCTCAGTTGTAGTCTTGAGTTTCTTTCCAGGAACTTACGTCCCAAAATTCCTCATTTAAAGAATACCCGCCCAGGGCATATGCTAAAAGGGGGCTAGGCCAGGTTGAGTTGAATCAGTAGTTTGTTGAGACTCACGGTTATGATAAGGGGAGTGATATTTCCAAAAAACACGCAAAGCAGTTAAACAATCACAACACACTGTTCTAGCTGACAGAGCACATTGCACTTTTTGGAAGGATTGGGATTTATAGAAACGGGAACTAAACAGAGCTGTACTGGCAGCCTGGGAAGAGAGGTGCTACAACAATGTAAAATACGTGGAAAATTATGTTTTTGAACATTCAAGCATGAAAACCTAAAACTAAAGAAGGGCATAATATGGGTTCTTTAACTTCACCCTGTAACATCGCTATGTCTAGACATGCAGATAACGTACCTAGCCATGAAGATAGAAAATGTTTCCCTCTAATGTTTGCTCAAAATTAAAATAGAATTTTTTTCAAAAACATAAATAAATGAAAACATTTACGAACTGATTTTTATTTTTTTAATTTTTTTGGTCAGATGATACTTGATAATGTGGATGGACTTACAAATAAATGATTCAACTAAAGTGCGGTTCTCAACATTTAGATAGAACTGACCAAATTTGCATTGCATATTTCCTGTGTTTAAATATATTGTCATTATCTCTGAAATAAGTGAAGCTTTTCTTAAGATAATAGCAAAAATCTTTCAAATTAAGAATGTTTTTGGACAGTATTCATGTATTCATCTAAAAAAAAAAAAACTACCTTTATTAACAACATGATTGTCCCTGTAATTGATTGTCTGAGTAATGTAGAAAAGAAAATTAAGGCTGTAACTGAAACCACATGGTGAGTGTGTAGACAAATCTCTGAGGTCATCCTAAGAAATCAACAATCATCCAGGGTGATTCCCACTTTCTCTTTTAAGAGAAAGTTCGTTGAAAATCCACTGCTGATGCAACTGGTTGGCAAAAGCTTCTTAAAGCTGTGATTGTATTTAATAAAATACTGTCATTAAAATGTTAATTGGACACCCAATACATTTTATTAACCATCTGAATCTACCAATGTCATATCAATGAATGTAAAAAGTCAGCCAGCTATTTATTATCATGTCGATTATTGTGCCTTTAGCCCCAACAGCAGGGGCGATTTTTATCCTAAACACGATACTTTTACATATTCTTCAGTTCTGTAATAACAGATCTCAGGATATTGGTATGGTAACAGAGATTGGCATGGTAATGGATATGAAAAGAATGAGAATGCATTTGGTTTTGGCTGAATATATCTACTACACTGCTGCTGCTGCAGAGCAAGTACAGAGACTTGAGGGTGAGGGTAGTCTAATATGTAGTCATTGTTCATTGCCAAAGTATTTTTATGCCGCGAAAAATCAATCACTCCTTTACAACTGGCTGCGTGCACATTCATTCACTAAGCTTGCAGCTGCTGCAACTTGCGCTCTCTTCACGAATCAACCTCCATGGACCGTTTTTAATGTTTTAGATGACAATAACTACTCAAGATTTTGCTTTAGTATAATTTGCGGGACAATCAGGGCCGGATAAGGGATTTGGGACAAGAGCTTAGATTTCGGGACTGTTCTCAATTTTTCGGGACTTCTGGTCACCCTACCGCTGATGCAACAACAACCAATCAGCTGTCGTATGTAGATAATGACATGAATGCTCCCAAATGAGTTAGACCAATCAGCCTGCTCCATCTAGAGTTTCATGCCAGAACAAGGTAATTATTTAACTACCTTGATCAAACCTGAAAATCATTATCAAGACTTTTGTTTCAAAATATATTTGGTAATTTTATCGATTGTCAATTGCTACATAAATCTATAACACTTAAAAAAAAACATCAAATTAACACAGAATCAACTTTGCATTGCTTCCCCCAATTGAGTTATGTATCAGACAAATTTCCATGTGAATAGTAAAATGTGGATATTTAGGAAAGTACTGTAATAAGTGTCATCTAGTGGTTTAGAGGAGCATAAAATAAAATCTACTTTTTACCACAGTGCCTTTAGACCCACTGTATACCCTGTAGTATCGACAAATCATTGTTATAGTTTGCTGTAATTTTCAGTTAAAAGAGAATATTAATATATGCAGTATTGACTAACTGAAATTGATTATTTCAAAATAATTTCTGTTTTAACTATAGGTTCTTGGTTTTCAGCTAGAGATGCAGTGTGAAATCTCAGGCCTTCTTTAGCCCCCAAAGTAAGACCCCTTCTTTTATTTCTCTCACTCTGTCTGGCAGGACTAGGGTAAATATTTACTGAGATAAATCCGCCAGCAGGAGTGGCCCCCGAGCTCTCCCGAGTGGCCTTTTAGTCGGTCCCCCAGGGGTCCCCTTCCTCTCTGATCCCGAGCAGTGAACCTGTCTTACACAGATCCCCAACTGTGACATTTATAGTCAAGAATGTTCTACACCTAACCACGGGCCTGAGAATGAGACCAAACTACAACCAAAGAAAGGCAGATTTTGAGACATTAGTTACACACAACTCATTCATTTGGGAAGTTGACATGTCCTGTGGTGTGACATGCTATTCTCCTTTTTATACTATTTTAAAAAGCATTTTGCTATAGCTTAAGATGAATATTGATGAGCATTTTTATGACCAATACTTACTACCAGTAATATTAATATGGCATTGTTTCTATCTTGTCTGGGTGGTATTCATCATTGAAAATTATGAAAATTATAACCAAACACAAAAGGGAAACTCTGGCTGAATAATGCTAATGGTAGTGTTTTTCATATTACAGTCATGAGAAATGTCAAGAAAACAGAAATCGTAATGGTCCTAAAACAGGCTTCATCTTCATGTAGAATATAATTTCTTAACCTGGAACTGTTTTTGTTAGTCACCCAAATATGATGCATCTACATGTATTCAACATGAATATGAACCATGAACCAAAACAGCATAAATAAATTACACGTGAAAGCGATTTTTCTGTAAAAAGCAGTCCAAACATATTATCGCCATTTCTTCTTGCTTGTCGTTCGCCATGTTTGTTTACTCTAAAGTCACTTTTTTTATCGTCATGTTTGTTGTCTCTCACATTTTGAAAATCTGATAATATTTAAAAAAATCTTTTAGTGTGGACCAGCCTTAACACACTGAATTCAGACTGTATTCACACACTCCAGTTTTGTTTACCTCCACCTTTCCTTTATTTACTGCCAGCATTTACTGTCAAGGGCTCTTTAGGAGTAAAGCAGATATTTAGTGTGGAGTTTCATTGAGTGTAAAGGCCAGATTTGTGGTACCCCATAAAGCGCTTCTCTTCCTGCCTGTAAAATTTAATGCCACACTGTTACTGCTGTGTATGGGTCCTGTGGGCCTCTGCTGGCCCTCGAATGAAGACCACTGCCTGCTTATCATATGTAGGGATGACTATCACAAGGAATTTAATGATTCTGCTTCTGATTTGATTCTACTAAACAGTTCTGATTCTAGTGCCCCCACTATGTTTTGTCAGATATCACCTTTCATGTAGTGTGTAATCTAGCTGTTTGTAAATGTAGAAGGTCTGCAAAGTTGCAAAGTGTAGATAAACTAAGTTATTGTCTCCCAAAAGAAAGAACCGATTCTAAATTGTACATATTTTACGAGTTGCCCAATTCGTATGAATTTGTAAGAATGTCCTACCCTTGACCCCGCCCCTAAACCTAACCCAACTTACGAATTAGCCACCTTTTACTCGGTTGTACCAATTCGTACAAATTGGTCGTGTAATAGCGTTGGTAATTCCAGTCTAACTTCCTGCATGAAACTACATAGGTTTGTAACAAATTTGCATGATGCCAGCCTATGGTCTTCACTGGCTGCCCACAAATAACGTCTACTTAGCCCAGTCCTAAAACACTGTAGTTGTAGCTGGGTTTGGGTTATGTTGTCGACATTAAAACGATGAGGACTCGGACTTGAATTGATATGGTAAAAACTATTGTTACCATTTGTATGACTGTGTATCAAGTGCTGAGGAAGCTTCCTGAGTTGAAATTCAGATATGGTAATGGCCGTTTTGTTTCCGTCATGCGCACTTGTAAGCGGAGACCAATCACAACAGACAGGGCCATCTGACCAATCAGAGCAGAGTAGGCTGGATGGGTTGGGTTAAGATATAATCCTTTATTGAACCGTTTCAGACGCGGTGAGGCTGCAATGCATATTATGAGAAAATTAAAGAGCTTTTTGACCTTGGCTGCATGTAAACCTATTGTAAGAAACTTCGAAAAACAAAATTAAGAGACTTTAAAATAGAATAATTGGGGCACTTTAACAGATCAATAAATGTGTCATTTTTAGTATTTTTACGAAACAATAAATAATTAGACCTAACTACATACTGAAAAAGATTTATTAATTAACAAATGAAGAAGATGATTAATCATTTTCTCATTACTGTGATACAGTCATAAGTGCAGCTCTGTCGCAGCACAGGAATCACTTTCAGAGTATTGGTGGAAGAACGCAGATGTTCAAGAACTGTTAATAGAAATAGTTATATTAGCTTTATGGCCTTTTTGGTTTGACATTTAAAGCCAAAAGCTGTCAAAAGCACATGCCAAGATACACACGTGGATTCTTGACCAAAAGACAAAAACATGGTGACTGCAATGAAATCTCACAGATGCCTCTCACGAAAAGCTTCTCTTTGGAGCAATTACACAATGACATTCCTTGTGGTGACGGCATTCTGGAGTAATGGACATGGCGTTCCGCATGGAATAACATCCATCCTGGAAAGAGCTGAGGCAGGGAGGCTGTCTCACCCCGTTCCCTTGATGACTTGAAAGAGAATGTGAGTGCTGTCTGCGTCCATGTGAAGTTTATCTCTCTTCCTGTCTTTCATCACTGTGGTTATTAAACCTCCATCCCCTGAGCTTGCCGATGTCTAATTACACCAACGGTAAACAAAAGGAGGGCTGAGGGAGGGGAGATGAAAAACCGCAGCTGGACAGTGCCGTGTTATTATAATTCTTTAAGCGATACTGTTAACGTGGTCATGCATTTTAGCCCAGCACCTAATAACAGCGGAGAGGTAATTACAGGTCTAACGCTGGGGCGGCACATACTGAGCTGAGCTAGACGCTTGTTAACTTCCCTCGGGCCAAAGGCCGGCGAGCTCCCCCGCGCACCTCTAGCCAAGCATTAGCGCTTGATGTGCTGTTTTGTTTTCACATATAGTCAAAGCTTTAGAAACAGTGTCAAAGCTCTTAGCGTACGTAAAGTGCTTCGCCTGAACTGGAAGCTCATAGAGACAGAAAGAAATGTGAAACCTGTCAAGAATATGCCAGGGTCATTTGTCTGCCCGGAAACAAAAGAAAGAAAAGATAAGAAAAGAAAGCCTGTTTTTAGGATCATTACAGTTTTTTTTGCATTGTGACATTACTTTCATGACAATCACAATCACATTACTATAGTGCACAAATATCCTTCTCATTACTGTAATCTGAAAATAATGGCATACTATTTTAATTATTACGTTTTTGCAGTACTGCTGTAAAAAAAAAAAAAAAAGTTAAATGTCCTGACACTCAACATATTTTATACGGCTATATATAAGGGTATCTTTTTTATAATAATTTTCTATCAATCATATCAGTGTTATTTTAGTAGTACTATTTTACTAAGATTTTGAATTAGCTTTTACTTTTACATTTTCTATTTTAATTTTAAAGTTTTGTAATTTTATTATGTGCTTTTGTCATTTCTATTCGGCTTTAATTTATTTTTTTACAGTTTTAGTACTTTTAGTACTTCAGCTTATTTCATTTTAGTTCAGTTTTTTATTCATTTAATTTTTTATCGAATATTTATATTTGTTTATACTTTATGTTGAAATTCTACTAACTAAGTAACTTTGCAACTACATGTCAACTGCATGATTTCTATTCAGTACTGATTTATATTAAACAAAAAATCAGTTGTAATGTCAACAGGGATGGTTCATTTATTGTGCACAGTGCACACTTTTTAAATATGTATTAAATGTTTAGTTTTTAAATAATATATCATAACTGTTATCATCATCAACTAATATAAGTTGTTATATTAAAGTATAAATAATATATTTTATGTATTAAATATTATTTGTTGTTTTCTTTTATCTTGATTCTGAAACACATTTTCACCCCAAAAGTTATTTCCTAACATTGGATTTGGCAATTAGAGAGACTATAACTATAGTGCACTTGTATCTCTCAATATGGGTCAAGATGCAGCGCTCACAGGCAGTCTATGAATGCTTTGATAAGAGTGATTTCATATTGGAACCATATGCCTTCTCAACACTGCCACGAGGGGAAGGCTGTCACAACGGCCTCGAAACTTCCTGCACCAAATATAAATATTTACACTCCAGACATCCCAAGTCGAGCCGAGGAGAGGGGTTGATGTTTTGGGTTACATAAAGTCCAATCCTTCAGGACAAATTAAAAAGATTTTCCTCATTAGACGAGACACATAGTTTGTGAGGTTTAGAAGCTTTGAGTTTAATCACTACTGTATAAATGGATGAAATAGTGTGATGTCTGATTCACATATGGCACTGGTGTACATTTTTCAGAATGCATTGCATGCGTAATATGTATTTACGTCAATGAAATGTATTGTAGTTGTGAACATACACTGAATGTTTTGCCAAACACAAATAATTATTAAATAAAAGTAGAGAGAAATCACTGTTCCTGACAGGAGAAATGAAAATATAAGCATCTTAAAGCACATAAAAAACAGTTCCAATTCAAAATGTATCGAGCTATGTTATTTAAACTCATAAACTTACGATACGTGACGATAAATATACAGTTTTTAGCCCTAAGGTCCTTTATGTTTGGAGGCCTCACATTCACAATTAGCTCTGGATTATGTGGGGTGTTAGCACTAGGCTTTCAGACCACCCCAAAACCAGGGCAATAATGAGAAGCAGAAACTGGATTAAGACCCTGCTGTCCTCTACTGTTCTTATTTAAACTAGAAAGGTACCCATTTAAAGTGTCCCTATTATGCTTTTTCGAATATTACCTTTCATGTCGTGTGTATTATAGCTGTCTGTGAATGTAAAATGTCTGCAAAGTTTTAAAGATCAAAGTGCACGATAAAAAAAAATTGTCTCCTAAAAATTGATTCTGAACTGCTGAAATGAGTCATCAACAATTCCAATCTTACTTCCTGTAACATACCTACATAACAAAGTAACAAATTTGCATAATGCCAGATTTTTGGCTGCCTGCTAACGACGTCTACTTTGACCCGCCCTCAAAAACTGTATAGCTTCTGAGGCCTGGAAGAAATTGGTTTGTGTTGTCCACGTGTCAAGAAGAAGCTGTTTTCGGAGCTGCAAATCCACTTTGTATGCACTTCAAAAGGATTAGGACTTGCACTGGCATTGATAGAGAAAAAATGAAGACAACATTCATATCACTGTCTGTCAAACGCTAAGGAAAACCTCCAGAGCTGAAATTTAGATATGTTAATAGGAGTTTCGTTTCTAACATGCGCTGTAAGTGACAGACCAATCACAACAGACTGGGGCGTTTGACCAATCAGAGAAGAGTAGGCTGACGGCAAGGAGGGGTTTAGAGAGACTGAATCTCCAAAACAACCGTTTTCCAACTCCTTGAGAAACGATGTGATGTGCAATGTATATTATGAGAAAATGAAAGTGTTTTTTGACCTTGGAAAATTAAAGTGTTTTTGAAACCTGTTGTAGGAGACCTCCAAAACAACATTAGGAACCTTTAAAATAGCATAATTGGGGTACTTTAAGGTATTCAGCTAATTATCATCAATTGAATATGGGATGGGATTTTGAGTTTGATTCAATATGGAATTATTTGGGAATATGTTCAGTTATAATGTCATTAGGTTTGTTAAAATTATTACATACTTATTGCAAGATGCTCAGGGTTCACTTTGCATAATTCCAATGATAGTTTAGTTTAGTTTAGGGGTCTGATTCATATTAGGAATTTCCACACTGCACTTAACCAGGGTTGCCAACTATGGTTGCCTGGCTGAAGTGAGATTGTGATAACTGAATGTGGCCCTATCTGGATCCAACTATTTATTTTTAATTGAATCTTAATACTTTGCCAGTACCCATATGCTTAATGTGGTACTAGATTGACTTTTTAGCAATGTTCCCTATTAACTTTCTCTAACATGCAGCTACCATTACCTCTAAGGTAATTTAACAATGAGGGGCATTGATTGATTGATTGATTGATTGATTGATTGATTGATTGATTGACTGGTTGGGTGATTGATTGATTGATTGATTGATTGATTGATTGGTTTGGGGATTGATTGATTGATTGATTGATTGATTGATTGATTGGTTGATTGATTGATTGATTGATTGATTGATTGATTGATTGATTGATTGATTGATTGATTGATTGATTGATTGATTGATTGATTGATTGTATTCTCTGTGTGGCAAAAAAGTATACTGTTACAATCAAAACTGTATATAGCTTGTTTGTCCACAGTAAATAAAAAAAAGTTTTGAATTAATAATAAAGATAATAAAAAACAAAAGCAATCTAGATTTTAACGTCACCTTTTGCGCAGGAACACAAACATTAACTCCTCTTAAAAACAGTAACTGTTTATTTTTTTCAGGTAAATGTAGGCTCTACTCTTTATTAAAGTCCCATTACAGTTACACTTCTTATACAAATTATTTCTTGGGTATATTTTATGACACATGAAAATGCATATTTTTGTCTAAACTATTATGCCTATTTCTCTGTTGCAATACAAATGTGGTTTTCATTTAACTAAACAACAATTAAAATATCACCCACAATAGTGGTCCAGCCAAATAGAACATTTATTCGCATTTGGCACTTAGCATGAGTTACATTTAATTAAACTTAATTTTCACCGTCAGATACTACTTTGTATTGACCTCATTGCGAAGTGCAGAAAGAAATTTGATTGGTGCAAAATCTTGCTGCTTTATATCTGTTCAATCGATTTAAGAAAAGAAAAAATCTGCAAATGTATTTTTCTCAAAAATATATATATATATACTTTAAATATTTGAAGTACACTACATATGTACTTTTAATACAATCACACACACACTTCTTTTTCATAAGGGTTCAAAACATTAATCTACTGAACATACTTACAGTAAGGCCCTGATATATTCACCATAAAGTACTTTTTTGTTCTTCGCTTAGGGGTAAAAAGAAGTTTGAAATACACAAACTTTACTTTACGAGCTTTACTGTTATTCTAACCAACGCTGTCCATGCTGCAGGGAGTGCCACTTAGATAAATATGGAAATATGTGCTGCAGCTGCACACTTTCCTTTCAATGACAAAATAAGCACACAACAAAAAATGGCAGCGGTGAGAAAACAGTAGTTAAGAAAGCATCTGATTATAGCGATGTGGATATGTTTGTACAAGCTCTGCAATTCGGCACTCCAGTCAAGTCATGTCATGTTTATTTATATAGCATTTTATACAATAGATTGCTTTAAAGCAGCGGTTTTACAGTATTAAATAAATAAAAAAACAATCTCAGTGTATCTTTCAATTAGAAATACAATTCTTTTTTTTCTAATATAATGCAGCACTCCTCTGTGTTCATGTTTTTACTCATGGACATCAGACCATGACAGACTGAACAGAAGAAACGAACCAAAGAAGATTCCCTCCTCAAAGAAGGCGGAGCCTCAGAGCCACACCTACCTATTGCATGTTCACTAAGGACAAATGATAGTTTAAAGGTGTTTACCAGCCAGAGCAAACTTTTGTTCGATTTGGCAAGCTGTTTTGAACTTCCGAAACAAACCCAAAACAAACTTCCTTTTGGCCATGATTTTGTTCGAAATTACATCACACCAGTACAATATACATGCCAGCAACAGTTTAGCTAGGTTAGTTGACCTAAAAAAAAAAAAAAAAACTAACCATAATGAAGACAGTTTAGACTAAGGACACTATAGTGAGCATTATTGGCAACACTGATAATGCATTGTGTACTTGCATTGTGTTTTTAAATTGTGTGATGTAACAATGCATGAATTCAAGCTTGTCTAGCTAGAAGAGTTTGCGTTCACGTACGGTATAATTTGTGCCTAAAAGCTTAGGTCCCATATTTAAAAAAAACTGTTTTTTCTATTGATCTCTTATAGGTTTACATTGATGAGGACCTGACAAAGGACTTCAAATTAAGACAAAGGATGTTAGGCCACCATATGTGCTGCTTCCTAAATTAATTCTCAAAAGGATCTTAAAGACATTTATTGAGTCCAGAATTTCATTTTGAAGTGGTATAAGATTCAGACTATCCAGGTCAGCATCTCCTGAAACATTATAACAGACTGGATGGCTGATTTCTGCCTTAAGTGCATATTAAACTTGTGTTGTTTAGAAACAAAAAAATATAGGAAGGGGCTTATTTCACAATATGGGACATACAAATGGCTAACCTGTATGGGCAGTTCCCTTTGTCGCCTCCTGTGGACTGTTGGAGCGATTGCGGTTCTGTTGTCGGCGTCTGCCCGTTGACCGGGCAGTGCGAATACGGACTTCGCTTACTTTGAAAAAGGCCACCATGAAAGGCTGCCTCTCCAGAGCGCCATCACGACCCACTAACCCTGCTTCCTTAGGACTGATGCTCCATCCTTTAAAAAAAAGAAAGAAAAGGAGAATACTATAGGTATCTCTGTCCAGTTTTAGATGCAGAGATATCAATAAGTAGGGCATCTTTTTTAAAAGTGCTGTTTGTTTGCAGTCACATCAGGACTCATAGTTCCAAAGATGGTTTCTTTTGAATGACTTTGAACTGGTTGACTCGCAAATCAAACTGATTCAAGAACTGAACTCAAAGTTACCAAAGGAAATTCAAATGAATAGGTTGAACTAGCCAATGAGGACTATATAATACCCAGCCAAAAAACATCTGTTAACATTCCCAGTCACCTCACTGGCAATGGACTCCCTGGAAATAATCTATTTGGAACACCATCGTTGCTCATGGTGGCTCATAGACGCCCAGTTTACTGTCAATCACCTGACCCACACACACACACACACACACACACACACACACACACACACACACACACACACACACACACACACACACACACACACACACACACACACACACACACACACACACACACACACACACACACACACACACACACACACACACACACACACACACACAAACACACACACACACACACAAACATATTGGTTGAACTCATCTTAAACTTATCTTACCACTGCTGGTCTCCACACTGATCTGTAGACCCAGGTTATGTTGTGGACTCATCACCCAGAGATTGCTAGTTGCTGTAAAGTCAAACTCCAGCCAACCTTCTTCAGCCGCCCACAACCTGCGAGATTCCAGCAGAAACAGATCGGCATCCCTGCAAATGAGAAAGTCTGGAGATCATTAAATGTTATAAACACTATATATACTTGAATCAATGACCCTGTCTAATAGTGTTTTATGTTCTTTATTACAAATAATACTGTAAAAGTATATGGAATAAATGGTAATAATATGTAAGTAAATGGTAGAAAGAACAAGTATTGAATGGTAACATTCAAAGAAAATGCAGCATTCTTTAGATATGTAATGAAATTACAACTGTATTTTGCAAACACATTGGTTTTAAAGAGAAACGTTCTAGTATAATTTATAACTTTAATAATATTTCCAATTTAAATTAAATTAGGTTGTTCCCATCAGGGTTATAATAGTTAACTTAAATTAAATATAAAACCATAAAAAAACATTTCTGTTGCTTGATATAAAATAACCGTTAACTGAAATAAATTAAAATATATATAAAAACTTCAGCTAGTTCCCAAGGTAACATTTCTAATTTTAATTCAGTTCAACTTGATCTACTAAAATAACTAAAACTAAAACTGAAATTAAAATTTCTAAAACTACATAGAACCTTACAAAATTGGCAAAAAACAACAAAATTACTAAAACTTTAACTAAACAAAAATATTAAAATGGAAACCATAAAAGTAAAAACATTAAAAATATGAAGAAAAAAAAACTATAGTATCTCACTGTTCCAAACCTCATCCCATTTTTTTACAATCAATTTAAGGCATGTATTCAATGGTAAAAATGTTAATTCAATGTTAAAAAATAACAGCTTGTCAGTTGAGAACAGAGGTATAGTAGCCTTACAGGGAGGCCTGTCCCATTATAATAATTACACACTATGCATGGTAATAAGCATTGGCTGGGTCACTTCAAAGCTGTCGGTCACACAGGTGTTCTGGGAATGTCCCTGTAGCCCCTCTTTATTGCTCATTAATTAGAGCCGCACTCTAAGGAGCTCCATATGAGGTTCTTCCCTCTGGTGGTTCACACGTCACATTCGACAAGAACACATCATGCTTATGCTGACTCATATTGTTTAGTACCACCAGTCACACAGCTTCACCTGGGACGGGGTCCGAACGGGACCACAGGGGAGCTGCCGACTCTAAAAACCCCACTGTAAAGCTTCTTATAGACACATTAAATTAACTGGAATAATAAAGTCAGAAGTGTAAGGGTTTTTTTTTTTCTTTTTTTTAAATCGCATTTATTGCCTCTGTCTTTGGCTGCCGTTAAAATAGGCCTATAGTTTAATAGCTTTACGCTGCCATCGCATGCATACAGGACCGTCTTCACATATGCTTTGGGAGGGTTTTCCAAGGAGGCCAGATGTACATGAAAACAACCAGGGACTAGAATATATACAAACAGAAAAGTAATAACTCTACAGTCATGGCAAGCTGGATTTATCATGAGGTATTGATGGATCGTCATGACAACAGAACCTGATTTCAAAATAAATACAACCGGCAGTGTTTTAAAATGCATCTAAGATTTCTCCGAAACAGTTCAATCTCAATATAATGACATAAGAATACATTCACTGATAAAATGTATATTCACTATAAGTCGCTTTGGATAAAAGTGCCAGCCAAATGCATAAATATAAATGTCTAAGCCCTAATACAACCTCCAATTTTTTTGTAATACAACAAATTTATTCATTCATTATATGACAATTATCTACTTGCACAATATTAAAAGTGTAGCATTCCACTTTTTAGAAGATTTCCATTAACACCATGATTTTTAAGAAAATGCAGTAGTCTAATTTGATTACTGTGAATCAAACTGTGAAGACTATGAATCACGACCATTTAGTTACATTCAATTGTAATTTTTTGTTTTGTTTTACATGTCCATTTTGAAATGAGGGACGACAAATAGTTGAGGGTATGTTTAGCCGTCAATGATGTACTAAAAACGGAAACATTGTCAAAAAGTTGGTAACACTTTATTTTGATGGTCCCTTTTGAACATTCTGTTGACTATAAGTAACTTTCCAACAACATGTCAACTAACTCTCATTAGAGTATTAGTAGACTGTCTGCTTAATATCTGCTAACTCTTTATTGTGTTGGTCCTCCAACATACTTTCTACTGACTATAACTAACTTTGCAAGTGCATGTCAACTTATTCTAACCCTAACCCTACCAGTCTACTGATACTCTACCAACACCCTAACGAGAGTTAGTAGACATGTAGGTGCAACGTTACTTATAGTCACCAAGAATGTGTTAAAAGCACCATCAAAATAAAATGAAACCAAAAGTTACACATTCATACAGATCCATGACTAAAACATTGTATTATGCATGCCAGGCCAGTTGTTGCCAGTTGGCGATGTCACTTTGTAAAGAACACCACGACCCTATAGACTGAACATGTAATGCGTTTGACGTCACCGTTTTCACAAATTCGTGTTTTTGTAATTTACACGAAGTCAATAATGATATTGTTTTTAGAAACTTGCACTTTGAAACCCTCAAAACGCCATTGTGATGTAAATGAAAGGCCAAAACGCATAAAAAGTTTTCCGTTATGTTGAAAATGGTGTTGTGTAAACAGCCCCTATATCTACAGCATTAACCTCTTAATATTTATTTAAAGTTTTGGAAAAGAAAAAAAATACTGTTTGCATCATCTTTGGCTATCTAGTTACATGATTTACTGAATTTCTGGAGAAATTCCATAACATTGTGTTTACAACTATACTCCATAGACTTTATTAGAAAAATAGGATTGTTAGTAACTGACATTTTTAAGCCAAGCTTAGCGAAGGGTCAAATTACAACAGATTAAATTAGCATATCAGGCTGATTTATGCAGGCGATAAGTATATCTATGATGACCTACTACATTTGCCAAAGTATGCAGTGTAAAACAGAGAACATTATAAAGAATACAGTTTCCAACAATGCATGTAAAGCCTGAGAATGACTTTTTATTTATTACCTGACTGCTTTTGTGACACTTTTTGACAAAATAATTGTTTTTGTTTCCAATCTAGACCCAATGACTACATTAAACATGCCATGTTCTGAAGTATACTGTTTCCTACAATTACAATAATTGTAGATAGACTGCAACAGTATGCAAGCAATCCATTTCAGACATATCCAAATAATGGAAGATGGGGGAGTGTTTGAAAATAGTCATTTTTTTTCTAGTGGTGAAAAAATGAAACACCTTTAACATATGGAATATGGCCTAGATAAACAACTAATGTGTCCATTGTGCATATGCTCTTACAAGCCATTGTTTCTTTACATTTAAGACCCTGTGAGGCTTGTTGACTCGAGGTTAGCTATACTTCTGTTTTAGGTCAAATCGTCTGGCCACATGGGCTAAATTCAGCCAGATATACATCCCCTCAGCACCACCTCCATAAGCAAGTTATTTTTTGCACATTGGATTAAAGGCTTACACACTTCAGAAGTTTCTCTCAGCCATATTGTGCATCTGCTTAGCTCAGCTATACCGCATTTCCCCAACCAATGTGTTTTTTAAAGATCACAAACCATAAACACAGTAATTATGCTGTTAGAACTTGACAAGTTTGCAAATTAATCTGTTTGTAAGCAAATACATTTTGCAAGCCACACAGTATTTGGGATTTACAGGCAGAAAGTGGCATGTAGGGAAATACCACAAAGCACGCTATAATTTGCATCAAGGTAAACCTTGTTGTACAGTGATACAATGACTGGCGATACATCATCTCAAGATATGACTAAAAATAAAAGAATCCTACTGCAGGTTTGTGGAAAAACAGTGTGCCCATTGTTCAACTCAGGATGTACACCAAATGAACACTTCGTGATAAACATTAGAAAACTATTTGGAAGAGAAACATGTGGTTCATTTAGATTTTGGCCTTTGTTTCTTGTTTGGTGCCTTTTTTGGTTAAAAAATAAATAAACTTGATGGGTAGTCTCATAGTCACACCTTATTGGTGTGTTTTGAACACTTTACCGGTCACGCCATCTGCTTTTCTCAAGGAGATATCCCTCCCACCACCCACAAAGTCAATGTTTGACGTGTGTTGGTGGGTTCTTTTTTAGACGCCAAACTAAAGCTATTTCAGTAGTGCGTTGTGGTCATGGCCGTAGTCTACATAAAGTACATGGTAGACAACCTCTGCTGTGTTCAGTAAGGGATGCCAGGGCTTGATTTAAAATACAGTCAATTACTCAGCTTGAAAATCGTGCAACAAATAAATATTATTTTCAAAATAGCAGTTTAATACTTAAATTTGATCATATTTACATTTAGTTCTAAATCAAGGTTCCACAATACAATACATATCACAAATATATACTGGTGCACTATTTATTTAAAAGAATCATTGATGAGTTTTAATGGCATTAGAAGAGCCAACTAAGTGAACTTAGTTTTCTATGTGTGCTTTTGAAAGAGATCATAATTACTATGAGGTCAAGTTCTTTGACTATTAATCAACTGGATAGACTCGACAACAATGAAGAATATGGAATTTTATAGAATAGCATTTTGAAATGTAACTTCTTTACCTGTCTGGGTGTTCCCCAACCACCTGAAACACACTAAGTAGGAATGTCTCATTGCGAAAGGCCCTGGTGACACACTCCTTGTAGATCCTGAATTCTGCAGCTGTGATGGCCTCTCCCTCTGGGATCTGGGACAGGTTGAATTTGAACTCTTTATGGTGTCGTCTCTGTGGAGACAGCTCCCTGTCATTTTCCACTGTTAAGACACATAGAAGTACAATGAGATATTTTAGTTTACTTGACGAAATGCTATTGACATATAATTTGCATGTTTGCATACTCTGGGTCACAAATTGACTGTACAGGGGTAAGAATAAGTTTGTGGTCTCTGGATTTCTGCACTGATGACCCATACAATGTGGTCTGATCTTCAAATTCAGAATTTTCTTCATTGACAAGGCAGGCTGAATCTCTATGTTATGACTTATCCAAAATTGGTGTCAATCAAGGAAATGAGATTGTAAGTGTGGAAGTGTCCACAGATGACCTGACAAATATGTTCTTATCAAGAATAATTGGTTAATGTTAACCATCCCAGAAGCTTTCAAATGACTCATTACAGAGATGCACAAAGCTGGAAAAGGCAACAAAAGCGTTGCTAAAGACATTGGTAGTCCATAATAACTTTTTTTTAAAACAGAAATGAACCATCACTTAACTTACATAAGTTCTTGGAAAATGGAAAATTCATAGCAGTACTATGACACTATTTTCTTCTAGATCTGCGGTATAGCCAAAGCAACTGTGTTGCATTATTTTCCTGTTATCACTGTAAAGCTGCTTTGAAACAATCTATATTGTAAAAAGCGCTGTATAAATAAAGGTGACTTGACTTGAGTTGACTTGACCTGACCTGGCAAGATACCTTTTCTACAAATGTAGAAAATTCTGGATTGTTTCTACTCTGGGCGGACATCCTGTCAAGATCACTTTAATAACACAACAGGCAATCCTGAAAGAGGTCAGAGAGAACCCAAAGATAACAGCAAAAACCTCAGCAAAAACCTTAACGGAAAAAAAAAAAGCATAAACGGAACAACATGATAATTACAACATTGAGACGTTGAGATGACATTGAGATGTCTCATATTTTCCCGAAATCACATGGATGTTCCACAATGGTTCTGGGAAAATGTTATTTAGACAGTTGAGACAAAAGTTTAACTTTTTGGCAAAAATGCACAAAGCTTTGTTTAGAGGAAATACAGCATTGCATACAACACTAAAACCTCTTCTTAACTGTGAAACTTGGTGGAAGGAGCATCATGCTTTGCTGCCTCAGAGTATTGACCAGCCGTTGGAGGAACAATGAATTCTAATGTATATATACTGTATATATCAAGACCTTTTACAGGAGAATATCAGGAAAGCAAATCATGAGGTTGGGTGATGCAAAATGACAAGGACCCAATACCAACTAAAAATGGCTGAAAAAGTGAAATTTAAAGCCAACTGAGATGATGTGGCATAACCTAAAGTGGACAACCCATAAAAATTTGTGGGGAGGGATTGACCAAAATTGACAAAGTCTTATGAGCATCTGTAGAAAAAATAAATGTTTGGTGGAGGCTTCAATGGTTTACTTACTTTCTCCATCATGCAATGTGAATGATTACTTACAGTGTTATGTACAAAAGTACAATTATTAATGTTATTAGTTATGCCAGATTGTGTTTGTTTATAATTGTAAGATCAGACCACATATTATGAGTAATTAATGCAGAAATTTAAAAACACAGTCTTGCTATTGTAGTACATTGCATTTATTATAGCTCCTTGCCTCTGAATAACTTGTTTTCGGAAAGCAACTTTCATTATTCGCATCTCTTGCAGTGCATCCACCGCAGACAAACTTAAGCCTTGTTCTCTGTGTGTAAAGATTTGGTGGTAAATCTAGAAGGACAAATATATTCAAATAAAACCGTCTTCACCTCTTGAGTTGATGCCTAGTTACAGTGGAAAACAGATACTGCTAAGCTTGTACTCATGTTGATGCAAGTGTAAAATTTGAAAAGAGACCTCCAGGGGAATGTGTGTGTGTAAACAAACTTGGATTTGGAACAAACAATCAAGCCAAGATTCACTGTTTTAGAGACAGCAAAAAATACATTGTTTCTTTACAATACAATGACATGATATAATAATATACTATTCGATATAATATCCATGCACAATATCAGTGAAAGACCAACATGTAACACTTAACATTAACTTTTTCACCAGGGTTTTTCTTTTCACATACCTAAACATTACAAGGATGTGGTAAGCTATGCATGCTCAATAATAGCCTATAATTGACTGACCTAATTCACCCATATGGTCTATACGTGCGCATTTATATTACAGCACCACTTCACAGAGCATCCAGATGTGCAGGGCATGTGCTGTACCACTATTTCTGGTAGAATACTAATTCTTTATTTATTCAAGCTGTTCCCACAGCAAAGGACATCACAGCATTCATTTATCCACTGTTTTAAGATTTTCTGCATGAGTTCAGCCACTCATGCAGAAAAAGGAAAAAGGGGAAATTGCGACCAGAGTGTGTTTTCTCATCAGATGACAGCTTTGTCATTCTGCCGTGCTATTCTTCCCCTCACGTCACGGACAACCCTTCCTCTTGTTCCTATGGACGACCCATGGGCTGTATTTCTTGCCATAAGTACAAGTCCAGCCGGATGCCCCGCTTGTGGGACCAGGGTGAGGTGTCCTGCTCTGATTGTATTTCCATGCTTCCCTAGGTGAGGAACACTCACTTCCATCTAACCCCTTCCTCCTTGTGAAGAGGAAGAGAAAGTCATGGAGTTGACTAAATCGTGGAGCAGAGGAATGAATTAGAGATCACCAAGGGTTTTGGGGTAATGTGAAGACTACCCCTTTTTCTGTTTGGTGAATTACAGAAGCTGTTTAAAGTTCTCCAACATCACATGGGAGCAACTTCTCTGATCTGTCGTCTTCCAACAGGGAGTTATACTCTTCTTCTGTCCTTACACATGTGTTACAAATTAAAACTGAACCTCTTGAGAAAACCTCAAAGGGCTTAAGACAGATCCCTGAGGGACACCCTGTCCTTGTGCTACATACTCTGCTCTAATTGACTGACTAACCTTGGAAAACCCACCTGCAAAGTATGAAATAGAATACTGGTAGAATATTTTGACCTCTAGTGAGGGTCTACTACCAAAAAAAAAAAAGAAGAAGAAGGATAAGAGAGAGTAGAGTAGAGAGAGAAGAGTAGAGAGAGAATTTTCTTTAGTGCTGTTCCAGCTTCAGGTTCACATGGTGATTGCTTAACATCAGGCGTTTTCTCACTCACAATATGACTGAGTAATTCATACTGAAAGCAATTTCCAGAGGTCCCATTTGTGATGTTTTTAACATCAGGACATCAAGGTTTGAATGTGGCCATTTCACATGCTGCTGAGACTTCTTCATTAACAACTTTCCCAGGTGGATCCAACAACAGAAGCCAGTCTCTCCACAACAAAAACATCCGAGATGACAGATATATTAAAGGTCAACCGCACATGCAGTATCGAGGGCCACTGATCTGGAAATTACCATGTTCTTTTGCCTAAAAACGATAGGGTGGCTGAAGACTACCCATGAGATTTGGCAGAATATATATTGTCAATGCCATTCTTTTTTTAGTTTTCATTGCCTGTATTACAATTATGAAAGCGGAAATTTGCAAAGGACTCAACTGTTGAGGAGTTTTAAATGTGTCATCTGCAAATGCTGTTGCCTTTTTAAAAGGATAATGGAAAAAATGAGGCTCACAAAATGATAGATTATACTTACATAAAGGACTTGGCATTGACAGTAAGAAACACAACCAAAACCACAGAGCCCATATGGTTTGATATAACTGATGTGTTTTTTTAGAGAAGAGACCCAGTAAGGACCCACAACAATAACTGTGTGGTCACATACTAAACAAAAATGTGAAAGTGCAAAAGGTTGTTTGAGCAACAGACATTTAAGAGCAACATAGTGGAAAGTCTTGTGTGACTATCATTGTGTTGGCGTTTTTCATCATCTTCACAGATACTCTTCTCCCACACATTAACAGGAAAAGAGGACAGGGATGTGATGAAAGATCCAGGGAGAGGGACATACACTGAGAAATGGTTTATACAAAATGCAAAGCAAAATTATATGAATGCTGTGTGAATTCTGTTAAGTTTAATATGAAAGAAAATATAATCTCACTAAAAATATATAGGCATGCAATTTCAGCCATAATGCCTGATATGTTATGCCTAAATATTTTATAGCTCATAACTGTAATATTTCAATTTTTTAAAATGTTGAAATGTAAATTACTAGAACTACTTATGATGCTCCACACGATTTCAGGTATTTAGCTTCCGCATTAATGTCCGGAATCTGACTAGGACTAGGAACATTCCAAAACAACAATTCTGAGGAACACTTGCTTTGATTTTTATTCAATGATGCCAAAATGTCCAGGGCTCTCATTTATAAAGCGAGTTTCCACGCAAAGGTTGTGATCTATAAAAACTTGGCGGGAGAATGTGCGCACCTTTAAGCAAACTTTGAGCCGTGCGTACGCACATTCTGGAGACAAAGGGAATTGGCAACACAGATGGTGAGTTGGAGTTAAATGTCTTTTTGGTCACTTTTAGACGGAAAATCTAACGAAAATGATACAATACAGAAAGATAATACAAATATAATTTCACTCACCAAGCCTATCACTTGAAGCAAATATCCACCCTTTTTTAAATGTCCGCGCCAGCGAGCGCGTTGGGCCGTTTAGTGAAACTAACGCACATATAGCCTATCTTACGGCAGATGAAGTAAAACCGTAAATCTTTATTATGAGTCATAATCATAAATAGAGTGCATGTTCACAATGACACTTTAAATAAATAAAATAATGATTTAAAATATTTTTTACTTTTTATATAAACATTTAGATTAAATATGCCATTCCCATTAATGGAGTTAAACACTTAAACTACATGAAATCATTACTGAGAAGTTACAAAAAAATGTTATATTCAAAAAATATAAATATTTGTTGTGGATGCAATGCTTTTGAACACTTTTCCTCTGGCATTCTGTGTTTTAAATTTTACATGCATAATTGCTTATCATGATAATAGCAGATTGTGTGAGAAAATAGTTTCTTGCAAATAATGCACAAGGTCTATCTGTTTCCATTAAAAATATAATCAATTAAAAATACTATTTGGCCCGTGAGATTGAGAAACTTTCTCTGAAATGTATTTTGCACTATTTAATTTATTTATTCAAAAACAAGGCAAGGATAGGCTTATGATTTTTATTAATGTAATGTGACGGCACATCCGTATTTCATATTTTCCTAATATCTTGTATCGTTAAACATGGTATCACGTGAATGAATAATCATATGCAAATGATATGCAGATGAGGATATGCATAGTAAAACTAGGCGTTGTAATCTCCATATATGGTTATTTCGGGGAGGAGACGCATGTGCGCACATTCTTCCGCTGACTGGGATTTATAAAGTGAATTTTGCACAGGTTCTGGCGTACGAACGGTTTGAGTCTGTATATATATATATATATATATATATATAAGTCTGAATATTTTTTAGCGTACGCCATTTTAGGCTTCCGGGCGCACGTACACTTTTAGTAAGGAACCTACGCACAGTTTTATAAATGAGACCCCAGGTCCTGATGCAGCAAAACTTCCACAAACCATCACACTACCACCTCACCACAATGACTGACTATTGCTAAAAGATTCTTCTCATGAAATGTCTGATTTCCACCAAACATAATAGTGGAACATAGAAGAAGTTTTACTTTTGATTAATTCATTCGTAGGGCACCGTAAAGGTGCTTCTTAGTAAATGTGAGGCACGCTTATGTTTTCTTGGTCAACATTGGTTTCTGCCTTGCTTCTCTGCCATTGATCCTATTTTGACATTAGTCAAGGGGAGAGATACCCAAAAATCTCTGAATGTTGCTCTGCAGTTCTTTGTCATCTTCTTGATAATATACCTTAATCTTGGATAATTCTGGTAGGATGGCCAGTTCATTGGAGCCATAAAGGCTTATGAATTGCTTTGTAACCTTGTCCACCCTGATTAGCTTCAACAGCTTTTTTGCGAAAGGTCTTTAGAAATCTCATTCCTTTGTGGCATAATGCACCTGACTTTAAAATCGCTGTGCTGTCAAATTCACACTGATTAAACAGGCAAAAGTCAGACACCTGAATATTAAATAACTGCAACCTCGAAAGACCAAAGGAATGAATGTATACTGATCTACAATAATATCTAACCAGATACAATGCACAAAAAATTGCACGAACTTGCTCACAGCATTGTATCCTAATAACAGACCACAATACACATGGTAAAATAGAAGGGCTTGAAGTTGGAAACCCACACCAACACAAAACACTATCAGGGTAACACAACATGCTAAAATAATATAATAACCCTTACTAACCAGGGGTGCATTTTCCACAAGCATTGTTAGCAAACAAAGACTGTCGTTACCATCATAGGAAACAAAAACAGGGAAGTAGTCCTCAGATGCTATGTTCGCTACTGCAACATCTCAGATACATTATGAAGTAAGCTGCAGACTGAATGAACCACATATAAGGGTGTAAAGTTACTCCAATTACATACTGCATGTTAACCTGATAAAAAAATGAATGGCTTTCTGTTGTTTGAGTAAATTAGTTAATCTGTAAAGTAATTACGTAAATGAATAATCCAGCCTGATCTCATGAAATGCTTCTCTTTAGCACACATTGTATATATTGTGCAATTTATAAGCAAAAATTAACTTGCATATGATACGCAGTTTTCGCATGCATATGATATACACTTTATGCCGTGTAATACGAACATACCCCACACCCCTAATCCTACCCAAACATACAATACACACGTACCCCACACCACTAATCCTACCCGAGGGGTTTACAGTGCGTATCATATGCACGTAAAAACAAATTCCTGTGTATAAATTGCACGATAAACATAATGCGTGCCATAGAGAACCATTTCATGAGATCGGGTTGAATAATCTGACATTAATTTCAGTCTCAAAATGAATAATAAGCAAAAGTTATTACTCCACCACCTGTGCATGGAGTCATTAACAACAGTCTTATATATTGTTGAATCAACCTGAAACAGTCTTTTTTTTTTATGATGTATTGTACTATGGTAGTTAAGCAGTAGGCTAGGTTGTTTTACGGGAAACACTCCTCTGAATGGAACAAACTTAACATAACACATGCCAATATACATGAATTAAAGGTTAAAACATTTTGTTAAACATTTTAATTGTTAAAAATATATTTATATACTGTCTTTTGTTAAAAGTACTGACATTTGTTACAGTGTATAATTAAGTTGGTAAAGGGGTCTGGGATAAAGCTCTGTGTCATTTTAATTAGGGCTGATTCTCCATTTCCACCTGTATAACATCTGTTTCTTTCCTTCTGTGCTATTGTCATTAGCCCACACAGGACAAAAAGAAGTGGGCTATGACCTACAGAGAAGATATGGAAAAACTTTAAAACATGCAGAAGTGAGACAGAGAAACTGTCACCTGAGGAGAGAGAGATAGAAATGTTTTTTGTTGGCCAATCACAGTGGCATATGGTATACGGCTATATGGACTGGGCAATGAGGCTTCAGTGTGGTCCGTGGTCACATGCGAGTCACACTTTAAATGTTTTCCATCTCATCCTCTGAAGTAGTCCGGTGGTCATTTGCATTTGATTCACTCACCACATCTTGACTTTTTCCTCCCTGCCCACAACCACTAAGATAAACAGCAAAAAATCACTCCCTCCAAGACCAAAGGGGGCGCTACTAATGTCAATCCTACACATCATATTGACCTACAGTATATTCCAGAATCTTTGCTCTATGAATTATCCAGGAGATGCTATAGGAACTGTGCAAGTTTGACTGTGTAAGTTTAAAGCTGGTTGAACGATTTGAATACTTTGCTCAAACCGGTATCTCAGATGGCCAGAATTTTACATAACATACAGTAACAATGTTACAAGCATTACAGGAGAGTGACGGTATATTTGACAGTTCCTTGTTTTTAAAGTTTTACGTTTTTAAATTATATAAGTTAATAGTCTATACAACTTAAGTGAATGTGGAGAGGGAAAAATGGAAATGAGTTGTTATTGTTGTAAATGATTTGTTTATGACTATAAACTGTAAACTGATAATAATACAGCTGTAATGCCACACGATCGCTTAAACTAATCATGCTGATCTTAACAAATGTGATTGTTTTCAATTTACAATAAACTGTATAATGTACACTTTCAATGTATATAAACATCATACATGTAGTACTTTGCTGCAAAACAAGTCACTACCATCATGTTTCTGTTAAGGATTAAGGCATAATTAATATCTAAAGCTTTTTAATTATTCTGTCCAATCCAAAATCAGTCACCACAAATTTGTGAGAAAAAAAAAATGTTGAGTGTACACAAAGCCTGCAATTATTTCCTGCGTCTTTGCAGCACACAAAACATTCAGATGCAGATGATTTGAAAGCTGTCTCCTTCAGTTTAACCAATGAAATGTGCTGTGAAGCCAGGCATGTGAAGAATCCATCTGTGTTTATGTAATTATCTTCAGAATCCCCGTTCACATTCTCTTCCCCCACAATCTAATTGTTTCAACTTCTGTAATGAAAAGCTACCGTGACTTGCTTGTCATCTGTACGACTGCACTTGTTTTTGAAACTTTTAAAAAAAAGTGCATGACACTTTATAACACTCAACTGCATATAACCCTGCATATAAAGCCTACTCCATAACAGAGTTAACACTGCATTGTGGTGTCACAGGAATAAAGTATGACATGTTGTGCTGCAATTTGAGTTGTTTAGCAACAGAAAACCAATCACAAATTGGCTCATTGCTTGTCTCATGAATTAAATATTTGTAAGATATTCTGAAGGGAATTAAAAATTAAGTTAAAAATCTCAGTGATGGTAATTGTTCTTTTTGGTTTTTCTTTCATTTTTCTCAGTTTGTCTTTAGTTTTGGGAAGCTCACCAAAGGGGATTTATGCGGTGTCATTTTCATAGATAGACAGACAGACTTTTATACATCCAGCCTTTTATACAGTTTTTTTTTTACCATTTAGAGATCATGTGTGAACAGAAGCTGTTGAGAACTACCAGTAAATGAGTTCTGCATGCCAACTTTTGGGATGGGAAGTTGCAACATTTCCAACATAAGCTAATTGGAAAACCGTGCCTCTCCACGGGCACAGGAAAATCTCCAAAAATTTACATATGCATATGTTTCACTGCAGTTTCCCGCTAAAATGAACACTAGAGGCAGTAAAACACCAACTTTTATTAATTTTCACACAAATCATGATTACGGGGCAGATTATTGATTAATAAAGACTTTCATTGCCACTCACCGGACATTTCATTTCCGAAATGCCATTCAACAAATAAAATGTTGCCAGAATTAAATTAATCTGTTTCAGGGAAAAATGATGGTGCTTTTAGCACCATTTACTGGACATGCCACTTTGAAAATTCTGCAAAATGTGGATCCTGAATTGATTGCAGTGTGCAACGCTATGCCTTGCCACTCTCATCCCCCTGCCAAGTCGTGGAGCCAGGTAAGTGTTGCACTGCACACTCTGTCCCCACTCTGGGATGCTGTGCCTTCTTGGATGGGCCCCTGTGCTACACCACACTGCCCTACTGAGGATACATCAGTAGTCCCTCTCACCAAGCTTGTACGGTGTCTGGAAGCCTGGCTAGCGCTTCCCAGCCCGTCTCGCTGGCTCATTCGGACTATCAGCCTCGGCTATACGATTCAGTTCACCCGGTGTCCCCCCAGGTTCATTAACTTGCAGGATGCATACTTTCATGTCTCGATTCTCCATCGACACTGACTGTTCCTTTGCGTTCGAGGGACGGGCATATCAGTACAAGGTCCTACCCTTTGGTCTGTCCCTGTCGGGCTTCTTGATGAAAGCATCTTCATGAAGGTCGCAGAGGTTGCCCTTGAACCCCTGAGGGAGCACGGTGTTCGCATTCTCAACTACCGTAATGACTGGCTCATCCTGGACCACTCAGTGGAACAACAGTTGTGCGCCTTGGTGCTCAAGCACCTCAGCCATCTGGGGCTTTGGGTCAACCGAGAAAAGAGCAAACTGTTTCAGACGCTCCTGGGGCATATGGCATCTGCAACCATGTTTCACACTGCTTCAGCACTGGTTACACGGCTGAATCCTGAGATGGGCATGGCACCGTGGCACACACCACGAGGTAATCACACAGGCCTGTTGCCAAACTTTCAGTCGTGGTTAGACCTTGCTTTTCTATGGGCCAGAGTTCCCCTGGAACAAGTGTCGAGACATGTTGTTGTCTCAATAGATACTTCCACCACCGGCTGGGGTGCTTGTGTGCCACGGGCATGCAGCCTTGGGTTCCTGGACAGGGCCTCGACTGCAGTGGCATATCAATGTGTGTCAGTGTTAAGTGTGTATTATGTGTATAGTTTGCAAATTATGCTTTAGAGAAACTTACCTCGAGATTATTTACTAACCCAGGGACTAATGCTTGGTTAATAAAATTCTAATGTGTATTTGTATTTGGTATTCCGGTGAGTAGTTTTGAAATATAGTAACGGCATGTAGGTAAATTACGGCCTCCCAATAGTCCTGCTGGTCATGGGGTTTTATTCGGGCAGCTGGGAGATGGCAGGGGTTTGACACAGCATTCCCTGGACATTTCCTACAACTCTGATCTAGGTCTCTGACCCACACAAAGCATCAAAGACGCCACTACAGGAGTCAGAGCTCTGAGCAAAGGTCAGCAAGAGGTGCAGTAGTTTATGGCAAACCACTGATGAGAACGTCATAAAAGACCCTTAGGAAAATTATCACACTCACTTACACATTGTAGTTTGTATACATTGTATTACAATGTATACAGTACAATGTTAAAAACGTACAATATTTTATGTTAAAAGTAATAATGTTATTTCATTAAGAAAAAACGGTAACACTTTAGTTTAGGGTCCAATTCTCTCGATTAACTAGTTGGTTATTAGCAGGCATATTACTAGGATTTTGGCTGATTATTAGTACTTATACAGCACATTTAATGCCTTATTCTGCATAACCATATTCTACATCCCTTAATCTTACCCAACACATAAATTTAACAAGTATCTTACTAACTATTAATAAGCAGTAATTATGAGTTTATTGATGCAAAAGTCATAGTTAATAGTTAAATGTTAGAATTGGACCCTAATCTAAAGTAAGACCGAAAAGCCTCATGATGAATTACAGCAACGTGTATTTCCATCATGAGGTTTTTCGGTCTTACTTTAGATATGAAGAACATAAAGGAATGTAAAATTATATTGCATGTATTGCAAATTGGTATGGTTAATTAAGAACATAAAACGTCTCTCAGGAATACTTGGTTGGTAAATGACTGCTGTCCCAAGCAAGTCATTTCCTGTATAACTGCACGTCTCTCGAATCACTTCACACTCTCATTATTCCCACATAATAAAATAATTTACACTCAAATCAATGTTTCATTTCATTTATTTGGCAAGTTGCCTTATAATATTTTCTTTGCTTCACGTCAGGGACGGTCAGGTTTATTTTTGCATTAAATCACCCTGTCAGTTTTATTTTGTGGTAGCGACCTTTAGGAAAATATATTTTCATAGTGAGCTGGACCAAATCTTCATCTGACTGCTCTGAAGTTTCATGCAGGAAGAAATGAAATCTGTCAGCATTGCTCTGTAGTTGCAGGGTATTTAGAGAACAGCAGTAATTTGTGATAATTATGACTGTTAAAAGATGTCTGAAGACACTGTAAGACATCAGACAAGCGGATCGTCTCCACAGTGAATGGCAGCAGTCAGATGGTCATACCTGCGTGTCAGTAGGAGAATTATACAGAATAGAGAGGAATTGTGTGTGTGTGTGTGTGTGTGTGTGTGTGTGTGTGTGTGTGTGTGTGTGTGTGTGTGTGTGTGTGTGTGTGTGTGTGTGTGTGTGTGTGTGTGTGTGTGTGTGTGTGTGTGTGTGTGTGTGTGTGTGTGTGTGTGTGTGTGTGTGTGTGTGTGTGTGTGTGTGTGTGTGTGTGTGTGTGTGTGTGTGTGTGTGTGTGTTCGTTCAACAGTTCAGGCACAGCCAGGTTAACTTGCTTTGAGGAGAATTGTTTACTTTATGTTCTGCAATATGCATATGTCTAGGGCAACAGGCTAACAGACATTACAAGAGTCAGCTGTTCTGTCTTTAACAGGCGAAAAACAAATCCATTTTCACTTGAGTACCGACACAAGCCAACGACCTGTCAACAAATATTATAATGTCTTTTTTGTATAAGGAGGAAATTCCATAAAATGGAGGAAATGGTCTGGAAAATAAACAGTCCCATTCTTTCCTTCTTTTCGGCATATAGAAACATTAATAAAGGCATAATCCATGAGAACAGCTGACAAAACATTTTGGATAGAGTAATGGTACTCTGTGCTTTGACAACCTCACAAAAGGAGATAGCTGAACAGCGTTACTAGAGCGCAGGCCTCAACACTCTCACAGTCTAAGAATGATACAACAAAGATGCTTGGACTTATTTTCTTGGAGATAAATAATGTTATCGAAACATAAACAAAAATCTGGCCATTTTATTTTATTTTTAGATATCCAGTTGCAGAAAATGGGGAAATAAATGCAATACAAGTTATCATATTTGTTTAAAGACGTAATTATAATATTTTACGGATATTTTGAATATCAAAATATTTTTTACTTGGTTTAATCATCTGTCAGGTAAAATTTGTTGTAAAAGTAATAGCACACCTTTTCTTAACAATCAACATGATCTGGCATTTCATTTATTTACTGAGAGCAGGTATGGTCAATATGATTTAAAAAAATTATATTTTTTTTTTTACAATAATAATACAACTATTCTTCGATACAATTACGGTTGTTACAATACCAACATTAAATACCAGTGATATTTCACAATTCTTGAAACCAATTTCAAGTATTTCCAATTCCTTTACACTTCTATGTGAAGAATGAAAAATAACTTTGCAGAGAGTATATTGGGGCACTGAATCACGTTCAGTCTCTTCTGCGTTACGTGTGCACGAGTGCACGCACGGGCAATAAGTTCCTGGCAGCAGTTCATTTAACAGCCATTGGTGTCACTCATAACAAGGGTTTCTGAATTCGACATATAGCCGGTTTGACTCTTCCCCGCCAGCGTTTTTTTTTTTTTTTTTTTTTTTAAGTTGCCAGCTGCCTCCAGTGTTTTTACAAAACAAAAATGTCATGGCCCCCAGAATATTTTGTTGTATGTATATCTGATTATCAAAAGCAAGATCAGAACCTCTGCTTTAAAAAAAAAAAAAAAAAAACATTTTATTCTAGCTTTATGCATTCTTTTTTTTTTAACACTTGAATGTAAGTTTCATAAAAAGCAACATTTTGAGCAAAAAGAAAATCCCTTTTTGTCAAAGCCTACATCCAGATCAGATTTAAACCCATGATCAAAACAAATATGGTGTAGATCGAGTCCATCCCCTAATGCTTGCACAGTCCTATAACTCGTCCTGGGTCGACATTTCATTCAGTAACATTAGGTAGTTTGTATTTATATGCTTTTTAATGTTGGTGATAGCGATATTTTACATATGGATATGATTACATTATATCGTTGTTTCTGCATCTTCTTCGCATGTGGTTTGATCAGGAGATTCGGTACTCTTTCAGAAGATGTGTAATAACGCCCCCGACCATATAACAGTGAAAACATGGAAAGCGTTGTCTCACAAATTATAGAAATTTCCATCAATGGCGGGGAAAGAGTGAATATAAAAGTACACCCTGCAGTTTAGCAAGATTAGACTGCATTTTATGACAGTCCATTTAACTAACAAAGATGGGTATATAAAAAAAATCAACCAATTGAATATTTTGTACCGGTTTTTAATTTAATATACTTATACCACCCACCTTAAATCGAGAGGTTTAAGCAACCTACAGTAACCCCAGAACAGCAGGGCCATTTATAGTCATTTTGGCACCCTAGTTTTGATTAAACGTAAGATTTAGATTTTCTTTTCAGTTAGGGGGTCAGTTATGGGGACGGAATGCCTAATTTGGTACATATTTTGTACATATGAGATATGGTGGGTATTGATGTATTGTGTGCGGTGTCTCCTGCAACTGTGGCTACCTGTGTGTCTGTGTCTGTGTGTGCATGCCAAGCAGGGAGACCTGTTAGAGCCATCTGTGTGTGCTGCAGCAGGTGTGTGTGAGCTCAGGGCTGGCCAGAGACACAGATTTAGAGGAGGAAGTCTGTGTCAGACAGTAGAGATGGATCTCCCCTAAGGGATCTGATAAATAAGGAAAAAATATCTTTGAAAAAGGAAACGCAGCTGTTTCCAAAGGAGAAGTCAAAATATTGGTGGCTTGCATTCCAGAGCAGAATGTACAACAGTCAAAGTCTCTCTCTCTCTCTCTCTCTCTCTCTCTCTCTCTCTCTCTCTCTCTCTCTCTCTCTCTCTCTCTCTCTCTCTCTCTCTCTCTCTCTCTCTCTCTCTCTCTCTCTCTCTCTGTCACTGTGTGTATCCTCTGACATCCACCTCCATAGATTTCTTCCTCCTGGAAACTCTGACATATTCCAAGTCTAACCCGATAATTGATCTCATTGTCAATTAACCCTTTCACACATCACAACTAAGTTTAAAATATGCCGAGCCCCCCCCCCCCAGCATGTTTTTTTTTATTAAGCCACCCATTATTTTAGAATGTATAACCTTATTTTTTTTTCCCCATGGCAACGCATCAAGCTTGTCATGTGACGCACAGCAGCCACAATAGTGAGCAACAGTGCCCGCCCACTTTTTCAGGTTGGTTCTGGAAGTATTTTTTATATTAATTCCTCCCATAGGGATTTCAAAAAGTCTTTGTTTAAGGATTATATGAACCAAAACAACCAGTTACAAGGTGTATCACAAAATTGCAAACTTTAATTTGAAGCAAAAAAAGTAAAACAAAACTGTACATAACGGCTTTAGTGAGGGAAAGAACTTACAATCTCATGAATTAATGCGAACAGCATAATCAAATTAAAAACAATGAGGAATTATAAAAGTACTTATTTAAAAATGTTGATCACACACACACACACACACACACACACACACACACACACACACACACACACACACACACACACACACACACACACACACACACACACACACACACACACACACACACACACACACACACACACACACACACACACACATATATATGCAAACCCTAGTGAAAAATAACTATGCCAAAATGTATTTAAAATACATTTATTTCATACTAAGAATACTAAAAAATCCATTAACATATTTTAACATATCACTTGAGACGTACTGATATAAATATTATAATTAAACTTTATTTTATTTATTGCACAATGCACATTTATTAATATTAAGCCTAAAATGTGTTTAATATCACTATTAGTAAGGATAGAGTGATCACTGTATAATTGAAATGCAAGATATTTAGAGAGTACCTAAAGTATACTTGCAGCAGTTCCACTTTAGCACAATCAAATATACTTAATAAATCTTTAGTTGGACCTCTGCACTATTTTATTACATTAAGTATTGGGATTGGGTTGGACGGGTCTAGGGAATGGGGTTGTTTCATGACAATATGTCAGTCATCGTGTGGTAAAATACGAAAATATCACTAGGCCTAGACTACTTGTTCTGAGCAGGTGTCGTCAGTGAACAGGCTGTAAAACTGTTGGCTAAGTTGCAGACACATAAAAAACTGATGCTAATTATCTGGGAAACATTCTCTAACAGCAGTCAAGTTGTCATTGTTTGTGTCAAACAAGTTGTGAATTTCCATAGTGGTTCATTAGCCGGTTCCATAGTGAGAGCGGCGCGGCCAGAGAAATTTTGGGCACTGCGGCATATTAAATATATTATAAATAGTTTTTCCGTGTGAGAAATACAATGTGTGGCGGGAGTGCGTGACAAAAGACTGAAATGAGTGACTGTCATGCTCAACTTTTGAAAGGTCAGAGGAATATCACTCGAAAAAGAAGGGTTATGATCAGGCAAGAGCTTTATGACCCAAATGCTGGAGAGACCTAAGAGGGAAGGCCTGAAAACAGATGCCGAGGTTGCATTATTTCTGCTCCATACGTGAGTAACATTGGTTATGAGTGTGTGTACGCATAGTTAGAAAAATCATGCTTCATCCTTACACTACAAATGACAAAATTGATGTCACGTGCACTGTATGCGGACCCTAACGCTATACTGGTCAATTGTATGTGCATCTCTCACATGCATTTAGAATTGTTTTACTCTAATTATTTTATCAACAAGTTGGCATCATTAACCCAGGCTGTTGTTTCACAGTCAAAAAAGAAGTGGAGGAGACAGAACAAGAACAACAAAAAACTAATGGACACAGCAAAAACAACAGACATCCTTTGATGAGTGCTTGTGTGAGGGAAGTAAAAGATACCTGCAACTCTATGAGTACAAAGACAATTTTTTCGCTCACAACTTTTGGACAGAAATAGTGCAGACAATGGACAAGGATATTTCTATTGTGCATGTGTCGAGTGCATTTTGAAAGGGTGTGCTTTCAAATGTGCACATATGCTAACTGTATCCATAAAAAAAAAATACTTTGGGCTTAAAACATTAGTTCAATTCAGAATTCAAATTTCCTGATAATTGACTCACCCCCACGTCATCCATGATATTCATGTCTTTCTTTCTTCAATCGAAAATAAATTAAGGTTTTTGAGGAAAACATTCCAGGATTATTCTCCATATATTGGATTTCAATGGTTATCAATGGGTTGAAGTTCCACATTGAAGTTTCAATGCAGCTTCAACGTGCTCTACACGATCCCAGCAGAGGAATAAGGGTCTTATATAAACCAATCATGCTTTTCATGTTTCTTTTTTTTTCTTTTTCGCTCAGTCTGATTGTTATTACAGTTTTTTTCAGTCGCTAACAAGCGTTTGTCCAACCAGTTGTCACATTTTCAAAACTCTAAACACAATTAACACAGCATCGGCCTTTTGTGGCCATACCATTCACACATTTCATGTCGTTTTCACACAATATGCAGTCAGTGAACACATTTCCACAATGCTTACATTTTCTTACTGTAACAGAGAAGCTATACCTCCCAACAAAATTATGGATTGTTTTTGTAATATTTACAAATGTTAACACACACCATCCCACAATAGCAAAAACAATATTCCAAACCTTAGATACAGTATAAAAACCTCTGCTTCTGCAATGATATCAGTTGAAAAACAATATATATCAGCTGATAATAAACAAACAATTGAATAATTGACACACAGCTGATTTATGTTGGGTAAATTGGGCCAACCATAGCTGATTCCAATATGGCTTAGACTCAGTGGCAGGGGTTATATTTTTCTATTACATTGACACTTATACAGTAAAAGAGGACTTTGAGGAGTGATGTTTTTGGAAACAGAAAAAGACAAACACTGTAATTTCTGGACGAGGAAGAGTAAGAGCAAGGGGCCTAGGGAGAAGAGCAGGCGGGTGAGAGATACAGTGAGAGGTGCAGTGAGAGATGTAGTGAGAGATGCAGTGAGAGGTGCAGTGAGAGGTGCAGTGAGAGGTGCAGTGAGAGGTGCAGGAGCAGTGAGAGATGCAGGCCCAGTGAGAGCTGCAGTGAGAGATGCAGTAATAGATGCAGTGAGAGGTGCAGTGAGAGGTGCAGTGAGAGATGCAGTGAGAGGTGCAGTGAGAGGTGCAGTGAGAGGTGCAGTGAGAGGTGCAGTGAGAGGTGCAGTGAGAGGTGCAGGAGCAGTGAGAGATGCAGGCCCAGTGAGAGCTGCAGTGAGAGATGCAGTAATAGATGCAGTGAGAGGTGCAGTGAGAGGTGCAGTGATAGATGCAGTAATAGATGCAGTGAGAGATGCAGTGAGAGGTGCAGTGAGAGGTGCAGTGAGAGATGCAGTAATAGATGCAGTGAGAGGTGCAGTGAGAGGTGCAGTGAGAGATGCAGTGATAGATGCAGTGAGAGATGCAGTGAGAGGTGCAGCGAGAGGTGCAGTGAGAGATGCAGTGAGAGATGCAGTGAGAGGTGCAGTGAGAGGTGCAGTGAGAGATGCAGTGAGAGATGCAGTGAGAGATGCAGTGAGAGGTGCAGTGAGAGGTGCAGTGAGAGGTGCAGTGAGATGTGCAGTGAGAGGTGCAGTGAGAGGTGCAGTGAGATGTGCAGTGAGAGGTGCAGTGAGAGGTGCAGTGAGAGGTGCAGTGAGAGATGCAGTGAGATGTGCAGTGAGAGGTGCAGTGAGAGGTGCAGTGAGAGATGCAGGTCCAGTGAGAGATGCAGTGAGAGGTGCAGTGAGAGGTGCAGTGAGATGTGCAGTGAGAGGTGCAGTGAGAGGTGCAGTGAGAGGTGCAGTGAGAGGTGCAGTGAGAGATGCAGTGAGAGGTGCAGTGAGAGGTGCAGTGAGATGTGCAGTGAGAGGTCCAGTGAGAGATGCAGTGAGAGGTGCAGTGAGAGGTGCAGTGAGAGGTGCAGTGAGAGGTGCAGTGAGAGATGCAGTGAGAGGTGCAGTGAGATGTGCAGTGAGAGGTGCAGTGAGAGGTGCAGTGAGAGGTGCAGTGAGAGATGCAGGTCCAGTGAGAGATGCAGTGAGAGGTGCAGTGAGAGGTGCAGTGAGAGGTGCAGTGAGAGATGCAGTGAGATATGCAGGCCCAGTGAGAGGTGCAGTGAGAGGTGCAGTGAGAGGTGCAGTGAGAGATGCAGTGAGATATGCAGGCCCAGTGAGAGGTGCAGTGAGAGGTGCAGTGAGAGATGCAGGCCCAGTGAGAGGTGCAGTGAGAGATTCAGGGCCGGGGAGAAGAGCAGGCCCAGGGAGAGGGCAAGGTAGAGGTTCAAGAATGAGTGGTGGTGGCATTCCAAGGGCTGCAAGAACAGTAGTCAGTGAGGAAATTCGTGCCACTATCATTGACCATGTAATCAACCACGGTCTTTCACTAGGAGAGGCTGGTAAACAGTAAAGGAAAAAAAACTGATTAGCTTTTTATTGGAATGCTTTTGAATGTGAACATTACTGTACATGTGGACATACAGTTCCTAACCAAGAAATTTAGTGTAAAAACGGTGGATTGCATGTCCTGCATGCAAATACCTGTAAAACTGAAACACAAAAGTCTATGAAGTTTTTGTAATACAATAGCCAGTATTTTGAAACCTGGTGTACTTTGATTGACTGCATGTACCTTGTGAAGTGAAAGCAAGTGTTATTCTTTGACAGAATAATTTCATTCTGAGTCAGATTTCCAGTGTTTTGGTAAAGTTAGTGTGTGCAGAAAAAGAGGTGTTCTATTTTGAAATGAAGAGTTAGTATATATTTAACAAAATGTGTTTTTGAGAAGAAAATTATCCATTTGGCCAAATGTGTTTTGTAGGTGTGAGTCTGTGTTAAGAGTTTAGAAAAAGTATCTGAAGTATGGATAAGCGCTTGTTAGCGTTTGAAAAAAACTGTAAAAGTTTTGACAATGTAACCTCTTTAGATGACTGATTCTGCACACCACAAGACACTTCATTGTGCTACTGACCATTAAATTAACACACATTCATTGCTGCCTGAAGAAAGCAGTGGAACCATAAATCTAGAGCGCTCACGCATTTCCTATTCACTTGAGGAGGGCACTGGGTGACATTCCGCCATGGGTGGAGAGTGTGTGTTTATATTGTCAGTGAGGGATCGGTTTCTTCCAGAATTGGGCCAATTTTTTCAAAAATACAGGAACTAAATTGTTTTAAAGTGCCCATGTAATGCTATTTTAAAGGTTCACCTTATTTCTCAAAGAGTCTGAAAACAGTTTGTTCGAAGATTCAGTCTCTCTAAACCCCTCCTTTCCGTGAGACTACTGATTGGTCAGACGGCCCAGTCTGTTATGATTGGTCTATTACGATATTTAAATTTCAGCTACATTGACTTCCTCAGTGCTTGATACACAGTGATACGAATAGTAATAATGCTGTCGGTTATTCAAAATATTACATTTCAGCTCAAGTCTTTAACATTTTTAAAGTGCATGCAAAGAAAAAAAAAAAAGCACTGAAAACAGTGTATTCTCGACAACACGAACCAAACTCTTTCAGGAGAAGAGAAATTCATTAGAGAGATTCATGTTTCACAGACATACTTTGCGATTTTAATCCCATCTGAATCTGCCAAGTCAGTGTTTTCCTCACACAACCTCTGTAAAACTTCCATGGCAAATTACCTACTGTTTTTCGGCAAACTCAACAGTCCTCAGTGAAATCTAATCCCATCCGAATGCGAATGTCTGTGACTACTGATTGTGAATTATCCTAATGCTTCTACTGATGTGTTTTTTACCTGAGATTTCATTTGGTTTCAATATGGATGGTATCCGACGAAAAAATAACGTATATAATCAATTAAAAAAAGAGCCAAATCGTAGAACCTGCGACAGATGGGCCATTTTAATATCAGTGTCGGGTAAGAGTAAGATTCTTTTCAAGATTTTTCTGCTTACTTATTTATTATAAACAGCCACTGCTGTGCACTTGTGAATTTTACAAGTGTTAAATTCAAGTTTTTTTTTATTATAATAAATTAAAATCAAATCAACAAATAATAAATTAAAATATATATACGTGACGCACACACAGCACATTACCTTCTGTAATGTCCACGTCTAGAAAACGCACACTCCCACTTCTGTAATAAACACAGAGATGTTAGCCCCATCCAAATCGGTATATGAAATCACAGACGTCGAGTAATAAGAATTGTAACTCAAAAGTCGTTTAGAAAACTAGTCCCGTCCGAATAGAGCTTATGAGAGGGTCAAAGTAGGCGTTGTTTGTGGGCAGCCAACGAAGAGCATAAACTGGCATTATGCAAATGTGTTGTAAAATTGAACACATTGGTAAAATAAAAAAAATTAAATAAAAAACATAATAGGGGCACTTTGTTTACATTAAGTTCTTTACATATTAGATATTTAAAAACCATTTTCAGGATATTAGGCATAAAAGTGAATGTGTAGATATTTTAAATTAACTAAAGTATTATTTGTAAATTGTTCAAATGGATTTGTTTATAATAAATTCTAGAATTTACTATTGTTCTTTCTTTTTCTTCAATCATTTAACTAATTTTAAATGCTTTATTTAAATAAACAATAATATTTCATTAATAAAAAATAACATTTAATTAAATAAAAAAGACCATTACATTTATGTGAATAATATAATAATTATATAATTAAATGATGCTGAATATCAATATTTGCTATAGTTATATACATAAATTATGTTTTTCTAGTTTTATATGATGTACTGTGAAATAGGAACAGAACAACCATAATATCACGAGAACTGACAAAAATCTGAAAGAAAACAGGCTTAAATACAAAGAACAAACCAATCAATGAAATGAACAACAGGTGTAACTGATAATTAAACAATGAATAACCAACTGATAGGTAACCAACTGAAAACACAGGAAACAGAACTAAACATGTGCAAAACCAACCTAAAGAGACACGAAACCCAGATAGTCCCTAAAGGAGAAGTGTGCTATTGCTTTTCTAAGCGATTTTAAACATATATGAGCAACCACACAAACACCACTCACATTTTCTTCAGTAAATCTAAAAATCTAATGTTCATTAACATTGAAAATAAAATAAAATGAAAATAAGTAAATTCAGCATGAATGTGCTAATTGGTTATATATTGTCTAATTTTTACAACATATTTTCTAATTAACATCATATGGTAACACATTTTGCATACCTCTAGGTCTGTCGGCTCAGCTGTGACCTCATCTGGGGGTCAAAGGTTAACTCAGGAGGATTGGCAGGGAGGTCACACACTGCTGTCCACACATCTCTAACTTTGTGCTTAAGATTTTCTCTTTCAAGCACAGACTTGGTTCAAGCCTCGGCTTTAAAAGTGTTTGACATCAGGCCATCGGCACGCTATAGTGAAAAATACCACACATTTTGTAAGGAGAAATAAGCCAAGGGTGACCCCTAATTTCTTCTGTGGTTAACTCGGATGATGGCGTGACAGTTTTAAATGGCTACATGGATGTGATCCATCTGACAAGTGATTTATCACGTAATCAGATGTTGGATTCTGTGGTATCTTCTCACATCCCTATCCATCGGTTTAACAAACTCCATGTTATCTGACAGATTCACAGCCAGAGGCAACGGCACGGCAAGTTTTATTGTTCTGAGATCCTTATTCATTCCTCATTCAATATGATCCCTGATAACATGAGATGCTTCAGTCAAAGACAGCAGCTACCTGCAGAGAACGGCACATTCCTCAGGACTGATCGCAGGAACCGGTGGCCGTGAAGGCATGTCGGACGGCTATGGCGTGAGACGCAGAGATCGTATCGGGACTTCACAGCTAAGACTGAAGAAAAGAGGACGTTCCCTGAAAGAAGCTTATCTCCTGACCTCACGATCATCAACTTCAGCACGTCTGTTTAACCGAGATTAAAACTTACATTCTTTGTCAGATAATCACGGTCCAAAAATGTTTAGTTCAGAGAACGAGGGGATCTGGCCCCAGGCTAAGAGAGAAGAAAAGCAAAATCCATTTGGTTCATTAAAATATATATATTTTTAAAATGCAACAAAACTAAGAAACCGGTGTTTTCAATGTAAGAGAGGTCCATGTGGACAAAGTCTCTGCAAAATGCTTACTTTTTTTGTGTGTGTATGTGTTTTGAAAACAAGTATTGTCACAACAACCTTCTTGGCATGCATAAATAAACTGCTTAAAGTCAATCTGAAATCAACAGACACTCTATTTACTTTATCAATACACATTCCCATGTTTATTCCGTCATGTTTTTCTAAAGGAAAAAACAAAACGCATTTTTGACAAAATCTTTCATCAAAAAGTACTGTAATAACGTGTTTCACCTCTGACTTTTCAATGCACAATTGATAAAAACAAATCCCATTTTTATATATATATTTTTTAAATATTCATTTTTTTCTCAAAAATACATCACATTACAGTGATAATGTTGATTTATCAAATAAAAAAGGAAGCTGTAATTTTTTTTATATATATACTCAACTCAACTCAACTTGTATACTTAACACTTACTTGAGATGCAAGATATTAAGGGCCGGTTCACAGAGAACGAATTTTTGCTGTTAAGTGCGGTCAGTGGAGCCAAAAAAAAAAAAAAAAAGGTCTGGTGATTTTTTTTAAGTTGAACTTATTTTAGCTTTAGCACCATGTTTTTAGAATGTCAAGTTATGCACGGGACACTGCAAAAGATGCAAGACATGAGCGCAACGATTGAAAATGTCAGTTTAGCGTATGTTTACTGTACACGGAAAAACAATGGAAAATAGTATAGTGGAATGGAAAAATGATTCTGTGTAAATTGTCCCTAAGTCTTGTTTTCTAGAAAATGTTTAAAATAAAGTGAGTTCATATTTAAAACAAGGAAAAATATCTGCAAAAAATATCTGCTAATCAATCGTGATTTAAGAATGCTTAGATATTTTACTGGAAAAGCAAGACAAAAACACTGAGCGAGAAAATAATTTTTAAGTTTTTATTGTTAATTGGCGTATTCGTTTTTAGTAGACTCACACAGAATCTGCACACGTTATACACAAAATACCGCCTCGTGTATGTTTGTTTATTAAAGCTGCAGTATGGAAGATTTGGCCATTTTAAAAATAATGTTAAATATAATTGTATGCCTTCTGCGGCATAAAACTGCAAGTTACTCAAGGAGGAACAATGATGCTATCATTTCATCAGTCATAAACAAGAGCAGGTAAATGTCTGTTCATTTGATTCATTGAAAATTATTAATTAAAATTACTAAAGAACATTAAAAAAGTTAGACAGCACTGACATTATTTATAACGATTGCTAGATATCTTACCTTATCTTATCTTCAAAAAAAGGCCATCTTTGGGTAAATTTTAAACCCTTTGTCTAGGAGCTGTCGCTATCTCTGAAAGCAGTCTGATATTGATCCGAGTTGTATTATGGAGTTTGTCCTTTTTTTTAACAATCCATTGTGTTAATAATGTTGCCCTATAGTCAGAGGTGCACATAACTGGTGTGTGTAAATGGTACAAAAAAAATAAAATAAACGATGTGCAGCAGTTTTGCACTGTTTCCTGTCTAGCACTGTTTTGAATTGTTTGAATGTTTAAATTGGCAAGACAAAACACATCCAAATGATAACATTTCACTCTATGATGGTTAAACTTAGCATTTAATCCGAAAATCACATGCGTGCCGAACCATGGGGCTATGGATCACGGTTCAACTGCGATCCGTTGCACCCCTAATAATTAATGAACCCACTTATCATAATGATTGCTATCTTACCAGAGATGGAGAAAAATCCTTCTCCAGGAACTAAACGTGTCCTTGTTTCTCTGAGAGAGAGATGCACATTTTAGACAGCGCTCAAACAACAAATTGATTCCTCTTTTGCGTTTACTTGCGCTTGAACAGACACATACACACAAAATGATGTCAAAGTACCCATCTCTGCAAGTATTCTCTCAGTTATGTCATAAGTGAACAGTTGAGAAAGAAACCGGATGTCTATCAGTATATTTGGTCCGTGCATTAGGTCTTAAAGTGACAGCAGCCTAATATTCCTGCTGTTGTCTATGTCATTAATGTTAATAAAATATCATCATCATCTACCATGTTCGAGAGAAAAGTAGAAAGTGAGGAGAGCAGTCAGAAGGAAAGTGATGATTGAGCTGATGATGATGAGCTTGTAGGATAAGAGTACCAAGCAGTATCTCCAGGAGCTCCCTTCAGAAGCAGAACAAAAAAGTTATGTGCACCCCTGCGTAGTTATGGTTACAAGCTGTCCGAACTGACACACCTCCCCACTTGTGCTGTATTAGCCAGACATTATTCTCTGTTTACAGACTTGATGTAACCATGCAAAGACGAATGATGCGAAACTGACATTTACAACAAAGTTGGGATAAAGCATTACAAGTAATCTTAGTTAAATAATCAGATCACATTTTTCAAGTAACGAATAACGCATTACTTTTGAATTTACAACAAAATCTCTGAGTTAACTTTTCAAATATTCCCTTATTTATTCACTGACACCTCTCCTGAGGTTGAATATTCTAGACTAAATGTGAAAACAGATTCAGAATTTCTCAACATTAATAAAAACAGTATAATGCAAACTCATAATATCACCCAAATTTGCAATAATTAAATGTTAAAGAATACAAATATATGTATATTAAATACTTTGTGTATTTAATGTCACTTTATTAACCAATGTCTTTGCTGCTGGTCTTTGATGATCCAATTGAACCAAACGAATAAGCAAATATGACTTTAGTTAAACTCAATATTTGTGTTTCTTTTTTATTGCTGAAGAAGCTGTATTTTAGTCCATTCTTTTATTCCCTTCCCTCGCTAACCCTCCGAAAGCAATCACACAAACAAAAATGCGCTATGATAACTTATAACTGTGTAAGAAACAATCAGCTTAAGGTAGCTACAAGTATTATTGAGTTAAATGTCAAAATAAACTCCGATATCATACACCAGAGTTGTGTGGGGTGGGGCTAAATTAAGTGCGATCTGCTGTGGCGTCAGAACCGTGTTGCATTGTGGTCTATGGATCTGGCTGAAGTCTAGAATGTTGAGTAGACTCGCTCCCTCGGTCAAAATCAAGGGATCGAGGGTCTGCTCAAAAAAACTTCCCTCGCCCACTTGACGAAGTTGAATGCACTTCAAAATGGTGGTAGGGATTCCCCCGAGGGCAAGTGCGTAGGGAAAGAGTGTATGTCTAAAAGTGGAGTTAAACGCAGCCAGAATTTTGAACTTTCTACTCCTGCATCCTATTCTTCTACAATCCAGAATGGCAGCACAGCTGAAAGGTTTGTTTTTAGCTGCGCCCTCTATTGCTCAGGTGTGAATTTGTCTTTCCTTCAGCCTGAGGCCCATTCATTTCAAGTAACGTAATGCATTACGTTCTATAAAAAGTAACTATAGTGACGCAATAAGTTACTTGTTTAGGGAGTAACACAATATTGTAATGCAATACATTTAATTAGTTTCTCCAATACTGCCCACAAAATCCAACCTGACAGCTCTTTATTATAAAGTCATTATCATAAACGTACAATCGGGGTAATTCACGGAGACACTAATTGTTTTTACGCAATTGGTTAATTGATGTTTGTTCATTTTTAACAACAAAGTTAGAAAAAATCTTCCATACTGCAGCTTTAAAGTCAACAATATAACACTGAAACACTGTTTACAACCCATTTTACTTCTTTAAAGATATATAAATAAATAAATAAATAAACTATAGAGAGGGATTTGATATATGGGGAATTGATTGGATGATGGTGGTCTCTATATGACAGAGAAATATTAGAAGGCTAAGAATGTTTTTCAATGGCAAAATTTGATAATGACATATTTTGATTGGTAGAATATCATTCACCAATGAATTGTGCACATAAAGACCAGGTATATGCCCTGAGAAAGTATATAGGTCATTGTCAATTTCACAATGACTTGGTTATTTGATAATGTTCTCAGCTACCAAATTTGAGTCACTTTGGATGAAATTTTTAGATTTTAGATAATTACTACATGTAAATTTGCTAATGAAAGTGCAGTTCTATTTAACACATTTGCCACACTAAATCCATCCCACAGACTTGACAATTTTCCTTCAAAGTCAGTGCAAAAAAGTGTGCAGATTTGTGTTTGGCCAGTAGTCTCATTTGCTGTGTGTTTTCAACAGTTCTTATCAGTCTGCTGAGTCACCCATGAGAAAATCCTTTTCCTTCTTTACGGAGCTAAAGCATTACTCAAATTCCTTACTTAATTTCCATGTTAACGCCCGCAAGCAGACTAGAAGTGATACAGCCCTCCTGTGTCCGTGAGCCACAGGCGGTCTTTCAGAAGGGGTCATCTATGTAGAGTATAACCTGCCAAGATCAAACAATTCATAGATTGATTCCGGCAAACTAATTATGTGATAAAATGTGGGTTTAGAAACATTGTGGTGCAAAACAAACAGCTCAGCCCAGATTTGGAGCTCAGCACACTGACATTATTAAGAGCGGAAGAGTGAAATGAAAGTGTATTGTGAAATACAGGATTCATACAGTTATGAGAAGCAAGGATTGTCTAGACCTTGTTAAGCTTTAAGAAACCCCCTAACTCTATGTGTGGGTCACTTTTACTACTTTACAGGCCTAAAGCGAAGCTCTCCTGTGCTCTCCTGGGTGGCTGTTGACTTTGCTAAGTGAGGAAATGACAGCTTGTCTCTATAGTTAAGACGTGTGCTGTGGAAAATAATGAGTTTCCAATGCGTATGTGTTTGTATGAGAGAGTTATAGGCGGAAATGTGAGTGAACACAAAAGATCCAGGTGGAAAAAAAGCAATGATGGACCAAAGGAGAGAAAACAGAAATACTTTTTCCCCCCATGGATTTTCCCTGGATTACTGGAAGATCCCTCTTATCCAGAAAAAAAGACAAGCACACAATATTTCCAGTGCAAACAAGAGATGGGAGTTTCCTAAAAAAATTCTCTGTGCCAAGACAAGCTTAGGGTATCCTCTACCCTTCTGTAAACACAGCAAGACTGGTCTGGAAAAATTGGAATTGACATCAAGAGCATTGGATGCTCCTGAATCTGTCACAATTATCTCACTAAAACGCAATACTGTCAAACTCAAAGTTTGACTTCAGTGAACATCTGCTCTCAAATCGCATACTTGCATTTATTATAATAAATCAAGTTTTAGAGTTTCGTCTGAGATTTAAGTGCTGCATTGAAGGGATAGCTTTAAAGTGAATAACGATTACATTTTCGGTCTGTTCCTCACATTAAGTTATTGTAACGCATCAGAAAACCACCATAAAGCATAGCGCATGAGTCTCATGGACTACGTTTATGATGCTTTTTTCCCCCAAATATTTGGAAAAGGTCATTGTATGCTTTCAGTGTATATAAAAAAGAGTGTAAACATCCTGCCTAACATTGAGCTCCACAGAAAACAGTCATTTGGGTTTAGAATGATGTGAGTGAATGAAGGTGAGTAAATTGTGATAGAACTGACATATTTGGGTCAGAATGACAGTAATATTTTTTGGGTTGAATATTTATGTAATAATGATATACAATATACAGTTTCTATTTGAGACAGAAGTCCTGACTACTCATAAAGCCACACCATAAAAAGGAAATTTGCACTACTGTTTCTACAGTCATAAGATGACTCACATAGCATGCATTGACTATCCAAATGTTTTTGACAAGCCTGGCTATTTCTGGATGAGTTGCAATACTGGTCAGTTTCTGTATCCCAATATATACCAGTGATTCCTTTTTCAGCTATATTTGGAGACTAGTCATAGGTGTTCTAGACAGATGACTGCCGTAAATGACCAGAGAAGAAAAAAAAAAGAGAGTCATAGACAAGTCATCCAAAACAAATAATATGACTTATGTTGTAAGAGTCCAGAACAAAACCATAGTAAAATAATAATGCAAAATATCCAATAACTGACCGAGTCACTGACACACTGAAAATATGAAAAGCCACTTCAAGCCTGTCTCGGGTAACACACTGTGGTAAGATGATGTGGTATTCTGCTTATTTCTGACTGCAGAAGACCAGATCAAGAAAAAAACAAAAAACATTTATTGTCTTATAAAACAGACAGAAATGAGCTCTGAAATGAACCCAACCAACAACTAGAATGGCGCAACTCACAAAAGCATCTCTGGCAACTGACCCAACAATTGGCCCATAGCTGCAGTGAGTAGAGCCAGAAGAGTTTTTTTTATTGTTATAATTAACTTAATTGGGCAACTCCTGGCCCCTGTTGAGGGAAGTTCACATAAACAAGTGAATCTTGGATGCGAATACTCCCTCCATTAATGAGGTCTGTGTTTACTGAAGCAAACCACACAGAATCCCTGATCATAAACAGACTTGTGGTCTGACACTGTGCTCAGGGTCACTATGAGCTTGATAGATGTCAGTTAAAAAGTGTTGAAGGGGCGATATCCCTCAAAAACCTTACAAAAAAAACTACTGAGGCTGCACCATGATTCATCTGGTACAGATGGACATATGATGATACTCCAAGGTACTTCACTTACCGTGGTATATGAGCAAAATATCAAAGTGCTTGACAATACAATGTGCACTTTAATTAATGTTCCGTTTAGTTATAATGGATACAGAATTCAACTGCCTTAATCCTGAAAGCTACAGTAAACAATACCACAGAAAAACCTGAACAAAATCAAAATTTTCACTCCAGGCAGCATAATAAAATAAACTAGATAAAAAAAGTTTGTCAAGACAAACTTTGAAATTGACCTGAGAAAGCCTGTCTAGAAAATTTGAAGGTTTTCAGTTTGAAGTTTAAAGTAGTTTTAAATCTTAGAGGTTTTGAAGGTATTGAAGGCAAAACAGTCAATCAGAAAACAGACAGACATTTGTTAAGTACGCTAATAGGGAGAATTCTATCATTTTTGGATATACGATTCATTAAAAGGTTTTTTTCATATGTATTTGTAAGCAAAATGTTTACAAATACAGTGGCCACAAAAAGTGAATATTTCACTTAAAAAAAAATTAAATGTCATTGCATTAGGTAACAACATATCAAATATAACAGCAGAACGTTCAAGCAAAATGTTTCACAAAAATAAGTTTGTCCACCTTTAAATGTTTAAAAAAGTAAATAGCCTATCCTGCTTAAAATAAAGACAAAGATATTTGTTCACTTAGTTCCCACACATGCCTGAAATCTGAATGTCATTTCACTTGAAATAGGCTACACTTACAAAATATACTTCTGAGCCATTATAAACGACAAATTTTAGTGGAATTATAAAGTCAGTGGTCCTCAAGTTCACACAGCAGGTGTCCAAGCAGAATAATCATAGGTGTAGCTCAATTAATAATCATTATATATTGTTTCACCCTATCATTTGAAACCTTACAAACCTCTTCTCGAAATGTTTGCCTGGAAAGTGCTTGTGCTATCTTAAAATATCACATGAAAGAACTGGAACACATTTAAGTCAATTTGATGGTAAAATTATTATTTAAATACATTTTTGAATTACTTTGTGGAGGAAATTAATCTGTAAACATGTCATTGATTGCATTGTTTGTAGTGCATCCTTGCGCATCATCTCTTAACAAAATATATACAAGTGTGAAATCGGAATGTAAAAGTTAATCTTACCCAAATTGACAAAACTCATGACCATGTCCGCGTCGTGCAGAAACTCGGTGTCGTGAAGTGAAGCTAAAGCGGGTCGTGCGGTGGTAAACAGTGATCTGTACTGATCCACGTCGCTCTTCTCTTCAGTGGACATGCTGTTGTACAGATCCAGCATGAAGAGGGGTGCTGAATTATATTTGCCGCTGTTCAGGTGAGGTCTGGGTCTGTGGTTCAATCCCAGTATGGACAGAATCTCTTTCTGCATCTCTCTCTTCTCCTGATTCCGTAACCTCCGATGTATAAAGTTGGGCTGAAGCTCAGAGCCGTCCAGTACAGAACTACCTGCCAAATATGAGCTCCACAAGAAGCCCAGCAGAGCAAACCAGACGCTTGTCATCTTTACATCCAGTCTGTGATGATGATGATGTTGTTGATGATAAGGGTGTAATCACTCCTAAATATAAAATCACTTGGAAAACAATGTTCTGTCCTCTTCTCCTCTGCTTCACGCCATATGATCTTAGGTTCTTCAATTGTTCAGAAAATAACCTTTTTCTTATTGAGAACCATTTTGCCTGTATGATCCCCTTGAGATTAAAAGTTTCTTTATGTTACATTATAGGATCTTCAGATGTGTGCTGGGTTCTTTAAAGCACGATTACATAGATGGTTTTATGAAGAACTACAGAATAAAAAAAAAGTTATTGACTATAGGTTTCCCAATGGCATCAGGCTGTAAACCAGGTCGTAACTGTAATCTGTCTCGGTAAAACTGTATTATCCTGTGCAAAGCAAATGCAGTTGTCCAGGGAATTTTTCTATTCGCAAAATCTCCATCAATTCTTCGGCGTGATACTTCGTTCCGGACAGAAGACAGCTGGAAACTTCTGTATGCCCCCTCAAAGTAACTTTGTGTATAATTCAAAACGAGGAATAAAGAAAAAAATATCCGTCACTTCCAAGACAGTATTTTCTTATTATATATATTACTATATTTTTTTCCGTTGAGTTCTTTAATTTAACCATAGGCTAATCCCCACAGTAGCCTATGTTTGTAGAGTGGACGGCGCGTCAGTCTCAGAAGCTTTTAAATAACGGGGCTGAAGCAGGTAGACGCGTCTCGAGCCCGCCCCAGTGCGCGCGTCCAGAGGTGGAGCTTTACAAGACAGTTTTAACATCCTCAAACTCGTCTTTATGTACACGTCTACGTGTCTTCTTTGACATATACATGACAATATCAGCTCTCATGTCAGGTGTCTATAGTCTGCATACGAGCGACGCGGCCGTAACGCTCCGGTTCTACTCAATAGTGTAAGATTATAACGTCATTTAGAAAACTCCGTTCATTATAAGAGCAGCAGTTGCGTTTCGTGTTTTAGTTTTGTCGGAACAACTCTCGGAAAAAAGTTTAAACTATTTTAGTTTGTCGCCGTCTTAAAATAGTGACATCTAAAAACAGCGAGATACGCAGTGCGCATCACGCATGTGTACAAGAACGCCCTCCTATGAGCATAACTGTTCGTATTGTCCTGCATTGGTTATAATGTAAACGGTTTGAACAATAATTGGATAACGTTCTAGTCCTAGAAGTGTTCTAGTTGTGTTGCGTCGCGCTTTGCGCGCTTGAAGTGTATAGTGCTGATGCTGACTAAACTTATTTGACCGATGTTCGCTTGTTATATTGTGAGAGGATGCAACAAATCAAATGAAGCTTAATGTAATTATCCAAGTAATTATGTTTTATAGTTAGGCTACACAATCTTATAACTTGCGAAATGTAAATCGAACCATTTTATGGCCGAAGCGTGACCCCTAACGACACAGAAAATTACAGCAAGTAACTGATGAAAACAATAGCACCAAACAGTGCAGTACAGTGGGGTAGTAGCAGTAGAAGTTGTACATGTACCACCATGATTGTTTTTGGACTTGAAAGTGCCTCAAAAGGATAGTTCACCCATAATGCAAATTCTCTCATCATTTACTCCCTTATGTAGTTCCAAACAAGTAGTTTCTTTCTTCTGTTGAACACAAAAGAAGATATTTTAAAGAATGTTGGAAACCAGAAAGCTGACAGTAGCCATTGATTTCCATAGTAGGAAAAAAAAAATACTATGACAGAATTTCCATTTTTGGGTGAACTATTCCTTTAAGAAGCATGTTGTATCATGGTACTGTAATCAGTCAATTGTATTTCTGATATTACAACTGTGCGTGATACCACCACGTCTAGCCAACATATTTTGTAAAGGTATACAGTAGGCTATAGCTTTTCTGAAAACAAACAAAAAAAAAAAAAAGTGGATAATTGACAAGGCACTGAATCAACTGTATTGTTTTATCTTGTGTGAAATCTTGATCACTTGTCTTTCTCAGGTATTTTTAAAGGAGTTCTCTGATGTTTAAGATTACAGACATCAGACAGATAGACAGCAAACTAGAGATTGTGGTCAGGGTCAGGTGCAGCGCTTTAAAGATGAGACACTCACTGAACTTACTATAATAAGAAAGAGAGCTTACATGTTTATGTTATGGAGACCGATTTCAGAAACACGCACACACACATTCACACACTATGTTGTGTCTGGTGAGATTCAGATCGATAAGAGGGCTGAGTGTTGTTATCTCTAAGTGGCTAATCTTATCTAACGGGGCTGAAAAGCATGCATCAAAGAGCAGAGATGCAAACCAATCCCAGCCACCCCCTTCCCTTCCCTTCATCAGTCCAATCACTGAGAGTCCATCACACACACACACACACACACACACACACACACACACACACACACACACACACACACACACACACACACACACACACACACACACACACACACACACACACACACACACGCATAGGCGTAATGGTTTTTATACTGTACAAACTGTACATTCTATCCCCTTACACTAATCCTACCACTAAACCTACCCATCACAGAAAACTTTATGCAGTTTTACATTTTCAAAATTCAAAGTTTAGTAGATTTAGTAAACCATTTCCCCTCGTGGGGACTGCTGGCTGGTCCACACAATGTAGGTGATCTCAGGTTTTACTATCCTTGTGGGGACATGTGGTCCCCGCAATGTAATATAAACAAAGGCACACACACACACACCATGTTTTAATGTTTATATTATATCGCTAACCTACCCATAACAGAAAACTTGCTGCATTTTTACATTTTCAAAAAACATCACTTAGTATGATTTATATTTCCTTATGGGGACCAAAAACATCCCCAAAAGGATAAGAATTTCAGATATTGCTATTATTGTGGGGACATTTTGTCCCCATAACGTAGGGCTTACCAGGAACACAAATATACATAGCCTACACACACTTGGATTTGTGGTTTACAGATACTCTCCATAGGCATAATGGTTTTTATACTGATCTAAACACATATTTTTATCTCCTAACCCTAACCATCACAGAAAATTGTTGTCATTTTTTGAAAAAAAAAAGAAAAAAACAAACAAAAAATGTTTGTTGTATGTTTTTTAATCCATTTAGTTTACATTACATTTCAAAGCTTGCTTTTCATGACAAAATAATGTCTAAAACCCTTAAAAAACTCTGAATGATGAGAATTAAACAACTTTGAATCAAAAAGAAGTTTTAAAAGAAGAGTTAGTGCTGGTGCTTTTATAAAATCATACATAAATTGCCCCCCTTCACTTCCATCATACGTGCCTCACCATAACCTTGATTTTTTGCTTTTTGTTGAGTTTTGGAGAAACACATTACATAACAACATAATTTTCATTCATGGGTGAAATATTTATTTAAGAAAGAAAGAATTTTAAGCTGTGAGAGAAAACAGAGACTGACAAGATAAGTGGGATAAGAGAGATAAAAGCTGAGCATTCCTGTGCAAATGTATTTCTATCAGTAGCTGAAAGTGTTAAACACACACTCGCACACAGCCATTAGACAATGTGTGTGCACAGCATGTCACTGCACCCATTCTGTTCATTGTAATGATAACTTTAACATAAATGGCTGTAAGTGACATGATCAAAAAACGGTACATATATTTCAGGGGATCCGATCACAGAAATGATGAGAGTTAAAGACATTAAGGAATGCAAAAGTGCAGCATTCATGTTAGAACTCATCCATTCTTCAAGGGTCAGTGGCTAATCGGCTGTCAGAAGCATGATGAATGACCTGTGCATGATTCTGTGTGGGGTCAGTTAACACTAACTCTTGTCATCATACTGTCTAGACAAAGGCTCACTTTAAAGACACACATGCATATATATATATATATATATATATATATATAATTTTGTTTGTTTGTTTGAACCCTCTATGCATGCAGTAAATGTAAAAGTTTAAACGAAGAACACATTTTTGAGGGCTGGTAATCAAGTTTTCTGATTTGAGCCCTGTAAAGATGATCTACTTTGTGCCTTTACATACAAACAGTCATTAAAACCAAAGCTTTAGATAGTTTGAAAAAAAAAATGTACAAGTGAAACAACACAAACAGTTTGTTACAGAATTCATTAATTAGTGGTTCTGAACCAGTGGCCCCTAAAACCAAAAACTCCCACAAACTATCAATAACTAATAACTAAAAATTAATAATAATTTTTTTATTGTGGAACATATGGAATTGTGGTTTATTCATTTAATACAACAATTTTGACCTTTGAGTCACAAAGTTTGAGAACCACTGATCTAGGTTAATGTTTCTGCATAAATATACTATTGTTCATTATCAATATGTTCTAATCACCAATGTAACTAATTTTAAATAATAACTAATATTAATTTATACAACTTGTATAAATCATTAAATGAAATTACATTAAATGTCAAAAATGCATTAGTATATGGATAAATTATCATTAACCTAGATTTATAAATGTTGTAAAACATTAATTGCTAGTTCATGATACCTAAAATAATGCATTCATTAATGTTAACAAATTTAACCTTATTATAAACAGTTAGCAATTCAATGCTTCGGATTTTAATACTACTACTCATACTTTGGGTTAGTAATTTGAACAAACTCCTAACCCTAAGTATTTAACTTTTGGAGATATCTTGTCTTGTTTGTGCTCCAGAAATAATGCATCAAATTGTGCAGCTTGAGCAGCAGAGAAGGTGAGTTGTTACATGTCTAAGCAAACTAATTTACGATGTTGATCTGGCAGAATATTATAGATCTTGTGGGTGGTCTCTTTTGATTTTTAGCTAGTAAACACCCACCCATGGTGAATTTTGCACAGGAAAGCACACACATTTAAATCAAAATTTCTTCATTATGATCTTTAATACATTTGATTAGCAATAACACATACACTAGGGGACCATGATCTGAGGTAAATTTACAAATGCACATTCTTATGATTAACAAATTAGAAACTTACAAATATTTGACAAAGGTTCAGTTGTCACAGTTACAGTAAGATACGAACAACAAACCATTATTAATAGCAGGCTTCATCTTAACCCAGACCTGGACTGGACCAAATAAACTGTTTATTACAGACTCTAACATGTGATTCTCTGTAAAATTAACAGTAATATCTGTATTATTTAATTACACACACTGACTCATTTCCGATCAGCTGTCCATTTGCAGTTTACTCTAAGAGAAAGTCCCTCCTCTACCAGCACCTGAGCTGAATTTTGTTGCCCCAGTGACTGCTTCAGCTGGAATGACTGGCAGACCTTGTTCGAACTCATATTGCATGGCTTGGGTGAAGGAGGAGGAGTCAAAGACAGCGTGGTAGGCGGAGTTACGGTCGGCACGGAGACAGAGCTGCGGAAATGCGCTGACCTGTTCAGCAAGTTCAAGAGCCACTTGAAGTGCTAAAACAAACGCACACAAGACTTATTGTTAGATGTGAACATGCTGCCAAAATGTGTTCATTCCTAACTGGTGAGTGTAACAGACAGAAGTGGTCAAAATTTAAGCAATAGATGTGACACCTCTGACCAAACGTTTTGCTTTTATTTTTAGCTGACCTTAAAGTCACCAAGAATGTTTTTTCTTGTTCAAAAAGCTGTTTCACTCGGATACACGTCACAATAGGGAAGAAAATACGATCACAACTTCCGTCTCATGATGACTTCAATGTGTGACCTTGAGTGACCTCCATATCATCACTCATTTCCTTTTGATATGGACTCATGTTGTCCTTCTAGCATATTAAAGCTCTGGCCTCTGTCCAGATCTCTTATGGAAAGTCCAGTCGAGTGACTCACTTTGAAACTGAAGTGTTTACTTTGACGGTATCTCTAAACAGCTTTGAGCTCATCTCATCTAACCTGACTGTGACTGTGTGAATTGCGGTCACATTACATTAGATTTATCTGCTAACATTCTCAAGGGAACTCTACTGTGGATGAATGAAAGATGCAAACACGCACATAATGGTCAGATAACAACACTTATTAAGTACAGCATCAAAAGATGCACTGACATGCTGTGGAAAAACAGATATAGTCTAAAAGAATCACATTGTTATAAACATATGGCTTTCTTTCTTCTGTTGAACATTAAAACAATCAGCTAGGACTGCCACTGAAGTATTTAACAAGTGCTTAGGGCCATTGATAATCAAAATCCAGTCATCTACTACTGGCTAAACGACAGGGTTACACTTTATGTCAAAGCTACACTTTGGACATTCTGTAATCTAAAAGTAACTTTTCAACTATATGTCAACTAACACTCATTAAAGTAGTGGTAGACTGTTAGGTTAGTGTTATGTGGACCATTGAAATAAAGTATTACCAACGGCAGCTCTGTATGATGTATCCCAATCTTTAAGCAGAAAGTGCTGAATGCAAAATGTTTGAATAATGTCAATCTACAAATCTGACTTGTAACAGTCTGGAAACAAAAATAACACCATGTTCGTTCATTTGGTCATCTCATTTGCACTTTCACATATTCAAACTTACCACATCAGACTCAGGATTGGTCATGTGGCAAGCCAGAACACCTTTTAAACAATTTTTTTTCCCAAGCAAGACACCATCAATGACATTTCTTCAACATTGTTAAAATCTATTCCAAGTGGTGTATGATTTTCAATTGCCTCTGTAACGGACGTAGGCCAATAAGAGTTGTGCGTGTAAACCTCACTCCCCTGGCCTCAAGAGGCACGCTAGCGACTGACGCAAGAGGCTGCGGTCTTTAGTGTCCTTGTTAGAGCGCCCACCTCCCACGCCGCAGACCCCAGTCAGAACCCCGCTCGGAGCGGGTTGAGTAGGACCGATTATATTTGGTGCCGTGACCCACCTGGCCACCAGGGGGCCCCCCAATCGAGTTTAAATATTATTATTATTTTTTTAGATGACTTAAACAAGTGACATAAATTAATGAATATGAATGAATGAATGAATGAATAAATAATTCAAGACAAGAAAATTCTGATTTCATGATCAATAAACCTGCCAACAACTGCTGCTGTGTCTGCCAGCGTTTAAGTCATGCGCATAATCTAGACACCTCGCGCGTGCATAGACAATTCGTGCGTAACTGCGCATAGTCACGGTATCGGTTTAAGTTGGAGAAAATAGCCGCAGGGGAACTTAACCTTCTAGGTGTAAGGGTAGCAGTTTGAATAAATAATAAACATAGCAGTTCGAACTCTTCTCCACTTTATTATACCACACATCAGATCACTAATTCCAAAAACCTGCGACACTCCAGTACCAAGTGCGCACGAGCCATTCCTATCTACGGCAAGCCCCGAGGGGAAAAATAGATTGCATTCACACATACAACGAGCGCCAGTACATCATTACCGATATTGTAGTAACAGACTTTGTTGGATTCTGTCATGTACAATCCAACAAAGTCTGTTACAATAATAATAATAAAAAAGATTTTGAGGACAGTTACACTGTATTGAGACAGTTGAGAAATAATATTTTTTAGAGTTTTCAACAATAATTGTCATTGTTGAACCCTTGCTCTTATTATGTTTCTGATTTCTCAGTTTTGTCATTATTTTAGCAAATCATTTATTTTATATGTTTTGAGACAGTTTGTTTTAAAGGGTAAGTTCGGCGTTTTACAAGTAAAACCCTGTTTTAAGATTGTTTCTGATTAAATCGAACGGTTAAGATTAAAATTTGGACACATGCTGCTGTCCCGAGAATTTTAGATTTTTGTGTTAGCACCCCCCCACCTATACAATGGTTTCATAGGTGCCTTGGAACAATCATTCATATAAACCCATTAAACTTTAGTTTACAAAGACGAGTGGTCTGGGGGGTTCACTGATATGCTCACGCAAAAATCACTGCAAAAGAAGCTTTCCAACAGGTTTTATCCTAGTTTTTGAAAGAATGTCCGGTTGTGAGGCGTTTGGAAAAATAGGTCCACAGTTTTACAACGAATGGTAAAACACCTGTTGGAAAGCATCTTTTGCAGCGATTTTTGCGTGAGCATATCAGTGAACACCACAGACCACTTGGTGAGTTTCACGTCTTTTTAAACTAAAGTTTAATGCGTTTATATGAATGATTGTTCCAATGCACCTATGAAACCATTGTATAGGTGGGGGAATGTTAACACAAAAACCTAAAATTCTCGGGACAGCAGCATTTCTCCAAATTTTAATCTTAACAGTTCGATTTCATCAGAAACGATCTTAAAACAGGGCTTTACTTGTAAATTGCCGAACTTACCCTTTAAGAAGTCCCAAAGAGTTAGTAAAAGAGTAAAGTATTAAAACTTTTTTATTTAAGTAGGCATCTATTTTTTATTAAGTATTTATTTTGTATTAATACATAACCTCACTGTATTCATTTATAATGCATCATTATTGCGTGACATTTGTGTCAATAATCGTCAAGCTCAGGTGACTCCGCACAGTGGGAGGGGGTCCCCAAATCAAATTCTGCTTAGGGCCCCCAAAAGGCTCGGACCGGCTGTGCTCCCCTGGCCTCAAAAGGCGCATTAGCGGCTGTGGCCTTTAGCGTCTTGTTAGCGCGCCTGCCTCCCACGCTGGAGACCCTGGTTTGAATCCCACTCAGAGCAGGTCAAGTAGGACCGGATACACCACATCATGCTAAACCAAGTTTCAGGGTGTACTGTATGTGTACCTTGGCCATCGGGCACCACCCTGTTTGCCAGTCCAAATGTTAAAGCCTCTTGCGCCTTCACTGGTCGGCCTGTGAGAATGAGATCTAGAGCTCGAGAAAGACCAATCAGCTGTGGCAATCTCACAGTACCCCCATCAATCAATGGAACACCTGTGTGAGACAGATAAAAAGAGGCTTATAGACATGGGATTAACTGTAAAAAGTTGAATTATGAACACACACAGATATATGGTACTGTTTGAGGTCAGTTTTTTTTAAGATAATAATAATTTTATTCAGTAAGTAACTACATTAATAATGTTATGAAAGATTTATATTTCAAATAAGTGCTTCTATTTATCAAAGAATCCCCCCAAAAAATATCAAAGTTTCACAAAAATATGAAGCAGCACAACTGATTTCAACATTGATAATAATAATAAATGTTTCTTGCGCACCAAACCAACATATTAAAATTATTTATGAAGGACCATATGACACTGGACTAATGGTTGCTGAAAACTCAGCTTTGTCATCAGCAATAATTAAAATTTAAAAATTTTAGATCAAATAAATGCAGCCTTGGTAAGCATAAGTGTCACAAGTGTATGCAGGCAGACGAAGAGACAGAAGAGTAAGGTTTCAACACAAAGTTTACTTATATAATCCAAACGGGTAGCGACCCAAACAGGCAGAAGAGTTCACACACTTAAGCATAACAGTGACCGGACAAACTCAAATGGAACAGACATGAACTAATATACAAAAGATAACAAGGTGAACACAGCTAACCAAACTAACTAATGACAGTAACCATAGAAACTAACAGGTAGCGGGAATTGCGCAGATGGAGGACCAAGGAGCTGAGCGTCATTGCTGGTGCTGGAGACCCAGGTGATTCCGCGGTGATAAGCGTCGGCGCTGGAGCCAGAATACCCATGGACTGGGGCGATGCCGGTGTGACTGAGGACAAAGGCAATCCCGAAGGGAAGAAGAAAACCGCTGCAGCCATAGGGGAGGAGGGACGGAGCGTAGGGGATGGAAGTAGAGCAACGACTGACCAAGAGGGAACCGGTGGGAAGAGGGAACCCGGTGGATCCGGAAGGCTGAAGGTCTCTGGTGGAGCAGAAGGTTGGAGGAGCTAAGGCGGAGCCATCAGATCGACGGGCCGAGATTGAGCAAGGTTGTCCGAGGCAAGAGGAATTAGATGTTGGGTGGGCTTGGGTGGGAATCAATTCTTCCTCACTGATGTCCATCAGCCAGTCCTCGGTTCCCGTTCTCATTCCCTCGGCTGCTGGTTTTGCGGGCTCACATCCCTGGTCAGACTTGCTAGGGGTTGCACTTCCGGGGCGATGGTGAGTGCTGTTCTCTTGTCCTCGGGCTCTGGCTCACTCGTTGCAGCGGGTGGTCCCTCAACGTCTGTAGGGGGCCCTCACAAATTCTTCATGGTCGAAGGTGGTAAACCTGGCTCTGGCTGTGCTTTGAATCGGGGCAAGACACTCTTCAGACACCTAACGAGGGGACTGGTGATGGCAAGATGACAATAACCTGTAGTGAAGGAGAGGAAATCAGTGCTCTCCTGATCCACCTGGATGAACTGGGCGTTCCGGTCCAAATTCTGTGGTCCGATCATCTGTCCCAGGTGTACGCAGGCAGGCAGATGAAGACACAGGGTGTGAAAACTAACGAGTTGCGGGAATCTAAACAAAGGGAAACCAGAAACTGAAGGATTAAAAATTAAAAGTCCAAGAACAAAACAAACTGAACATAATGGTGACATCATGAGACATCTTTCAAAAACATTAAAAAAAAACTTAAATTAGGTATGAACAATATACGGGTGGCCACATTAATACTGAATTTAGTTAAATATTAGCTAGTGACATCAATTATTATGTTAATATTAGTAAAAATTGATTCATATTTTTACTAATATTAAAATATTTTTAAATGGATTTAAATCACTTATATTGATATTAATATAAAATATACTGCAGATATAATTTAGATATTCATATACATCACAAATTTTGATTCAACTAAACTGGGGAAATGTGATGTCACATAATTAATTCATATTTATGAGCCATTATATATTTATTTATATCATATTTATTCATATTTTATTTAAGCCCTTAAAATAAGATTTAGATTAAGCTCTAAAATCTGAGTTGACTTGTAGATTGTGGTTTTAGATTATTTTAGATTTTTTTAATATTGCGTAGATGTATAATAATGTATAATAGATGTATAATATAATTAGCCATTGTATTGCTGTCTTCATATTAGTATATGTGTGAAGATGATCGGCTGGATTGCCCTCGAGTGTCACTAGAGGGCGCTCCACTCCTGCACTGCCTTCTTTTGGACTGTTCACGCACACACTGATTACGCACTCACCTGTTTCCATTGATCACTCTCACACCTGCATCTTGTTCCACATGCAGCTACACACACATTTATACTCCACTCTCACTATCACCCATTTGCATAGTCTTGTTTCACTGTTGTGTACATCTCCGAGCGTTTCCTTGTCTAGTCTGTTTCATTCTGCGTATCTGACCCATCGCCTGTTTCCTGGATTCCGTCTCGTCTGCCGCCTGCCTCTTACTTCCCGCCTGGTAATCGGACTCTGAGTACTGCCTTGTCTCCTATACTGTGTCTGCTGTCTGTGACCATTGCCTGTCTGACTATTCTGTAAATAAACCTATGCTGCAATTGGATCCCTCCGTGCCTGGTTGTGAAATAACAGAAGACTTTGCCACATCGTGAACCAGCAGCCATGCCTTCCCAGAGTCCAGACGTCCAGATTCTCCATCTCAGTAAAGAGAATCGCACCATAGAGGAGTACGTCGCGGACTTCATTGAACTGGCACATCTCGCGCAAATGAGCACCGTCTGCTTGATGATCTTCTTCCGCGGGGGATTATCGGAACCACTCCGGTCTCTGATGCCCGAACACGATCCGCACGGGTCATTTTTAGAGTGGTATATTTACCTGGCCCTGTTGTGGAGCGGCTCCTCGTCTACTGTGGGCGTGGAGGAGAAGATGCTTCGAGAGCCCGTGCTTCACTTCAGCCCTGTCGAGCCCGCGCTTCACGTCAGCCCTGACGAGCCCGCGCTTCACGTCAGCCCTGACGAGCCCGCGCTTCACTTCAGCCCTGTCGAGCCCGTGCTTCAGTTCAGCCCTGTCGAGCCCACGCTACATGAGCCTGCACTTCACGTCAGCCCAGTTGCGTCCGCGCTCCACGTGAGCCCTACCGAGGCCGCGCTTCACTTGAGCCCTGACGAGCCTGCGCTCCACCTCAGCCCCGACGAGCCAGTGCTTCACGTCAGCCTCGACGAGCCAGAGCTTCACGTCAGTCTCGACGAGCCAGAGCTTCACGTCAGCCTTGACGAGCTAGTGCTTCACGTCAGCCTCGACGAGCCAGAGCTTCACGCCAGCCTCGACGAGCCAGAGCTTCACGTCAGCCTCGACGAACCAGAAATTCACGTCAGCCTCGACGAGCCAGAGCTTCACGTCAGCCTCGACGAGCCAGAGCTTCACGTCAGCCTTGACGAGCCAGAGCTTCACGTCAGTCTCGCAGGCCAGAGCTTCACGTCAGCCTCGACGAGCCAGTGCTTCACGTCAGCCTCGACGAGCCAGTGCTTCACGTCAGCCTCGATGAGCCAGTGCTTCACGTCAGCCTCGATGAGCTAGTGCTTCACGTCAGCCTCGACGAGCCAGAGCTTTGATTGTTATTAGCAGTATTGTCTAGGGGTGGAGTTCCATCTATTCAGGACCTCTTTTGATCAGAAAAACCATCAGCTCATCATGGAAAGGAAAATGTGCTTGACTGCCTTTTTGACCTTTTGGCGATATTAACTTATTTTTTTGGAATAATTTGTCAGGTATATATACTCTCCAAACTTTCCGCAGTTCACAGAGCGCAAAACAATAAACTGTAAGATGTCACCATGTATTGCCCTTGTTAACAAACAACTGCCGGAACGCAAAATCTAAAATCTGACATTTTCCTGACCAGGATTCAGCAGGATCTGCGTATGTATTATGTGAATGATCATAATCAGTACACAGGCCATTGGTTTACCTTCACTTATTGACACACACACACACACACACACACACACACACACACACACACACACACACACACACACACACACACACACACACACACACACACACACACACACACACACACACACACACAGGTTTTGAATACATGTCTAATCGCCAGCAATCTCTGTACAGAGACCTTTCTCTATCTCTGCCAATTCAAACTAGCATCTTTACTAGCACATTCTAGAAAGGACATTTTCTCCCAAAATGATCAGCCCTATTGTAACGGCTTATTGAAATAATGCAGCTTTATTCATAACGGCTTGAGAGGGCGAGAGATAAGGAGTGGATGGATATATCTGCTACCAATCACATGTCCTCCAGTCCCAACACTACACATCTGGCAGCCCGAGCTGAGGTAGGAGGGCGTTTCTGTCAGTGAGCACATCCTTCCATATTTCCTCTGCTCCTTTATCCCATTACTCAAGTCTGTCATTCAGATAGTCAGTCCTCCATCTCTATGACAAATTTGTGAACAAGAAGCTGACACACCAGACATGATGAGGTGCAACTGTTTCAGAAGGTGAGTCTAGTCTAAAAAGCAAAGACAGAATGTAGAATACATAAATGAAAGAACCTAAAATGTCACTAGATTGCTACTGTACACTTTCTACACTCGCTCATTAGCACTCGCTCATTAGCAACAACTTTGTTTCACCAGCAGTCACAGTCACTCAGTTAGCTCAATTAGCCACAAATCACCATTATTCATAAAGAACAGTTGACGTCTGTTTTTTTGGGGGGGATTTTTTTGTGATTTTGAGGGTGTAGAAAGAGCCAGGTCCATTAGAAATCTAGCGGAAATACAACAAAGTGGACTTTGGAAAGCATAATTGGATCTGAAATTGTCATTAGTCAGTGGATGTCAATGTTAGAGCATTATCCAGCAAAAGTTTTAGTCTTAAGATACAGTGCACTTTCACAAACCTTGCATTGTTCCTCTATGTCCTTGCTCCATTTTAATCAATGCTTCCAAGTGACTATGACATACAAGATCAGAAAAAAATGTGTATGGGTTAGTGGAGCTGTACCCTTAAAGGTAAATGTATCTTTTACCCCTACAACCCTACAGGGTGCATATCAATACCTCAAGAGTACATATTAGTACCTTAAGAAGTATAAACCGGGTATAGATGCTGCCTTTAAGGTTAAATAAGAATCAAAGGTGCACCTATGATGGTAGTGCCCCATTGATATATTTTTGCAAAATTTTGTTTTATAACAGGTATGTTTATATACACAATGTTTAGTCATTCCGAATAAATACAACCCCGATTTCAGATTCTGAAAGCTCTATGTAACCTTGACCAGTGCACATTCATTAAACATAAGCCCCACACCACCAGCGACACTCAGTGACAAAACGATTCGATCGCATTCATGTTCAATGGAGAGCTGGCGACTTCCGGTGACAGACATTGACCGTTGATGACAGGATGTTGGCATGAGACAAAGTTGACAAATGTTTAACTTTATTCAAATGAACAGCAACTTTTGGGAGTGACAGCCAATACAAGACACAGCTCATGTGAGTCTTCTCCTCTATCTGAATTAACTGTGCTATATATAATGCCCTCTAAATCTATCAAAATATAAAACTCGACCATATGTAAACATCACGGCACTGAACGTGAGATTTTTTAATCCGATTGAGAAAGTTGTTAGATCCAAGGGTTTCCATGGCTTAAATTATTCTTGTTAGACCGATTAAGATCTATACCACCCATTTCAATCAGAACGGAATTAATTTAGGCTCTGGTTTCCCCCATTATCCAAAGACAAGATAGGTGAATTAAAGACCGTAAATAGCCCGTAGGTATGGTTGAGATTGTGATAGACATGTCTGTTTGTGTTAGCCCTGTGATGGACCGGTCATCCATCCATGGTTGTTCTTGGGATAAGCATACCCCATCACCAAAAATACTGCTGTTCCTATGTAGACTTACAGATGGACTGAGCTCAATCGGATTGAAGGAGGTGATCAGTTTGATTAAGCCATCAATCCAATTGACCTATTGGTAAGCCGCTCCCCTCGAATGCAGATGAGCCAACGGCAGTTGAGTATCAATTGCACAGAGACTGGAACTCGGAATCTTTGGGTTTTAGCGCCATAGAGAAACATTGGAAGATCCAAAGCTCTCATCGGTTTAATGGTGTTTATGCTACAAAAATGGTAAAATGATGTGCATGAACTACTTGTAACACTGATTCTAGGTATCCTGAGAGGATGGGTAATGGAATTTATTTTATTCCATTCCCTAAACCCAAATAAGAAAGAGCAAAATGTCTGCTTTGGATTAAGCTGTGTATTAATCCAATGATGTGGGCGCAGTAACCTTAAGGATTCAACCCCAATCCCAATGAAGACTAAATGAAAATGTTAATTTTCTGGTTGTCATACTCCCATTCATTTACAAATAAAGTTAGTGAGTCCATGCTAATGTACAAACCTAAATGGCTAACTGTTCTCACGTCATGTACAGACTGGTGTACAATTCAGTGTCTCTCCATATTAAACTGGTTAAATGTAAATTAATTTAGTCTAACCCTCCAGTACATGAACAGTGTTGATCCTGGATGTTGTCATCTGCGATCGTGACAAACGTAACATAAGTGCTTCTCCCACTTGCATTGTGATCTGTAAAACCCTCGCTTCCAAATTAATCTTCTGATTCCAAAATTTATCACAAACATCTAGGGACCAGGTTTTAGCAAATTAGCAACTGTGTTTGTTTGTCCGAGATAGCAATAGTGATTAAAGGGGCTTACTTACAATAGGTCAATTATAAAATGAATTATTAGGTTGCATTTAAACGTAAGCATATAGATTGGTCAATATCTCAGCCAACACACCCAGAAAAGGGAATTTATTATGTAATATGCATCAGAGGGAAGAGTTAGCTAAAGTAGCCCAGTAACCCATCTCATCAAGTCAATCCACTACCTTCATGCTCAGACTTTCACTATTACGCAAAGACCTCTTGCTCTCTATCCCTCGCACGCGCACAAAAACACACACACGACATTGACGTTATACAATGGTTTTACAGAAATCACTGCATGACTCCATGTCAGTAGTTCAGCATTAGCACCTGGGTGATTTCAGTTCACCTCAGGTGTTCGACTGAATGAATTGATGTGTCTGTGTAAGCCTGAGCCTGCGGTTGAACTTTTATGTCTTCCTGTGTGAGTTCATGCTGGTGATACTGGTATCCACAAAACATCAAAGTCCCAACAAAGCCTATGATGCAAGCTTGCACACACAATGGTGTTGGGGTAATGCGGTTACACCACACTAGAGCTCAGGAAAAAAACCTTTACACGTACACACACATATTCAGTTACACAAACTTAACAACAGCTAAATGAGGACACTAAACTTTAAGTTCTGATCTACATGTCTGTGAAATCATAACCAATAAGATAAAGCCTTGATACAAAGCCTTATTAATTATATTTCCAAATCTCTAAGGGTTAAACCTGAGTTAATTTCAGTTTAAGCTATTTAACTTAGTACAAATAAAGATGCTCAGGGAATGAGTACAATTCCTTTATTCTCAAGATCAGTCAAATCCATCAATGTATTTTATGAAACCTGGATCTCTTAGTCCAAGCATTATAAGCCAAGGAAGGATCTGACGGGTGAAAGAGAATGTCTGTAAAATCTGAGAAAGGTCGAGTCATTTCAGTTGTTGGCAGCTGCTCCAGTGGCTGAGGTGAACAAATGGAAATTGCATTCAGAACAAGTGGCTTTGACCACCTGGGCTGTTGGATAAGATACAACTTGTGCAGTTAGGGCCTCTTAAAAATGATAAACTCAGATTTCACAGATCTTCTGGTCTCTGATAAATGTACTGGATTTCATTTGAGCTGGGAACAAACTATCCAAGAGAAACAGAATATTCAAAAAAGAAAAAAAATTGGAACATGAAAAGTGGGCGTACTCCTCTACAAAAATGGAATCAGACCTGAATGTAAAGTTCCTGTGAACTTCCCATCCAAGACTCTGCCGGAACCCAATATTCGATGTGGAGGCTGAAAGTCAGGTCATGACATTTTGATACATCCCAATGGTAACACTTTTTATCAAATTACCTGCAGTGTCTATAATAGCTATAGATGATGTTAACAAAAAAGGAAGGTCAATTTAAAGGCATAGAAAGTTATTACATTTAAATTAAAAGTTATCACAAAAAATATATTTTGTTTTCTTTGGCATAACATGCACTGACATTTGGGTTTGATGGGGGGTAATTGAGAACGAAAGGGGGAAAGTCACGAGAGAGGAGGCAGTGCCTCCATCGCACTTTGATTGGATATGATCGGTTATGATTGGATATGATTGGTTCACGCGATAAATCCCGCCTCTTGTTTTTGTGTGCGATCTCATCGGCCTGAATGAAGAAAATGATGGTGTTAATGGGAAGACTAATTAAAAATAAGTAAACAACTTAACACAACTGAAAACTGTAAACAACTTAAACTGAAAACATGATGACTGTGTGGGGTTTTTAGTGAGCATTCAGCTTGGGGAAGTTAAAAGTACATCATGTCTGTGACCAGTGTGTACAACCTTGATGACTGCTGAAAATAAGTTGGCTATCAAAAAGAAAATAATATATAATATATATAATATAATATATATGCAGTTTAAATTGTTACTGCCTTTAGTTATTATTTTTAAAATACATGTTGAAATGCTTAAAATCACTATTTTTTTGAAAATTATACTTTGTTTTAATAAATAGAACTATTGTTCTATTTATTAAAACAAAGTATAAATGTCATCATACTTCATAGTTATTGCAAAAAATACAAAAAAGATTTGTGTTTGGTTTCTCTTTTTATGTACAGTTTATTTAACCAGGAAAATTAAGTGTAATTGACATAAATGTACATTTGATATACAGTGAGGACTTTGCCTCCTCATTTTAAAACACCACCGCACACCACTAGTGCACAATAAGTCCAGGAAGGTGTGTTAAGAAAGTAAATAGGGTCAATATGATAAAAACTACGTAACTGTACTCTGTAAAAAAATATTTCCCTTAGAATATAAACTGTTTAACTTCACTTAAATGGCTTACCCACATTCTTTTCAGGGCAGTTTCTTTTAGTTTACTGGCTCAATGTAGTATTCTGAAGACACAACAGGAAGTTTTTGGCCACATCAGACAGATTTCAGTGAGTTTTGGTAGCATATTTTCCTTTTCCAGTGTTGCCTCCCCCACTCACGTCTCTTTCTCATTTATTTCTCTTCATCTCTCACCATGAGGGATTCCCCTAGGCTGTTCCCATCTTGGTCTCCCAAATACAACCCAAAAATAAAGCCCTAAAACCTGCCAAAACGAGATTAGGTAAAATAAAACCAACAAGCAGGATGTTAAAATAAACCCTTTTCCACTGATGGTGGCCAAGACGTCTATTATGTGAGATGAATGGTGTTTAAGGGCCTACTGTGCACTGTAGGGTAAGTACAGGAGAGAGTGAGGAAAATGCAGAGGAAATAAGTGGGTAGTGTCAGAGTGCTTAGCCTTGTTCTAGGTCAAATAGTCTCCAAATGATAGGTCTCATTTAAGCTCAATCATAGCAGAATGGCCACAGGAACCAATGTGCGGCAAAAACAACACATACAATTTGTTACAAAACATGTTGGTAAGTTGAGTGAATGGTTACATGATACATGCTCCAATCAGGAGTGTAATGCAACTATAGATATGTAATGTATTGGATTCACTCGTGATTTCAGAAATAAGATTTTCTGGGGGGAAAACGTCTCAGGTTACGTATGTAACCATGGTTTCCTGAGAGGGAACGAGACGTTGCGTCAAGCGCTGCGGGAACGCTCCTGCGTGAACGCGTCATGAAGCACTCGTGAAATCAGTCCGATGACGTGACGAGACGTCGTAGGCGGGTGACGTCATTGACCAGGAAGCTATAAAGCACCCCTGAACCAAACCATGTCAGCTTCTGATAGGTCGAACAAGTTGGTCACAGGCATGCCAGGAGTATGGCAAAGCGACGCAGCGTCTCGTTCCCTCTCAGGGAACCATGGTTACATACGTAACCTGAGACGTTCCCTTTCAAGGGAACTCGCGCTGCGTCAAGCGCTGCGGGAACTGAATACCCACGTCGCCATAATCCTCAGGTGCCTGTATATGTGTACTCGTGTGCATATCATACTAGAAACACCCGAGAACCCGGAGTAGAAGCCACATCCAGGTTATAAAATCTTACAAAGGTGTGCGGAGAGGACCACCCTGCCGCATCACATACCTCCTGAAGTGAAACCCCTGACAACAGGACCATAGAAGCAGCCATACTCCTAGTCGAGTGGGCACGGACCTTTAATGGTGAAGGATGACCGGCCGCCTCGTATGCAAGTGAGATAGCCTCGACTATCCATTTACTTAAAGTCTGCTTAGATGCGGGCTTCCCTTTACTCGGGGACCCAAAACATACAAACAGCTGATCAGACTTGCGCCACAGGGCAGCTCTGTGGACATAGGCATCCAAAGCCCTAACTGGGCAAAGTAAAGTTAGTTTCTCCTGCTCCTGATCTTGGAATGGAGGCGGAGAGAAGGCCTGCAACATTATTGGACCTGCCACATTAGTGCGGACCTTAGGCACATATCCTTCCTTTGGAAACAGGAATGTTTTCACCATACCTGGCGCAAACTCAAGACATGAGGGAGCAACTGACAAAGCTTTTAGATCCCTGATTCTTTTCATAGAAGAGATAGATAGCAGGAACAGAGTTTTTAATGTGAGAAACCTCTCTGGCACCTCTTCAATGGGCTCAAAGGGGGCCAGGGCTAGGCCTTCTAACACAATGGCCAAATCCCAGGTTGGCACCCTCGAGCGTGCCGCAGGCCTTAGCCTCAGAGTACCGCGAAGGAAGCAAACTACCCATGGGTGTCTCCCCACTGATGCCCCCTCTAGAGGAGCGTGATAGGCAGATATAGCTGCCACGTACACTTTTAAGGTGGAGGGGGACAACCCCGAAGATAATGTTTCTTGAAGAAAATCTAGAACTGAACCAACTGGGCAGTCAACTGGATTCACAGACTGGCTCGTACACTAGGCAACGAAAATTCTCCATTTGAGGGCATAAAGCCTCCTCGTAGAAGGAGCTCTGGAGTTCAACATGGTCTCCACTACCTCAGTAGAAAGACCTGAGTTTATGAGCTGAACCCCCTCAGAGGCCAGGCCCACAGTTTCCATAGCTCCGGGCGTGGGTGAAACACTGACCCCGCTGCCTGGGAGAGAAGGTCCCTCCTGACCGGAATTTCCCACAGAGGGCCCTCGAGGAGAGACACAATGTCTGACAGCCATACTCGACCCGGCCAGAACGGGGCTATCAATAAGAGCCGAACCCCTGGTTCGAGACGCAAACAGATCCACCTGAGCTTGCCCGAATCGGCTCCAAAGGAGCTCCACCACCTCGGGGTGGAGTCTCCATTCCCCCGGCACCACTCCCTGTCTCGACAGAGAGTCTGCCGCCTTGTTCATGTACCCGGGGATATAAAGTGCTCAAACTGATAACAACTTTCCCTGGGCCCAAGTCAGAATTCAATGTGCCAACCTCCAAAGTCGGCGAGATCGTAAACCCCCTTGGCGATTTATGTAGGAGACCACCGCTGTGTTGTCCGTACGAACCAACACATGGTGGCCCCTGAGGTCTGGGAGAAAGTGTCTGAGTGCCAGAAACAGGGGCATCATCTCCAGCTGGTTTATGTGCCAGGAAAGCCGATGGTCGCTCCACAGACCCTGAGCCGAGCGACCATTCATGGTCGCCCCCCAACCGCTGAGGGAAGTATCCGTCGTTAGTGTAAAGCGACGACAAGGAGCTCCCAGCACCGGACCTTGGGACAGGAACCAAGGATCTTTCCACATCACCAGAGCACGTAGGAATGGATGCGAAACGGAATGGATTTCCCCTCGGGGAGAATCCCTTGGTTTTTAGCCACCACTGCAGGGGTCTCATGTACAGCAGGCCAAAAGGAATCACGTTGGACACTGCTGCCATCAAACCCAAAAGTCTCTGGAACTGTAATACAGTGAGTGACTGGCCTAGTCTTACCCTGCGCACAGCCTCCAGGATCGAATTTATCCTGGCGGGCGTCAAACCGGCTCTCATGGTGTTTGTGTCCCACATTACGCCCAGAAAAGTGGTATTCTGTTGTGGAATGTATTCCCAACGTCTTCATATGAGCTAGCACAGCATCTCGAGACTGAGCTAACTGATGTTCCGACTGTGCCAGGATGAGCCAGTCGTCTATATAGTTTAACACGCGGATGCCCTGAAGTCTCAGGGGAGCCAGAGCTGCATCCACGCATTTTGTGAATGTGCGGGGTGACAGTGCTAGGCCAAACGGAAGAACCCGGTACTGGTACGCTTCGCCCCTGAAAGCGAACCTGAGGAACTTCCTGTGTTGCGGAAGGATGGAGACGTGAAAGTATGCGTCTTTTAGGTCTATTGTGACACACCAGTCCTCGGATCTGATCTGACACGCAATCTGTTTTAACGTGAGCATTTTGAATTTGAATTTTTTGACTGCTCGATTTAGTTGGCGCAGATCTAGAATGGGCCGTAGCCCCCCACCCTTCTTTGGAACTATGAAGTACGGGCTGCAAAACCCAGACTCTCTGCTGTGGTGAGGAACCCTTTCTATAGCCTCTTTTCGCAGAAGTGTCTGTACTTCTCCTTCCATTACCAGAGCCTGCTCGGAGTTTACCACCGTGTGTACTACCCTGTTGAACCTGGGCGGGCATGACCTGAACTGAATTCTGTACCCTTTTTCCACTGTATGCAGGACCCAATCAGAGACATTTGGCAGAAGTCTCCACGCTGCCAGAAAATCTACTAAGGGAACCAGCCTCTCGAGGCTGGTCTCTGGTGTTATTTGAGCGGCCACCCCGGTGACCTCAAACGGCGCACCTGCAGGAAGCAACCGAACTGACCCTCTTCGAGCCCTCCTCGGAGGGTGCGAGCTTCCCCACGCCACTACGTTTCCGGGCGGACATGACGATGTGAACTCGCTGAGGACCGCTGCGCCCTGAAACACCGGAGGTGGCGGGGTTGGCAACACGGCCCCCTGATGGCACCGAGAGGAGACGGGTGCCTCGGCACACTGATTCCCCTCGGAGGGGACTGCCATCAAAGAAATCCCGACGCCCCTCGTCAGGACCTCTTTGCCTGGGCCTTCCTAGAGACAATAACAGTCCTCAGATGTGCTCTACCTTGGGAAGACCTCAGCTGAGCGCGCTGTCCCGACCCCCAGTCTCTCTGAGGGGGAGCACGAGCAGACATGCTCACCTTTTGCTGGGCTCTAAGAGAGGAGGACGTACTCGACTGGGGCTGCTCCCGCCCAGCAGCCCCAGAGACATAGGCTTTTCAGGGGAGAAATTTTTGAAATGCAGCCGCCTGCTTTTTCGCTTCTTGGAACCTTTCGAGACCGAGTTTACTGAGTCGCCAAAAAGACCAGCAGGGGAGACAGGGGCGTCTAGCAAGAATTTTTTATCTCTTTCTTTTATTTCAGATAAATTTAACCAGAGATGTCTCTCCGTAGCCACCAGAGCTGCCATAGAGCGGCCGATAGATTTTGCCGCTTCCCTGGTGGCTCGAAGAGACAGATCAGCTGCCTTCCTAATCTCCGCTATTGTTTCTCTCCCCACCCTTTTCACATTCATCATCCATATCTTTTAGCAGGTCAGCCTGATATGCTTGTAGGACCGCCATAGTATGTAAACTGGCGGCCGCTTGACCTGCTGCCGAGTACGCTCTACCCACTAAAACCAATGTTGTCCTAACTGGCTTAGTGGGCAGCTGCTGGGCTTTCAGCGACGATGCACACTCAGGGGAGAGATAGCCCGCAAGCGTCTCTTCCACCTGAGGCATTGCCGCATAACCACGTTCTTTTAACCCTACAATATTAGAATATTCAGATGTTGCTGGGTTAAACACTCTAAAAGATGCTGGTCTAGTCCATGATTTCGACACCTCAGTGTGGAGATCAGGAAAGAACGGTAAGCCCCGCTTTGGAGGTTGCGATCTAGTTGGCAAAAATCTTTCATCTAACTTGCTAGTTGACTGATATGATTCCTGCTCACCGGCTGGCCAATCTAGATTTAATCTAGCAAACAGCGCGAGTGACAACCTCTAAAAGCTCCTCTTGTGTGTGTGTAGTTGTGTGTGACAGTGCAAGGCTCTCTTCATTCTCTAAACTCACAACATCCAGTTCCTCAGAACTGGAATGCTGCTGCACTTGGGCTCCAGCGCGAGCAGAAGAAACCGCAGCGCGTGCTTCTGACTCGCAAACTGAAGCGTCGGATCCAACAGGTAAGGGAAGAGATAGGGGATCACCTGTCTCTAACCCCGCCGTCAGATCCATCTGCGTGCCCCAGGACATGCGTCTCCGCTGTGCCTTGGCAGCAGCGGGACCCGAGCCCTGAGGCACGCGAGCCGAAGCACCCTCCTCGAAGAGCGCTCGGCGGGACCGGAGAGTTCTCATGGGCAGCCTCTCACAATGCTCGCAGCCAGCCCCCTCGAGGGCTGACTGGGCATGCTCCAGTCCCAAACACCACACACAAAGCTTGTGTGTATCCCCACCCGTGATAAAACGAGGGCAGGGAGTGACACACTGCTTAAATTGCTGCTTATTTTTCTCCATATTATATATATAGTAGATACAAACACACACCAAATAGACAGAACTATTTCAACATAGAGCGCTTGTGAAGACAAAGAAGCTGACATGGTTTGGTTCAGGGGTGCTTTATAGCTTCCTGGTCAATGACGTCACCCGCCTACGACGTCTCGTCACGCCATTGGACTGATTTCACGAGTGCTTCATGACATGTTCACGCAGGCGCGTTCACGCAGCGCTTGACGCAGCGCGAGTTCCCTTGAAAGGGAACATGTGGTTTCTGTCCATGCAAAAGTTACTACAACAATGTCAGGGTGTTGCTAGTGGTTGCTCAGCTGTACTGAGTATGTTTGAACACGTTGCTTTGTAAATGGTAAAATGGTAAATGGACTGCATTTATATAGCGCTTTCACAGACCGAATGGCCACCAAAGCGCTTTACATATTTGCCTCACATTCACCCATTCATACACACATTCATACACCGACGTGGTTGATAGGGTGTTATTGATGATTTCCAAAGAGTTGCTATGCAGTTATTTAGATGTGCTGAGTGGTATGTAGGCTAGCATATTGCTGTGCAGTTGCTAGGGTGTTGTGGGTTGCTTGCATATCTCTTCTGAGAATAGATATGTATATGTAGATGCCTTAATAGGGACGGCTTCTATTGGCAGCTATGTGCAAGCCTTCTGCCATATTGGAATGGTCAAATCAGGGACATTTGCACTTGAGAGCAAGATCTTCATGCCTTAAAGTTTGAATGTAGCTCAACACCCTTGCCTCATTTAGTATACACGGAATCATGAATATTCAAATTAGCCCCGCCTCCACTCACTCACACCAGCACAGAGATCCACTCGCTTAACTCAACGTTCTAAAACGCATAACTTTTGCTATGGTTACGCCTGTTGTTTACACTACTCCAGCGTTTTCGAACCTTGAAAATGAGCACTTACGAAAATGCTCCAGACCCCGATTTAGTTTGAAATCTCTGGAGTTGTGTTGCAGTGTAAACAGACAAAAAATGAGACTTTTGGCTTGACTATGTACTAAAACAAAAACTAATTTGTTGCTAATGTTACACAAACCATGTTCCTGTTCGCCATCTCAGTCTGCTTTCTAATAATCAGCATCAATAGAAACGCTTTGAACAACTTTAAAATTCAGTGGAGAGGGGCATATAGTTCATCATAACTTCGCAATATACATCATATACATAATTCACCCACTATATTGCTAAAAGTACCTGATTTTTCATATAAAAAATATAATTAAAATACTGGGATAACGTACTCTGTTACTAACGTAACCTCGGTTCTCTCTAGAGAGGGAATGAGTACTGTTTAATATCTTACGCTATGGGGAAAACCTCTTTTCCACGAGATATTGAAGCCAAAAATTATCCTTAATTTTGAATTAATGTAAAACGCTGTGCAGCAGCATGCAGACATAGGCAAGACGGCTTGCGCGCCTATTGGCTGCCCTGCGGCAACAGCAGCAGCCTATCGAGAGAGGCTCTGCGTGACGGATATCCAATGGGGGCATTTCACGCCCATTTCGTCACGTACCGCCAGAAAGGGCGTGGTCTCGCCCTATAAACATAGCTCGATTAGGCTGGTACAACTGGTTTTCATCTCCGAAGCGAACCAGAGCTGTGTATGCACGGCAAGATACGCTGTTCTCGTTCCCTCTCTAGAGAGAACCGAGGTTACGTTAGTAACCGAGTACGTTCTCTTAGGAGAGTATCTCTCGTACTGGGTAATATCTTATGCTATGGGGAACACAATGCAAAACGCCGTGCGTACTGGGATCCGACACCAAAGTCCCAAGGGCAGTAGCCCGGGGCTCATATAGTGCATAATCACCATAGACTCACAGAGAGTCAGAGAAGAGAGGCTGCAAGCATCATTCCCCAATAAATAGCATCCTACAGGAGCTAGTTATGTTAACAGTGTTTCACGCAGACAGGGTGAACGATTCAACACCCATGGAGCTGTTTTATCGCTCGGTGAGCGATGCGAAAGCGAAACTCAGCATCTGGGCCGGCACAGCGGGGCAGATAGCACTGAATTAGGGAAATAACCTGGGCCCTGAACGGTGTGTTGAGGGATGTGGGCACGTACCCGTGCCTTGGTTTGAGTATGACTTTTGAGCCATTAGGCCCAAACTCCATCCATGACGCGCTTACCGAAAGCGCTTGCAAGTCACCTACGCGCTTCACTGAAGCGAGAGCCATAAGGAATACCGTTTTGAGAGACAGATGTTTCATGTCTGACAAATGGATTGGCTCGAATGGGGCACCTTTCATGGCTTTCCACAACCGTAGAATGGTCCCACACAGGGACTGAGGGGGGTCTGGGAGGATTCAGCCTCCGAGCTCCCCTGAGGAATCGCACGACCAGGTCGTTTTTCCCCAGTGACTGGCCAGACGTCGGTTTTACAAACAACGCTATGGGCGCCTCTCATACTTTGAGCGTGGATGGGGTTCTGCCCTTATCCAGCAGCTCCTGAAGGAAGGAGACCACTTCTGTAACCCCGCAGTCTGCGGGTGAAAAGCCCTGAGCTTGACACCAGGCAGAGAACACTGACCACTTTGAGGAATAGAGCCGTCTAGTAGACAGGGCTCTAGGCTGCGTGATTGTATTTAACACTCCCTCTGGGAGGTTAGCGGGTACCCGTTGATGGCCCATGCATGTAGGGACCATAATTCCGGGCGAGGATGCCAAATCGAGCCCTTTGCCTGAGAGAGGAGGTCTCTCCTCACCGGTATCGGCCACGGGGCAGTGCTGGTCCGCGGCATTAGGACTGGGAACCAATTCAGGTTTGTCCAGAGCGGAGCCACGAGTAGCACTGGGCATCCGTTTTCCCTGATTCGTTCCAGCACTTGAGGCTGGAGCAAGACGGGGGAAAAAGCATAGAGGGGGCAGCGGGGCCATACGTGGGCCAGCGCATCCCTGCTCTTGGAGAAAAAGTTCGGACAGTGAGCGCTTTCTTGGGACGCGTACAGGTCCACCTGCACTCTGCCGAATGTCTCCCACAGCAGTTGGATCGTCTGCAGGTGCAGCGACCATTCCCCTGCTGGGACATTGTTTCTGGACAGACGGTCTGGTCCCAGATTCAGGCGACCAGGCACATGCGCTGCTTTCGGTGAAAGCAGGTTGTGCTGAGCCCAGGCCAGGAGGCATTCCGTCAGCCTGTAAAGGTTTCGGGACCTGACGCCACCCTGCTGATTTATGTATGCCACAACTGACATGTTGTCCGACCGGAATAAGACGTGGCGGCCTTTTATCTGGGGACAAAAGCACTATAGCGACTGCCAGCATTTCTAGACAGTTTATGCGTAGGAGCTTTTCCCGTTCTGACCACTGGCCGAAGAACGGTCTGCCCTCGAGCAGCGCTCCCCATCCCGAGGTGGAGGCGTTCGTGGACACCACCGTCGCACTCGAAGGAGTCCCCAGACTCACGCCTGACTGATACCAGTCGGCTATTTTCCAAGGTTCCAGAGCCGAAACGCATTTCATGTCGACCCTAAGGCGAAACAGACCAGAGGTCCATGCCCGGGGTGGAACTCGCACTTTCAGCCATAACTGCAGTGGGCGTATGCAAAGCAGGCCCAGCTGGAGTACTGAAGATGCCGAGGCCATGAGGCCCAGCATTTTCTGAAACCTTTTGAGCGGGACTATAGAGCCGTGGCGAAAGGATTTCGCGGCGCGCTGAATCTCCAGTTCTCACTCTGGCGACAGATGTGCTGTCATAGACAGCGAGTCCCGCACTGTTCCCAGAAAAGAGATTTTCTGGCTGGGAAACAGCGAACTCTTCGCCCAATTGACTGTGAGACCCAGATTCTCGAGATGCTCGAGTAATGTGGTTCTGTGTTCTATGAGCTCTGAATGTGATCAAGTAATTCAAAACTCGCATGCCCTGAAGTCTCAGGGGTGCGAGGGCCGGTTCCATGCACTTCGTAAATGTACGGGGTGCTAGGGATAGGCCGAACGGTAGGACTGTGTATTGATATGCATGGCCCTCGAAGGCGAATCTCAAGAATCGCCTGTGACGTGATGCTATTTGTATTTGGAAATTTTGGCAAACCGGTCTCCAGTCTCCCTGGCGCGCTTTGCGTGAGGATTTTCCTGGTTGTCAGCATTCTGAACTGGCGCTTCATAAGCACTCTGTTCAGCTGTCGCAGATCTAGAATGGGTCTGAGACCCCCGTCTTTTTTCGGTACCAGAAAATATCTGCTGTATAGCCCCCCTTCGCTCTGAGCCTGAGATAAAGGTTCTATGGCGCCTTTGCTCAGCAGTTTCGCTATTTCGGCTCGAAGTAGATGAGATACTTCGTTGTTTACCGTGGTTTCGACTCACGCCGTGTAACGGCAGGGACGTCGAGCGAACTGTAGCGAATAGCCTCTTTCTATAGTGTTCAACACCCATTCTGATACCCCGGGAAACTTTGCCCATGCATCTGTGTGAATAGCTAGGGGTAGAATGAAATCCGGGCTCTGGCCGCGGCATAGCGGCGGCTGCAGAGCTTCGGTGTGCTGAGACATAAACACTGTGTTTATAGTTTGCGAGGCGGGAGGCGTGCCTATCACGGCGGGCAGCCTGGTCGTGCTCGAATTCTCTATGACAGGTTGGGGAGAGAGAGCGAGCGAGACAAACCCCGTGGGGTTGAGCGTGTCTGTGAAGGAATGTGGGCGCGGGACGGCGGGCATATTCACTGCACTGAGAACACCGTCGGCTTGTGCTGACCGAATGTGTGTCGGTTTCGTTTTTACAGAAAACGAGGGACATGCATCGTGTAGTGTTTGTGGGCACTGTGTCGTGGGCACATTCACTACATTTTTGCACAATCGACATGAGTCGATTTTATTTGTGCTAGCCCTGAACTATGGCGGGCTGCGTCTGTGTGTGGGAGTGGGCACTGAGACGTGGGCATTCTTACAACACTCATAACACCATCGGCCGTGGCCGGAATACCAGAAAATACACTCTTTTGGGATTTATCTGGGTCGCCGTAAAAATGGCATTTGTGTGCAGGCAAGCGGGCTGTGGTGCCGGCTTGTTTACTGCAAAATAGACTGGAACAGTCGCATTTTCTTGGAACTGAACGAGCGAAAAGTTTCGGTGCAAGTCATGCTGCGGCGAGACTAAATTTTATCTGCTGCAAGACCTGGGATCGAACACGGGTCTCCCTACGAAGGCTTTGGGTTTCGCCACTGAGCCACAGGGGGAAACGACAAAAGCTTTAAATAGCTTGAGCAGATAAGAGAGCGTCATCACGGTTTGTGTGTGTTGGCGTTTGTTTGCAGGCGTGCGTGTTATACAACAGGCTCATTACTGCAATATTGACATTTTCAGCCGCTCAAACTAAGAGGAGCTGAGAAATGTTTGAGAAATGGAGATTGGTCCAGCCTCGGCAGGACCAAAACACACTCTTTCCTCATTTCGCCGGTGACGCATGTCCACGGGGGGCGGGGTAGCTTTCTTGTAACGTAAAGAAAGCTAGCCGCGCAGTGGTTTTGCTGGCCCGTTTCCCTGACGACTCGCGGGCAGAGGGGGGAGGTTCACAGAGCTCGCCCAGTCCTCACTGTCCGACGCTAGGATAGAGCAGCTGGCCTTCTCTACAGATGCAGCTATCTCGTCGTCATTAACGACGGAAGCAGCGGCGCACGCGGCGCCGTTGTCCGTCAGCGAGCGACTCGAATGAAGCTGGTGAAGCTGGCAGGCGAACCGGCGAGCTTTGGCGGGCAGGAGAAGGCTCGGGGCCGCGCTGGGCCGGGCGCTTTTACGACGCGGCGCTACAGCAGGCTGAAGTGCAGGCTCTGAGAATGATGCCAGGCGAGTCCTCAGAGTCACCATCGGCAGTAGCTCACAGTGAGGGCATCCGCCGTCGACGAGAGCGAGAGCCGCATGATCCTCACCCATGCAGGAAACGCAGATGACATGGCGATCTTCTTCACTGAGTGTGGCTCGGCACGAGCCGCAGGATCTATGCATCTTGAGAAAGACGCAGCTCTTTTAGGAGAGGGAGAGAGACAGTGAAAAAATGTGTGTCGCAGCGGCGAACACACAGACACACTTGCAGAAAAGGATATAACGCCGGAAAGCGTAGCAGGTACGGCGGCTAAAGGCGGCGATGCCAGTGACTTCAGACTCAAAGGCTCGTCCCGCTGTGTGCTTTTTCTCAGACGGCATGGCTTCTCACTCCGGATCCAGCGATGCGGTGATGCTTCGCTGAAGAGATGAAAATCAGTTGTACCAGCCTAATCGAGCTATGTTTATAGGGCGAGACCATGCCCTTTCTGGCGGGACGTGACGAAATGGGCGCGAAATGCCCCCATTGGATATCCGTCACGCAGAGCCCTCTCTCGATAGGCTGCTGCTGTTGCCGCAGGGCAGCCAATAGGCGTGCAAGCCGTCTTGCCTATGTCTGCATGCTGCTGCACAGCGTTTTACATTAATTCAAAATTAAGGATAATTTTTGGCTTCAATATCTCGAGGAAAAGAGGTTTTCCCCATAGCGTAAGATATTACGCAGTACGAGTGATACTCTCGTAAGAGAACCTGGCTTCTCTTGAGACTCCACTGCTTCCCAGCTAATGATATGCTAAAGCCCGTCCCCCACATTGACGTGATTGGTTGCAGGGTAGTTTCAATTTAATTTCAAACCACGTTTTTGTGACTGTCTTTGGTTCACTGGAGTTTTAAGGAGAAAATACTCAGCAATGGTGTTGACTTATGAATATGCACATGGTTTGTCTTAAAGCATATTAAAAACGCTACATAGACATATATTAACAACAATAAAAACATGATTTTCACCACAGGGGAACATTAACAACTGCCAATTTTACCAATTGTTAAACAGAAATATGTAAGCAATAATTGACATGGGGCCGTTGAATAATAAAAAAAAAAATGCACACCCGAGGTGCTAATGCAATGCAAATGCAATGCAATGCTTTCATGATGCAAAGCAGTTAATAATTTTTCAAGAATTAAATATCCAGGTTACCACAGCTCAAGATATTGGGATTTATTCACTAATAATTTCATTCACTATTCGTATTTAAATACACATTTGAACTTCTCAGAAAAAACGTTCCACCTAATTCACAACATGTGGGTGTCGCACACGAATTTGTTCATAACCTCATTCTAATGTTGATGAATTCAGAGTACTTTAAATAAGCGACCATGTGCCCGAGGTAAGTAATTTAAATAAAACACGCCCAAACCATGTCCATATAAGGGCATTCTGCACACCCTTTTCTTTCGTAACTGTCATCAAACATTACGCTCTCTACAGACGCAATCTCACCCAAAAGCATGCTCAGAAAGATCATCAAGCAATGCCAAGAGTGCACCCTCAAAACAACACAATAAACACCTTTTATACAGACATTACAAACCTCTGATTAGCTAGCTAGATCAGTCAACCTCGCAGCTTGAGCTAAGACACCTTTTCTTACTCTTTTACTTGAGTACGCAGATTTCACGATGCGTACGCATGCTATGTGAATGAGACCCATTGTTCAGATGTTTTATTTCAAAATATTACTCAGATTTTTTGTCATCAAAACGGTCGTATGCATAACAAATTTCTTATGCATCTCATCCCAAGCCTCCATTGTTAACTCCATTTTAGAACTAGTGACGGAGGCTAGAGAGAAAGAGAGAGAGAGTTTAAACATAAGTCTGTGTGGCTCTCAAAAGTGTTCGGTAGCAGTGTCTCCACTAATAGCTAAACTGTGCGTTTAACTACTCAAAAAAACAACGATGTTGCCACCACACTAGTTAGAAATGTCATGTAACTCTTCAGTTGTGAACTATTTTATAGAAAAAGTCGATCGCAGGGCAGCGCTGACAAGACATTTCTGTGCATATGTATGTTTTCGAGTGTGTCTGTACAGTATGTGTGCATGAGAGAGAAAAAGAGAGAGAGAGGGACAAAGCATGCTTTCCATAAATAATAAAAGGAAATTTGGTGGGAAATGCATGGAAATTGTTGGTAATTTTTATCATTTTGTTTGCTTAGGTTCATTTGCTGTTGTAATGCAGACTGTAAGGATCTTTGAATTAACTTAAATAATAATGGCAAAGTAATATCCCAGCAAACAAATTTAGGTTCTGGGAATGTTCTGGGAACGTTAGTTTTTGGTTCCCGGAACGTTCCTAGAACTTTCTCTTAACGTTGGGGGAACGTTCCCGGAACGTTTCCCTTACATTATAAAAATGGAACCTAAAAATATCCTACATGAAACGTTCCTATAACGTTCTTGTTTGGTTCCCAAAAAAATAACCTCATGGGACCATTCGGGCACGTTAGGGGAACGTTCTGTGTTTGCTGGGATGACTGTAATGCGATCTACAGACCTGGAACTACTTCATAGCTTCATACAAGAATCAAGCATTCAACAGCTCCATGGTATAATACAAGATAACTAACAACTATATGTTAATGCATTTCATAAAAAAAAATGCATAAAGTTGCAGAGGTGAGGTGGTACAAGTCGGAGCTCTCAGAGTTGTTCAACAAGGACAAGGATGTGAGATGTCAATTTCAGCGATTGAGCCCTTGGTTTAGTTCAAACCAAAAAAGTTTTCCAAGATGCCACAACATTGTGCAGCTTCTGGTTGATTGCAGAGACTTAAATTCCCAAAGAAATGGGACAACCTTTCACAGGTAAGGATGTGTTGGTTTGCGCCTTTTTAAATATGTTAACTCAATGTTACAGATATAAACTATTGTAACTTTTTAATGTTGTGTTAGCTAACGCCTTCGTCTTGTTTTATTGTGTTAAAGATAAACTAAATCCTATAAAAATCATCTGCTGAAGTCTATTGCATATATAGAAATTCATACATGCATATACTGTGGTTGTAGATGCTAGAGCTGTAGTAATAACCACAATATTGTAATACCATGATACAAACAATAGCCCAACGAGCTTATTGTCAAGTTCATGTTCTTTTATGTGGACCCTTATTTTGACATTCTGTTATGTTTCCTTTGTTTCCTCGCTCTGTTTAGTTTCCGTTTCATTGGTTACTAATTACATCCTTGTTCCCTTTCGAGGGAACTCAACACTGCGTCGAGAATCGACACTTTGGGGACGCTCCCTTAGCGTGCGCCTCTGAAGTAAGAATGAAACTAATCCAATCCTGATTGGTGTTGCGTCGTGACGTAACATGTGACGGCATAACCGGATGCATAAAAGTGACGCTGACACACACACACATCAGCTTTAGCTCTTCAGCAAGCGCTCTCTGTGAAACTGTCTGTCTTATTTGGTGTTGTTTGTCTGTGCAAAGCTCTGTATTATGGCGAGTGAACAATACACTAAGTGTGTGCACCCCTGCCCAAGATAATATATATGCCACGGGTGGGGACACGTATCAGCTGTGTGTGTGTGTATTGTTTAGGGGCGCAGCACGCACTGTCAGCTCTCGAGAGGGCTGCCTGTGCACACTGTGAAGCACTTCCTATTAGAGTGCTGCGCTCCCGCTTGGCTATATTATTTCCTGATGATGGCCAGGCTCACGATCCCCGCGGTTCGGGTCCCGCGTCCATTGAGGCGGCGCGACGGCTTAGATCGTGGAGATCGCAGAAGGATCTCGCGGATGAGAACGAGACTGCTGAGGCACCTTTTCTCTCATCATCCGCAGATTCTATGACACTCGTTCACGACGCAGAAGCCCGCGATGCGGCTTCTTCTGCCCGTGACGAGTGCCCAGTGCTCGAGCTATCTGTTTATAAGGAAGTAGATGTGCTCAGCATCGGGAACGAGCAACATGAGTCACACTCGCCGGCTTATGTTTTTGCTTATGTAGAGCTCGTGGAGGTTGTGATGCGTGCGGTGGCCAGACTAAATAAATATATAAATAAATATATTTATATATATAAAATATATGAGCTGGCCACAAAATAAGCAGGATGATCCCCGTCAAAATGAACTAGACGAGAGATTCCTGCAGCACCGTTCACAACCTCAGAGCCGGGGCTTACTGTTTTTCCCAGATCTTTATAAAAATATAAATATATATGTGTAGATCCTGGGAAAAACCCCATTCTTTAGGTATCTCACCACATTCATTATATGTTTATTCGAATGTGGTGGGTGCGAGAGAGTCGGGTTATGGCAAGTTGCCGCAGATGGAGGAAGCTTTAGCGTGCTATCTTTCTCCTGATCCGGCATCTTCACTTTAAGCCCCGGCGCTGCCCAACAAACCGTGCAGGGACACCTCTGCACTGGTTGGCTGGGCTTATATGGTGCAGGAAATTGATGTTGCTCTTCCGCCGTTAAAAACGTTTCGGGACACATCGGTTTCCAGCGAATGCAGGCTGCACTGTCCGCCAATTGAGAATTTTTTTCTGCCAGCCCTTCCGGAAACCCGCTTCAGGGGGTCGAGAACGAATCCCGATTAATACCCGAAGCCAGGCTCGAGAGCCTGGTTCCTTTGGTAAAATATTTAGAAAAGAAAAGGTCAGGCTGGTGCGTGCCTGCACTCTAGGACGATTTTGCAGGCGTACCAGGCCGATCTTCTTAAAGATCTAAGTGAGGCAAATATTTCCTGTTGGCCGCTCCGCTATCTCCTTCTGGCCTGTTTTCCAACGCTGTCACTACAGTCATTGACAGGTTTCAGGAAGCAAAAAAAAAAAAAAAAAGAGAGCGTTGCCTCTAGATGCCCTCCTGCAGGAGTTTGGCAAACAGAGGTAGCACTCTCAACCGAAGTCCTCCAGCCAGAAGGGTGACCTGAGGGCCGTCCTTCAGGCGAAGAGGTCCTAATTGTAGGACCTCTGAGGGCTAGGCCAGGCCATCACTGTAAAGCAATTTCAAAGACTGCTGGGCCTCATAACAGCGGCATCCAACATAATTCCTTTGGGCCTGTTTCACATGAGGCCCCTTCAGTGGTGGCTCAAAGCCAAGGCTTTTTTCCCCAAGGGGAATCCGTTCCATATAATAAAGGTTACGCGCAGATGCCTTCGTTCCCTATTAATATGGAAGAAACCTTGGTTCTTGTCCCAAGGGCTAGTGGTAGGGGCGTCATGTCGCCGGGAAACTGTTTCGACAGACGCTTCCCTCGCTGGCTGGGGCGCGGTCTCGGACGGCCGCTTTGCCAGGGGTCTGTGGCAGGACCATCATCATTCTTGGCATATAAATTGCCTAGAGATGTTGGCTGTGTTCAGGGCTCTGAGGAGCTTCCTCACAGACATCAAAGGTTACCACGTCTCAGTGGTAGCTTATCTAAACCGACAAAGAACACTCAGATCGCGCCCTCTATCCAGATTGGCGCATCAGATCATTTTATGGCCCCAAGGGAAAATATTATCTATAAGAGCAATATATGTCCCGGGGGATCTGAATCAGGGAGCGGACATCCTGTCGAGGCAGGGGCTGAGGTCCGGGGAATGGAGACTCCATCCAGAGGTGGTGGAGTTCATATGGCAGAGGTTTGGACCAGTGGAAGTGGATCTGTTTGCGTCTCGAGGGACGTCCATCCCACTGTCCACTTTGGTTCTCCCTCACTCATCCATCCCCGCTGGGGTTGGATGCCATGGTACAGGCCTGGCCGAGGCTTTGCCTGTACGCTTTTCCCCCCGATCGCTCTGCTCCCGGGGGTCCTGGAGAGGGTCCGTCAGGAGGGCATCAGTCTTCTTCTGATAGCCCTGTTTTGGCCAGCCCAGTATGGTTTTCAGACTTAATTTCCCCCCTGATAGCTCCGCCATGGCAGATTCCTCTGAGGAGGGGTCTGTTGTCTCAGGCGGAGGGCACTATATTCCATCCTCATCCAGAGCTGTGGAAATGGTGGGTCTGGCCTCTGAGGGGGCTCAGTACCTAGATGCTGGTCTATCATCTGGGGTGGTCGAAACCATACTTATCTCTAGGGCTCCGTCTACTAGGAGATTATATGGCCTCAAGTGAAATATTTTTCTACTTGGTGTAGAGAACTTGAGTTAGACCCAGTTAACTGCCCAATGGCTTTAGTTCTGGAGTTTCTTCAAGATTGTTTCTCTGCGAATCTCTCCCCTTCCACACGTAGGGTGTACGTGGCTGCCATTGCGGCGTTCCATGCACCACTAAATGTTGGGCCTTTAGGGAGGCACCAACTGGTCATACTATTTCTCCATGGTATTGGAGGATGAGACCGACAGTCAGGTCCAGGGTTCCTTCCTGGGACCTGGCGGTGGTTCTCGAAGGGCTATCCCTGGCTCCCTTCGAATACCTCCAGTCGGCTTCGCCTAGGACCTCACGTTCAAGATAGCCTTTCTCTTAGCTATTTCTTTAAAGAGACTGGGAGATCTCCAAGCCCTGGCATTATCGCCAGTTTGCTTGGGGTGTGCCCCCGGCGGAGTTAAGGCCATCCTGCATCCGAGACCCAGCTATGTGCCTTAAGTGCAATTTATCATGGCTAGGTCCATGGTCCAGCAAGTATTTCATCCTCCACCTCATGTGTCGGCAGAAAAGGAGAGGTTCCTTGCTCTGCGAGTCAGAGTTCCGAGTATTACCTTGAGAGGTCCTCTTCTTGGAGGAGGTCGGACCTACTGTAGTGTGTTTTGGATCACCTATTAGGGGCTCCCGGCTATACAAACCATAAGTAGGCCTACAAGGTGCGGAATTTCCCTTCACCTTTGGCCGTTAGGGCTCATTCTACTAGAGGCATGGCGTCCTCTAGGGCCCTCCTTTCGGGAGTTCCCATCAAGGAGATCTGTGAGGCAGCCGGTTGGGCTACCCCACACACTTTTGTTAGGTTCTATAGTCTGCACCTCCCTAGTACGCTTGGCGCACACGTGCTCTCGTCCTAGCTGAGTGCCTGAATCAGTTTCACTCCGGGGCAGGCCTGTTTTCGGTGCGTGGCTTAGTGGGCATTCGTTCCCCAAAGTGTCGATTCTCGACGCAGTGTTGAGTTCCCTCGAAAGGGAACGTCTCGGGTTATGACTATAACCCTTGTTCCCTGAGAAGGGAACGAGACACTGCGTCGTCCTGCCACGCCCCTCGAGGCCTTAGAGCGTCTTGCTTCATCGCGGAGCTGATGTGTGTGTGTGTCAGCGTCACTTTTATGCATCCGGTTATGCCGTCACATGTTACGTCACGACGCAACACCAATCAGGATTGGATTAGTTTCATTCTTACTTCAGAGGCGCACGCTAAGGGAGCGTCCCCAAAGTGTCGATTCTCGACGCAGTGTCTCGTTCCCTTCTCAGGGAACAAGGGTTATAGTCATAACCCGAGACGTTTCCTTTTGTAGTTACATATTGGTTTTGCATGTCTAGTTTACTTTCCATTGCTCTACCCCTGTTTATATAGCCCCGTGTTTCAGTTGTTCTTAGTCAGTTCTTGTGGTTTGCATTATTTTTCTGTGTGTGTTTGAATTAATAAAGCCAAAATCTCCATCTTCATGCGTGCGGACCACATTGTAACACATCGTGACACTTATTTATATAGCAATACATAAATGAATAAATAAATATCATGTGATCATTTTTAACATTTTAAAATAATAGCTCTTTGATACCAATCTTTCATTTGAAATGTAGCATCTGTAAAACCGTATTTTTACATCTTAAAAATATATCTAAAGTATGTCATATGCTCTCAATGACAAATGCAGAACAGTTAGTTCATGCGTTCATGACATCAAGGCTAAATTATTGTAATGCTATTATGGGTGGTTGCCCTGCACGCTTAATAAACAAACTACAGCTGGTCCAAAATGCAGCTGCTAGAGTTCTTACCAGAACCAGGAAGTATGACCATATTAGCCCGGTTCTGTCAACACTGCATTGGCTCCCATTTAAACATCGTATACATTTTTAAATATTGCTGACTACTTATAAAGCACTAAATGGTTTAGCTCCCCAGTACTTGAGCGAGCTCTTAATGCATTATAGTCCTTCACGTCTATTACGATCTCAAAATTCCGGCCAGTTGATAATACCTAGAATATCTAAATCGACTGCTGGCGGTAGATCCTTTTCCTATTTAGCACAAGAACTTTGGAACAATCTTCCTAACATTGTCCGGGAAGCAGACACAGTCTGTTAGTTCAAATCTAGACTAAAAACACATCTCTTTGACCTAGCATACACAACACATTACAGACTTCTATAATTCAATGTTAGGCTGCATAGATTAGGTCTGCCAGAACGGGGAACACTTCCCTTAAATCCTGATGTCCCGATGAAATCCTTCTCTTCCCTTTACCTCTGTACAGATAAAAAGTTGTCTGGATGATTCCGGTTCATGTGGCTACCCGGAAGCGATAAAAAAATATTTTTTTATTAAATTCGATTTTCTGTTAGAACAGAGTTGTGTTAGCGGCCCCTAAGTTAATAACTAATGATCGTTGTGAAGGAAGTGAATCAATCAAAATTAACTTTAGCTAGACAATAACTTTATTCTAGAGCTGCTGTAAAGCCAAAACAATCTCTGTTACTTTAATTTTCTATTATCACTGTAAAGCTGCTTTGAAACAATATATATGTTGTTAAAAGCGGTATATAAATGAAGGTGACTTGACTTAATATCAGATTGTGATATTGAGCAACTCAAAATCATAACACAGGAAATTCTTTCAGTCTGACAAGTAGACGCACAGTCAACTTGCTCTTGAGTGTTCAAGGACAATGGCTGCATCCGAAATCACATAGGCAGGGACGTTTCCTCCTCCGAGGAAGCAATGAAGGCAGTGCCTCCTCAAAATAAATGGGATGAGAAAATAATCCATATTACAAAAATAAAACTATGCAAATATTACAAAATGTGACATTAAAAATTGTATAAATCACTAGTTTTTCTAAAGTAACACAATCCAACAGCAACACTAGCAGCTCACTGAGTTTAACCAGACCCCTTAAAGCCTGCAATGGGTTTGGTGGGGGTTAACAGAATGAATGTGAGAAAGTTGAATGAGAGGAGACAATACCTCCATCATGCTATAATTGGATATGATTGGTAATGACTGGATATGATTGGTTCACGCAATAAAACCTACCTCTTTTTTTGTGCAGGTTCCCGAATCGGTTTGAATGAACAAAATGATGGCGTTAATGGGAAGACTAATTAAAAAGTAAGTAAACAACTCACCCACTTAGATATCACCGCTCTATGTCACGTCAAAATCAAACTTAAAATGGCCTGAACACAAGATGACTATGGGTTAAAGGTTTGGTAAAATTTTAAATAAAAACAAAAAAATGCTCAGTAGCACTAAAAATTGCACAAACATTTTCACTAATCATTACTGTGGAGTGCCTTTAAAGACTTCTAGACAGCAGACGTCACGTCTTCCTGGGTGGTGCGAGTGCAGTAGAGGCAGACAGTCTGAGGAATGGGTTCACAGGCACATGCGGGCAATGCCCGGATGCTTGGTTTAATGAAAGAGAGAGGGTCATGATGATGGCTCTATGTTTTAAACGAGCAGCTGGAAAAATCAGTTCCTGGCAGTAAATTATAGCACTGCTGGCATATTTATATACACTGTGGTCATACTGTATCTGTAGCATAGAGAAACTAGTACACTCAGAATGAAACTGCATCAAATTTCTCTTTCTAGGTAGTTTCTAGTCTGTCTGCAATATTTTTTCAGCCCAGGATTTAATTTACCAACATGTTTGGGGTTAAAATTGACATGTTATCCATAGTAACAGAGCCATTTACAGTATTCAGTAGACGTCAAAACAGTACTCTGCTGGTACCACTATACAGTAATGTATCAGATATATAAAGCTTCATGAATCTGGTAATCATTTAGTACTAGGGGTGTGTAATAATGACAAAAAATTATATATCAATATTTTTTTGGAATTGTGTCAGTAATAATTAGACAGTACTTCACTGAATGTGTCTCTGTTCATTGGCTGGTTTAGGCCTGTCGTGGACAGGTGACTCTCAAACCTTTTTATATTCTTCATATTCTGTGTGGTGGTTACTTTTTTAATTAAGGGGCGATATTTGCCACCTCAAATTTACCTTTATAATGGCAATTTTTCTAACCTTGTTAGATTTCTGCATCTTATATGTCAAATGCTTACATTAAATTGAAAAAAAAATCTAATAAGCCAGTATAGTCTTACCTATTACATTCAATCAAAAGTAACAAAATCCATTTTTGCACTGCATAAGTGGCACAGAAGGTGGATCTAAAGCATCATGTAGTATATGCACAACCCCATTTACAGAAAAGTTGGGACGTTTTGTAAAATGCAATACAATCGATAATCTGTTATTTGTTAATTATCTTTAACCTTTATTCAACAGACAAATTATCAAAGAAAATATGTTCAATGTTTTTACAGAACAACTTAAGTGTATTTTGTAAATAGAAACACATTTTAATTTTGATGGCTGCACACACTCCAAAAAAGTTGGGACAGAGGCAAAATAAAAGTGAAAAGATTACAAAATATCTTATTTAAACTCTTTTGAAACAATCCACAATGAGCAACTGACCTGGTAATAGGTGAGATTTAGTGTAAAAGGAACATCTCTTTTTTTTTTTGTAAGCAAAGATGGGTTATGGCTCATCACTTTGTGCCACATATCATGAGAGAATTGTCAAATAATTAAAAAATCACATTTCTATACGCAAGATTGCGAAGAATTGATGTATTTCACCATTAACTATAAAAAAAATATTGTGAAAAGATTCAGGGATTCCAGAGAAATCTCAGTCTGTGTAGGGCAAGGCAGGAAACTTCTGTTGAATGTGCGTGACCTTTGAGCCCTCCAACGGCATTGCATGAGAAACCATCATGCTACTCTATTAAATATAGCCACATGTGCTGTAGCGACAATGACTTTTGTAGGGAAATTATTAACTCAAAGGGGGAATAATATTCATGAGATGATGAATATGCATTATCGTATACACAAATTAGATTATCCCAAATAGGGAATAGACTAAACCTCACCGTATATGAACAATTAACACGACTGTTCGTATTAATTATTAATATAGGTCGGTAAAATCATATAAATTCTCGGAGTAAATTTTGATATGATTCAAGTTCAGTTATCACACAACCTGTGCCGTCCAGCGGATGAGAAGACTTTCTTTATCACAATTTACTAGCCGGTACACAACGAAAACACACTTTCCTATGGCCATTTGGAAGGATATTTTCGTGTCAGGCACTTTAGATATTTCAATAGTTAAACCAAATAGAGCTTGTAGCTTAAATCGACATTTTCAGGGACTTCAAGTATGGAACAAAGAGACAGATTCAATTCAAAGGATTGTGGAATTTAATAAAACAAGACTTAAGATTACATAAACTACTTAAATCACGCAGGAGTAAATATGCATAGCAAAACAAACAATTACAAAGAAACAGAAAATGATTGCAATACGAAATATTGGAGAGAGAAAGTTAGAGGGTGAGAGAGAGAGAGAGAGAGAGAGAGAGAGAGAGAGAGAGAGAGAGAGATCTTCTCAGGACAGAACAGTTCAAACAGTTACTTCAAAATGAGACCCAAAGGCTTTTTAGGAAGTTCTAGACAACCTTAAAAACAGCATTCCATTTTAGATTATACTTGCATTGATTTGGCCCCTTTTGTGCAGCTGGTTTGAAAAGAAACGTAGGCTGAATGTCCGGAGTTTCGTTCGGACGGAGGTAGATGTTGTGATCTCTTCAGCTTGTACGACAGATGCTTAATCTTAAATTCGTTTCGTTCATGAGTGCACTGAACGAAGGAAAACTATCAACTGAGGTAGATAAACGGAAAGAAAAACTTAGATTAAAACGAAATTTAGAAAGCAAACGAAGAGCTCCGGTTGGAGTTCTTGTTGAAGAAGGGAACCTATCTCTGGTGTAGGACTGCACAGAACAGAAGTGGCGCTTCATGTTTAAAGGGAGCAGTGGCACGCCTTTCTCACGTGCCCGATCCAATCGTTTGGGAGGAGGCGTGGCGGCACACTTCGTTCCGGTCAATGTACAGAGGAGACAGAATTGAATCATAAAACATTTCTAGTCTAGTATTCATAAAAGAATGCATCATGTTGCACTTTGGGTTAAGTATTCGATACCATTGAATTTCTTGGATCATAAGAATACCACACACGGTATTTCTGTGTGCTAGTAAGGTAAAGATACATGATTATTCGTGATTAAACTCATATCACATATCCTAAAGCTGATGGTTGTAGCAATGAAAATCACATGGGAATAGTGCAACACAACAAGAAACATTCTATGCAAATATCGAAAGAAACATTTAACAAGGTATTTTGTCTCACGCTTGGTCAAAATGAGTGTTTCTGTGTGTGTGTTTGTGGTTGTATGTGTGTGCGTGTGTGTATAAGTTCATCCCGTGGTTGACGCGTGGTGAACTTTTGCTCATCCCCTGCGGGGGATTGTTCCGTGTGTGCGTATTGAGTTTAACACCAGAATAGTGGTTGACTATCTGGCTACACAATGTCTTGTTTGTGAGGGGCAATCTTCAGGAGGGGGACCCTGGGGAGTTTACACACGGGATCTCTAGTTAGAGCGGCGCCTTTTGGTCATATGTCGGTAAAACCGGACACGGCTTTGTGTATTCATTAGTAATTTAATCAAATGGCAGCCACCCATTTGCTGGTGTCCCGATCAGAGAACAATATAGCTATGTTTGTAGATTAGATTGTCAGTAATTTAATCAAAATGGCAGAACTGGCCATTTGCTTGCGGTTACAGTGCTCAAGAGTACTTTGGAAAACCATTTTCACTGAACAGTCTGACATTGCATCAAGGAATGCCACTTGAATCTCTGTTACGCAAGGAGAAAGCTTTACATCAGTTCTATGCAGAGATGCCGGCGAGTTCTCTGGCCCGAGCTCATCTCAGATGGTCTAGAAGACAGTGGAAATGTGTGCTGTGGTCAGATGGGTCCATGTTTCAGCTTGTTTTTGGGAAAAACAGACATCGAGTTCTCAGTCCCAAAGACGAAAGGGACCATCCAGGGTTTCATCAGTGACAGGTGCAAAAGCAAACATCTGTGCTGGTATTGGGGTGCATCAGTGCAAACGGCATTGGGGACTTTTATTTGTCTGAAGGTACTATTGACATGGAGGCATATATTGGGATTGTACAGAAACATTTAATGGCATCAAGATGACATCTTTCCTGGGAAGTAAGACAATGCCAGGCCTCATTCTCCACATGCTAAAACTGAGTTGTTTCTAGACACTCTGCACCATAGAAGGGATGTGACTGACTGCCTGCCTCCAGTCCATATCTGTCTCTTATTGAAAATGTAAGGCCCATCATGAAAAGTAGAATCAGACAGTGACGACCACAGACTGTTGAGCAGCAGTCTTGTTTCAGAAAAGATTTGGCAAATATTCCACTTGAAAAACTGCAACAAGGAGTATCCTCGATTCTCAAAGGATTAAAAAGTGTAATTAAAAGGAAAGGTGAAGTGACACAGTGGTAAACATGTCTCTGTCCCAACTTTTTTGGAGTGTGCTGCAGCCATCAAAATTACAATTAGTTTATATTTACTAAATAAACTTAAGTTGTAAGTGAAAACTTTGAAAATCTTTTCTTTATACTTTTGTAAGTTAAATAAAGGTTAAAGAGAATTAACAAATTCACAGATTCTTGATTTTATTGCATTTTACAAAATGTCCCAATTTTTCTGGAAATTGGGTTGTATTTCCACTGCAATTGCATAAATAATGCTGTTAGATTAATGTTTTTAAAATAATATCTTAAATATTGAAATATTGGCTGAACCGTCTGCATTGTATGTGCTGTGCTGGATAATGAAAAATTAAACGATAAGAAAAAGTAGTGCAGATTTTTCTGTTTTTTTTGGGGGGGGGGACTTCAGTTTTCACGGATGTACACACAGTAGGTAGAGTGCAGTGGAGTGATTTAATCCTTTTTGAATATTGAATTATAAAATGATTTTTGTATTTTCATTGGCAAAATAGAGAAAAAACAGACAATAATGTGTTTAAACTGTATCTCACAATATTAGCTTCTTCATTATTGAAATGCTGTATAAAATCATTATCACATTTGCAATTGTACTGATATTCGGGGAAAAACAGCATAAGCAACTAAACCATGGGCATTTTTGCGCTTTATCGAATTTTGGGGTCATTCGAACTACATTGTAAGTGAACACTCTCAAAACAAGTTTTTTTTACATTGTTTGTTTGTTTGCATATAGTGAGTGACTTACTCAATAACACCAGCTTTAACATTGTTAAACTATACATTTGTACACTCAAATTTAGTACTATGGTATATCACTATAGTGCTGGTCCAAATAAAAAACATGGTTTTACCATGATGATTTCTTGTTATTGTAAATAATATTAATTTATATATTTTTGAAAAAAACTAATAATTGAGGCTTAATGCAGTTAATAAACAGAGAAATTCCATTATATATAACTGCATACCTCAACCTTAAAGGTCCTATATTGTCAAAACTGAAATTTCCTGGATTTTTTCATGATAACAGAGGTCTAGGGGCTATGTAACTACCATATAAGTTTCAAAACAGTCAATCCACAGACAAATGCGCACAGCCTGCATAAAGTAGCTGTGCTTTTTCACGAGCCGTTGTGACTTCCGTATAAATGTGACGTCAGAACTACTCAGTCACCACCTTCAGTCACCATCCCAAGCACTGTCCACCGTCCCTCCCTCCTTTTGGCCAACCCCAGACAACATTGTTGCTGAGCAACAACAACACGGACACATGTTCGAGAAAAAGCTGTTCATTCGATGGATGTCAGGAAACTACATCATTGCTAACAGCGGCTAATGTTTATTTATTGTGAAATACCACAGCAATTTAGTTCGACCTTAACCGTCTGTTCTGCACATTTCACAAGTGACTGCTTTGTCAATCAGGTATAGTTCAATGTTTTTTCAAAGAAGCTTCTCCTCAAAGATGCTGCAGTCCCTACATTGTTGAGTCCGAACTCAAATTCGCAACCCATAAATAAACTTCTAACACATTTTATCTTACATTATGGAGCCAGCATAATCTGAAAATATAGTTTGTAAACAGATACAAATTGATGCTGACATGCTGTTTTGTACAGTCTAAGCTTTGATAGAATATCTGTTGGAAACAAGACAACCCCCACCCCCCACCCAAAAAAAACCCTTGTTTTCCTAAGTTATAGACACCGGCCCTGTTGTTCTTATAGAGTTAAAGATGGTGAGATTGAGTTCACTCAGTCTCTGTGTCTTTTGTTTTGCTAAAATAAACGTCTCGGTTACGTATGTAACCCTCGTTCCCTGAGTAGGGAACGGAGACGTTACGTCGGATGACGACGAATGGGGTTTCGCTTAGAACACCTATCGACTTCGAGTATTACAAAACGAGCCAATGGCAAGGAAATGCCATGGGTCTGCGGAATTTGCATGGCGTAACTCCGCCCCACCTCGTGGGTATAAAAGGAGGACGCCGGCAACAGGCAGATATGTTTCTTCGCTGAGGAGCCAAGACTGAGCTCAGGCGATCCCCGCGGTACAGCGGAAAGTGGCAGGCAGACGTAACGTCTCCGTTCCCTACTCAGGGAACGAGGGTTACATACGTAACCGAGACGTTCCCTTTCGTTGTCACTCCGAGTTACGTCGGATGACGACGAATGGGGTTACCAGTCTAATCACGCCACCTTCTCAGCTGTCTTCCAGTGCCCTGCGTAAATCTGAGATCCCTGTCGTGAGACTGGCACGGACGAAGGACTCCTATTTAGCACAGGAATACCAAGGTACACTGGGGAGCATATCCCAAGTTCAGGGAAAATATGCAATTACTGCCAACCCAGAGGGGGGGACTTAGAGAATACACATGTGACCCGAAGGAGACATGGAGAACACTGGGGTGTCCAGCCGCAGGTGGAATATTTCAACCCCAGGGGTGGCAAGGTGGCTTGCCAAGGGAAAGACACATGCTCAGGAGGCTTACAGTGGAATTACACATGTGGGGGTCGCTCAGGGGAGGGACCATGCACACGGGAGGCACCTAGCCGACGCACAGGCAATAGACACTGGCGCCAACGTCAGGAGTGCTGGAGGAACTCAGGGCTTTTCGGGGAAGCTCACCTGAGGAGAATATCGCACGTATCCAGTCCGTGGAGTGGAATGGCGAGCAAGCGAAGACACCTGAGCGGGTCCAGTACTAGCTGGTTGAAGCGAGTACATGAGAGGACACTGGCTCCACTCGGAGATTGTAGAATCTGGCGAATGTGTTAGGTGTCGCCCAGCCTGCAGCTCTGCAGATGTCTGTTAGCGAGGCGCCATGCGCTAGAGCCCAAGAGGATGCCACACTCCGGGTGGAGTGGGCAGTCACACCAAGGGGGCACGGTCGACCTTGCTGCTGGTATGCCAAGGCAATGGCGTCCACTATCCAGTGAGACAACCTTTGCTTGGAGAGAGCTTTTCCCTTCAGCTTCCCACCATAACAGACAAAGAGCTGGTCTGAGGTCCTGAAACACTGCGTCCTGTCTACATAGGCGCGGAGGGCGCGTACTGGACAGAGCAGTGCCAAGGCTGGGTCTGCCTCCTCCGGGGGCAGCGCTTGCAGGTTCACCACCTGGTCCCGGAAGGGAGTGGTAGGAACCTTGGGCACATATCCAGGCCGGGGTCTCAGGATCACGTGAGAGTAAGCCGGCCCAAATTCCAGGCACGCTTCGTCAACGGAGAATGCATGCAAGTCCCCCACCCTCTTGATGGAGGCCAATGCAACCAGGAGCGCTGTCTTCATAGACAGGAACTTAAGCTCCACTGATTGCAAAGGCTCAAAGGGAGCACTCCGCAGGCCAGTTAGAACCACTAAGAGGTCCCAAGAGGGAACGAGAGGAGGGCGAGGAGGATTCAGTCTCCTCGCTCCTCTCAGGAACCTGATGATCAGGTCGTGCCTTCCAACAGACTTACCTTCGACTGGGTCATGGTGTGCGGCAATAGCGGCAACATAGACTTTCAGGGTGGAGGGAGACAGCCTTCGCTCTAGCCTATCTTGAAGGAAGGAAAGCACGACACTAATCGAACATCTCCAGGGGTCTTCTTGAAGAGAAGAGCACCAGTTGACGAAGAGGTTCCACTTCAACGCGTAGACATGTCTCGTGGACGACGCTCTAGCGGAAGTGATGGTAGCCGCCACCGTAGGTGGAAGGGTACTCAACCTGCTTCGTCCCGTCCAGGAGCCACACGTGGAGGTTCCAAAGATCGGGACGAGGGTGCCATAGGGTGCCCCGTCCCTGAGAAAGGAGGTCCTTCCTCAGGGGAATCGGCCAGGGAGGTGCTGTCGCGAGGAGTACTAGTTCGGAGAACCAGGTCCGGGCGGGCCAGTATGGCGCGACCTGAACGACCTGCTCCTCGTCCTCCCTGACCTTGCGCAGGGCCTGCGCAAGAAGGCTCACTGGGGGAAACGCATATTTGCGGCCCCGCGGCCAGCTGTGCGCCAGTGCATCCGTGCCGAGCGTGCCCTCGGTCAGGGAATAATACATGGGTCGAGTCGTGAGAGGCAAACAGATCTATCTGTGCGTCCCCGAACTGGTCCCAAATCAGCTGAACCGACTGGGGATGGAGTCGCCAATCTCCCGGGAGGGGCTGAAGCCGTGCGCTGCACAGTTCAGGGCTCCGGGGATGTAAATGGCATGAAGCGACCTCAGATGCTTCTGACTCCATATGAGGAGGTGGCGGGCGAGTTGCGACATACGGCGGGAGCGTAGACCACCTTGATGGTTGATGTACGCTACAGTGGCGGTATTGTCTGAACGGACTAGTACGTGTTGGTTCTTGAGCACGGCCCGGAAGCGGTGCAGAGCAAGACGTACGGCCAGCAACTCGAGGCAATTGATGTGCCAGAGGCGGCGGGGTCCTGTCCAGGAGCCCGCGGCAGCACGTCCATTGCACATGGCACCCCAGCCCGTGGAGGAGGCATCTGTCGTTACAACAACATGCCGCGAAGCTCGTTCCAGGGGCACTCCGGCCCGTAGAAAACTGAGGTTCGACCACGGGGTGAAGGTCTGACGGCAGGTTGGAGTAACTGTTACTCGGAGGGTGCCGTGTTGCCATGCCCACCTCGGGACTCGGTCGCGAAGCCAAAGCTGAAGCGGTCTCATATGAAGCAATCCGAGCGGCGTTGCCGCGGCTGCAGAAGCCATATGCCCAGGAGCCTCTGAAAAAGTTTCAGTGGAACCGCACTCTTGCCCTCGAACTGTCTCAGGCAAGTCAGCAGTGACTGCGCGCGCGCTAGCTTGTAAGCTGCGCGGACATGGCGACCGAGTCGATATCCATACCGAGAAAAGAGATCCTCTGCACGGGGCAAAGTTTGCTCTTCTCCCAGTTGACCCGAAGGCCCAGACGAGCTAGGTGCCGAAGCACTAGGTCCCTGTGTTCGCAACCTGAACTCGAGAGTGAGCTATGATCAGCCAGTCGTCGATATAACTCAGGATGCGAACCCCGTGTTCCCGAAGGGGAACAAGGGCAGCCTCGACGACCTTCGTGAAGATGCGAGGAGACAGGGCTAGCCCGAAAGGGAAAACCGCGTACTGGATGCCTGCCCCTGAAAGAAAACCGAAGGAATGGTCTGTGTCAGGGAGAATAGAGACATGAAGTAGGCGTCCTTCAGGTCGATCGCTGCAAACCAATCCTGGGCCGTATGCATTCGAAAACGCGTTTGAGCATCTTGAACGGCATCCTGTGAAGGGAGCGGTTCAGCACGCGCAAGTCCAGGATTGGCCGTAACCCACCGGTTTTATTGGGGACAATGAAGTAGGGGCTGAGAAGCCGGCTGGACCTCATCTCGGCTGGAGGGACAGTCTCGATTGCGCCCTTCGCCAGCAGGGTGGCAATCTCTGCTCTCCTGATGGGGGCATAGCCACCGACAAAAGTGGAGCGGACTCCCCAAGTGGGGAGGAGACCGTGCGAACTGAATCGCATAGCCGAGCCTGATGGTCCGCGCGACCCAGCGGGCCAGACGGGGAAGCTCTAACCAGGCTCCCAGGAACTGAACCAGCGGGATCATGCGACCACAGGCGTCCCCCCGGAGGGGCAGCGAAGCGGAGTAACTGGCCCAGACGTGGACGGCATAGCGGCCCGAAGTGGGGGCACAGTTAGCAACCGCGCCCTGGCAGAGGGGCCAGGGGAGGACCAGGCTGGTCGTCCCGCGGGGGCCTGCTCTGCCAGGGGTCTGGCGACAGAGGGGGACAGGGGCGAAGCGGTCCGTGGACGGCACGCCATGTCTACCAACTCTGGGACAGAGGGGGACGAGGAGAGCACGGCTTGTGGGCGGCGCTCTGTGACGTCCGAGAACTCTGTGCTCAGAGACGGGAGAATCAGCTCTTTGGAGAATAAGGATTCTTCCCCGGCCCTCCCCGGGGAAAGGAGTGGTCCTGCTACCAACTCCTGGAAAGAACTGAGTCCCATCTCTGAGGAGCCCAACTCAAGAGCGCCGCTTAACCCGGCGTGTAGCGGGGTGCGGGGCTGGAGAGGACTGTGGCGTCCGGCCGCGGCCTCCAGAGCCGACCCGGGTGAACGGGCGGGGTGGGAGCCGCGGGGGGGGCGCCCTCGGCAGTGGGCAGACCGAGGGATCTGAGCGGACGGCGGGGCCGTCGGGACAGAATCAACCTCAGTCTGCTCCATCGCCGAGGTGCCCGTCTCACGAGCGCCGCTTAACCCGGCGTGTAGCGGGGGGCGGGGCTGGAGAGGGCTGTGGCGTCCGCCCGCGGCCCCCAGAGCCGGCCCGTGAACGGGCGGGGTGGGAGCCGCGGGAGGGCGCCTTCGGCGGTGGGCAGACGAGGGATCTGAGCGGACGGCGGGGCCGTCGGGACAGAATCAACCTCACTCTGCTCATGGGCGGCTGAGAGCTGTTGGGCAAGCCCTCAACCGCACCGCCGAAGAGGCCGACCTGGGATATGGGAATGTCGGACAGACGGCTCCGCGCGACATCCAGCACATCAGACAGGTTCAGCCACAGACTGGTGAGCATCACCTGACCCAGGGAGCGTACGGCCACTTTCGTCGCTCAGAGAGCAAGGTCAGTGGCGGCACGCAGCTCAGTGAAGAGCCCTGGGTCAGTCCCGCCCTCGTGCAGGTCCATGAGCAACTGGGTCAGGTGGACCAGCAGAATGACCATGGCATGCAGTGAGGCGGCTGCCAGTCCCGTGGCGCTATAGGATCTCGCCACAAGCGTAGACGAAAAACTACAGGCCACGGGCGGGTGCTTAGGATTGCGCCGAGAAGAAGCACTCTGAGGACACATAGCATCGCAACAGAGCGTTCAGCCGGGGGAACCCCAGTGTACCCAAGGGCAGCGGCCCCATCGAGGGGAGGAAAGGCGGATGAGATCAGCGAGCGGTCCTGAGAAGACAAGGGGGTCTTCTAGGACTTCGAGATCTCATCATGCACGTCCGGGAAGAGAGGTATTGGGGTTTGCCACGGACGAGGGTCGGCGGCCTTACCCAAAACCAATCGTCCCAGGAAAGCATGGCCGTCATCTCCGGATCAGACTCAGGCACAGCCGTATGCACACCGGAAGGTGGCAGCTGTGACGAGCCCTCACTTCCAGAAGACTCAAGCCCACCTAGTGATGCTGCAACAGACATGGCATCTTCCTCTGTAGCTTCAACTGAAACACGCGGGCCACCAGAGGGTAGACTCGCGGGAATCAGCAGTTCACTAGCGGGCACCGTCATTGAAGAGGGGGGCTGGGGTCACGGACACATAGTCGGCGCCTTGTTCCAGACCGTAACCCTCAGGTCACCCTGGCCACCCGCCGAAGATCGGGGGGTGGATGAGGGGACTCTCACTCTTGCGAGTTCACCGAGTCTCGACCTATTTATGACGCGATGATCACGTTCCCTTGCGAGAACATGAGTCACCCACGAGCGCTGTTCAAGCATGATCAAACACACTTGACAGCGCTCGTGCCCATCAGAGTCCGATACCAGTCCGCTGCAACCAGAAATGCACGGGCGAGCCGTCTTTAAAAAGACGTGCCGCGTGCGAGCTCTTTTATGAGAGGAGAGAAAAAACTCCGCGATGTTGAAGCGCACAGGGAGACACACACACACTGGCAGATTACTGCACAGATCAGCAGGCACTGTGAGCTCGCTGCAGATCGCCGTCACACCAACACCGGAGAGAGAAGCTCGTCTCGTAGAGCGAAGTCAGAGATGACTGTGGAGTGAAGAAATGCTCTTGGCTCCGAAGCGAAAACATATCTGCCTGTTGCCGGCGTCCTCCTTTTATACCCACGAGGTGGGGCGGAGTTACGCCATGCAAATTCCGCAGACCCATGGCATTTCCTTGCCATTGGCTCGTTTTGTAATACTCGAAGTCGATAGGTGTTCTAAGCGAAACCCCATTCGTCGTCATCCGACGTAACTCGGAGTGACAACGAAAGGGAACTAATGTTTAGTGTAATTTACTTGCATGGGTAACGTTATTTCAAAAGTCTGAGTTTGTTTACAGACAGTTTAAATTAGCGTTAACATTAAACCTGCGTGCAGCATTGATCTAATGGCAATTATAATACTCTGACAAGAACGCCGAAAGTAAAAAAAACAACAACAATAAAAAAACAACATATATTAGCCTACCATTCTGAAACATCCGCGTTTGAGGAGTCGTTTGTCCTGTCGTCGCCGATTCGGGGTCTGAGTCCGGCTCGAACATATAAGGCCGGATAACATTTCCCTCAGCAATGACCATCATTACAGGTGTTTTATTTACGTTACTTGTGAACATCACCAAGCCACAGCAGGCTCCAGTATACATGACCCTAGTTACCTGTGGTTAGCCTGGCCGTGCCACACTCAGAAAACAACAGGCCAATCAGAAGAAAGGCTCATGAATATTAAGTAGACGGGCCAAAATCGATTTGCATAAATGACACAACATATCTAAACATTGGATATAGCCAGGTGAAAATGTCTAGTAGAATCTTGTTGACATCTTACAGTAAAACACTATAGAGGCAAACAAATGTCACCATAAAAGGCAGAGATTCAGTCATTAATTCAAGGTCCACTCAACTGTCAATCAACTGTCACAAAGCTGTCACTCAGGTAAGAAAGATGTCCTTTTGTTTTTCCTTCATGGATTATTCAACCTACATTAATAAAACATACCTGGTGATGCCCCAAATGCAGTAATCCACATGATGTCTGGCACGAGCAATTGTCGATGCGTCCTTCAATGCACTGATTCTGGCAGATGTTTTCAATGTAAATCTACCACAGCAATCTGGAGCAACAGACAAGAGTAAGGAAGGACAGTCAGAGTCAGCCGAAGCAGTTACAGCGATGGAAACCAATCCTCAGGTGACAGAGGTGAGCAGAGATGCAGATGTGGATGAAGCTTTGGAGATAAATGCGGCCATCTTCAGAAGCACATCGAGTCCACCAAGAAGACCTCAAGAACCTCAGCTCTCTGGGAGCAGTACATGGATATGCAAGACATCCTACAAAAGTAAATAAGTGCAGAGCGCATCGGAAACTGGCAATTACATCTGCAGACGATCCAGGACATGCTACCCTATCTGGCAGCATCAGGATACAATCTGTACACCAAATCTGCTAGGGTGTATCTTCATCAGATGCAAAACCTCCAGACCACACACCCAGGAGTCCAACAACGTTTCGATGAAGGGTTCCACGTGATCCGTCGGAGCGACTGCCTGTGAAAATGTGGTCGATAATGTGGTTGACGGCAGCCAGTACGTCTTGGATAGTGGAGCACTTCTTCAACGCATCCCATGGTCCCAGGGATCTACTTACAAAGACATATGCCACCAATACACAGAGTATGTAGGGAAGACGTATGGCAAGGCTGTAGGGGTGTTTGATGGCTATCAAAGTAACAACACGAAGGATATGACACACCAGACAGGGTCAAAAGGGAGGATTAGCGCTACAGTGACATTTGCAGCCGACATGATGCTCACAATGAAGAAGGAAGAGTTCATGGCAAACAGGCAGAACAAACAGCAATTCCATGATCTGTTCCTCTGTAGTGAGTCGAGGAAAAACACAAAGAAGCATCACATAAGGAACATCAAGGCTACAAAAGAACGGCTCGGCCCAGACATATGTAAGCATATCTTGTTCTTACATGCAGTTCTGGGATGTGACACTACAACTCGCCTTCATGGGATCAGAAAGGGAGCATCGCTCAAGAAATTCAAAGAAAGGAACATGTTTCGAGAGCAAGCCAAGGTGTTCTATGAACATTCAGCTTCTACAGAGGATGTAGCAGAAGCAGGAGAGAAAGCTATGGTGATTCTCTACAACTGAAGATCTATAGACACCCTGGACTCATCATCGGTTCTGTGAGGAGGCGGCATCCAGTTCTACTTACATTCAGCCACAGGTCTTACCAACAACATCAGGAGCAGCAAAGTACCACAACCTGCGAGTGTACTTAAGAGTACAAGAATGGAAGGAATCAACATCTGATACATTTCAATTTACTGAAACTCTGATTTCTGCTATAGTTCTATGTTTATTGTGTCATTTTGTATCTTGTGTACTTCATTGCTGCTGTGACAATATAAATATCTCCAGCACGGGGTTATAAAATACACTTTATTCTTACAGATGGACTTTGTCCTATGGAGTGGGGATGGCGCAAGTGTGGTGAGGGATTTGTGCCAATTAAGACAACCCTACCTCCTGCTCCTGAGAAGCTCATGAAGGTCATAAGGTGCAGCTGCCACAGTCTGACTGCAGCACCCTGAGATGCAGTTGTAAAAAAAACAATATAGAATGCAACCCGGACTGTGGACACTGCAGGGGAGTGAGCTGCAAAAACTCAAATGCAGATGGCCTGTGACAAAGAATGAAGATGAGATTATCTAGTGTGCATTGTGTACGTAATTTGATTGTTTGATCCAGACACTTTTTATTTTGCCAATCTTTTGTCTTCTGTATTCTCCTTACCCTTGTCTCCTGTTCTTCTCTCAGACTCATCCCCTAGAAACAGTCCCACGGACCCAGCCCCAAACCCCATCTCTGCAATAATAATTAATAAAGGCTGGTTTAAAGTGCTTCTTCCTGCCTCTATGTATTAATCATGGGTAGCCTAAATGGGTTCCATTTAGACCTTAACATTTATTCTTTTACTGTTATATGTCAACAAGACATTTTCACCTGGCTATACCCAATGTTTAGATCTGTTGTGGTATTTAGCACATGCGTAATTTGATTATGCACCATTTGCCAATGCTAACAAACAATTACAAAAAACTTTTAATACATTTTTTGTTTGTCTTGATGTACTGTAAGTAATCAACTCAGTATTTTTCATGGTGATATCTAAAGGTTAAAATGTTTACCCTATTCACATGAGAAAAATAATGAATAGGCGTATAAGTAGGCTATATTTGGGTCTTTTTCTAAACTTTACCCTAATGGGATTCTTCTGGGCTTTTTTTCCTTACTCAGGACATATTGAGGATACAAAATCAGTTTAATTTGCTTCTGTTGCAATTTGTCCTACCTTTTTGCATAAAATGACTGGACTATGGCAGAGCTCCTGAGAAAGGAGCTGTAAAAATATATTGAGATGGTTTTTGGTACTTATACCGCAAATATATATTCTTAAGGACATCAACACCTAAAATATAACTCCAGAAAGGTGTACAATATGGGACCTTTAAGTAAAATATCACCTAAATTTGAAATAGAGAACAATACCTACCAAATCTGCGGGAGAAAACGCCCATGATGGAGCTCTCCTCCACCACCCTCAGGTCAGCCAGCAGGGCCAGCTCCAGACCTCCAGCCACAGCATACCCACTGACTGCTGCGATCAAGGGTTTTGAGAGCCTCATACGAGATGGACCCTACAGCAAACAACACACATCGGTTTATTTCTGTTCTAAATATCCTGCAAACCAATAGGTTTATAGATTCAACCCTCCACTATGAAGGACATTTACAGTGACAGTTTTTAATCATCAGAAGCTGCTAACTCACTTTTACTAGTAGGTGTTTCCAACAGAATCACATGGTTCAGTAGATTGCGTGAGTTTCACAGTCTTCACTACTCTTGGTAGTTGTCTATGGTCTCTATCGCTCATGTGACACGTTAATCATTTTACAAGTTAAGAAGATGGTCAGGAAAAGCTTGTTTTCAGTCATTCTACTAACTATAAGCAACTTTGCAACTACATGTCAACTACCAATCATGATAGTATAAGTGGACTGTCTGCTTAATATTTGCTAACACTTTCTTTTGATTGTCCCCCAACAGACATTCTAGTGACTATAAGTAACTTGACAACTACATCAACTTATTCTAACCCGAACCCTAACACTTAACCCAAAGTCTACAACAAACTACTAGTACTCTAATGAGAGTTAGTTGACATGTTGTTGCAAAATTTTCAAATATTATTCATAAACCAACTTATTTACACCCAGACAAATAATCAGTGCAGTACACATCTGAATTTATTTGAATAATGGTTGTTAATGCATCCGTTCATATGACACAAACACTCCTGTCAACGCAATTTTTTACTTAATAGAGTTATTGTAATCGCTTTTCTACTGCATTGCCAAAAAAGCTGGCCAAACAAAGAGATTTGCACCCAGAGCCGCCGCTATTATGTAAAACTACAATTTAGAGGTGCTCACACTTTGCTAAATGAAAGAAACCAACTCCCTTATCTCTGTACTCTTTTATTTTTGGTTGCTTGTTAAACACCATAGCAAATACAAAAATATGTGTGAACAGACCTTAAGGCTCAGAGAGGGTGGAAAATAGTCATGTAAAAAAAAAATTTGCTGCGAGAAACATTCATTAGTTATAATATTACAAGCTGAATTAAAAGGAATGGATTATATGACTCCTCTAGTATTATTATGCAATACTGCATCTGAGAAGGACCACTCCGTACCATGGGACCAGGACCTCGGCGGACATCTTGCTCCAGTTTGAGGAAACCAGAGGTCTGGGCCAACTCCTTCAGATCAAATCCAGCACAGAAATTCCCTCCTGAATCAAACAAACTCAATTATACAACAAAGCAGATTAAACCATGAAAGTCAGACAGCCCAACATAACTTAATAGCATGAGTATAACTTTCATGTGTTCAGGCCTATATGCTCTATTTTTATATTAATATTTTGATATGTATTCAGGTTCTAAATTACATATGAAAAGAAACTGAAGAAACTTACACATTAGAAAGAATGATAAATGCAATGACATACACTTTGGTAAAGACAAAGCAACCCTTGAGAAAAAGAAGTACACTTTAGCATACTTAATCATTTAAAGTATATTATTTCGATAATACAAACCTTTTTTAAGTACAAACTGAATGTTCTGTTTTCAGACACATCACTGCAATTTTAATAACATTTCAATTAAATGGAAATGTATTATAGGTTAAATTTATATGAGTATTGCAATTAGCTGACCCTCTAAAGTATGACCTAAGAATATTAATATCATAATTACTTCTGTTGTTTTCAAATATGATTAAAGTGTACTGCTGAATGTTCTGATAAGGTAAACTAAAGTATACTTTAATGTAATTTCTATTGAAGCTTGCATTTAAATGTGATGTATTGTGTACAAATGTACGTACACATTTGTAATGATTAAGTTGCATTTAGTACATATAAAAAAATATTCACTTTAAGTAACACTTTATTTTAATGTGTTATTGTTACATGTATTTACTATGATAAATTATTCATAATTACAAGTACTATCACTATACCTTAACTTAATAGTAAGTACATGTTGTTAACTCAGTTCTTATTTGTGTAATTAGCCTACACTGCAAAGTGTACTCCCTTTAAGTATACTAACCCTTTTATTTTATTAATATTATATTATCTTATCTGCAAGATAAGTAGTTATTTAAAAATATACTTTAAAGATTTTAAGTACACTACAAGGTAAACAGATGCTAATTACAAGTCATTTCAAACTTCAGTGTTACCAGTTAAAACAGTCCTTAAGTGTACAGCAATTATTCATGATTTAACTTAAATGTGAACATGCCATAGACACAGACACAATTTTCCTAATGGCTTCCTAATGGACCTAATGGACAGCTTGTGTAATGTGCTCAATTGCACTTTAATGTTTATTTAAATGTCTTGAGATACAGAAGATGTTAACACAAATAAGGGAATTTTTGTGTGGCCAACATTAGCTCTGACACTTCTTCAAAACTCAAGCAATTACTGTCATCACACATTCCTTACATGTGTTGTCTATGTAATGTAATCTGCCCAAGTCAGTTCACTTGCAGATGGTCCTCTGGCTGGGATCCAGGTTTAGAGTGTGAGGGAAATCCAAACCTCTTGTTTAACTCGTGATAAAGGTGACTGAGGAAATTGAAGTAGGGATGGTCGATCCAGGTTGAACAAATTATTTCTATTGAGGGTGTCCAATTTGATGGCCTGAGATAATTGTTTTCAATGTGGTAATATTGTCATCACAGACTTTGACTCTTGTAATAATAATAATAATAATTGGTTACATTTATATAGCGCTTTTCTGGGTACTCAAAGTGCTTTACATGGAAGGGGGAATGTTCTCAACCACAGCCAATGCGCAGCATCCACCTGGATGATGTGACGGCAGCCATATTGTGCCAGAATGCCCACCACACACCAGCTTATTGGTGTAGAGGAGACACCAGTGATGAGTGATGAAGCCAATCAGTATTTATGGATGATAAGGAGGCCATTATGGACAGAGGCCAAGGGGCAAGTTTGGCCAGGATGCCGGGGTTACACCCCTACTATTTTTCTAAGGACATCCTGAGATTTATATTGACCACAGAGAGTCAGGACCTCAGTTGTAAGGTCTCATCCAAAGGACGGTGCTCTTTGACAGTATAGTGTCCCCGTCACTATACTGATGCGTTAGGACCCACACAGACCACAGGGTGAGCGTCCCCTGCTGGCCTCACTAACACCTCTTCCAGCAGCAACCTGGTTTTCTCAGGAGGTCTCCCATCCAGGTACTGACCAGGCTCAGCCCTGCTTAGCTTCAGTGGGCAACCAGTCTTGGGCTACAGGGTGATATGGCTGCTGAATAGTAGCCATGTGCTGCACACTCAGTAAAAGACTTGGCTTTTAGAAGGGTGCAAATCTTAAGGCAATGTTAGCATGCTTGAACACATTAACAAGTAAACATTTAATATCTAGATTAGATCTTATGGGCCATCCTTAGAATTTAGTCTTTAAACTTAAGTTTTTGCGGTGTTGCAAATCAGCTCTATTAAATATTAATAATCAATAATAACATTACAATCAATTAAGCAGTTCGTCCAACGAACTCTTTTGATTATTCATTTATTCTAAGAAAAGGGTATCTTTCATTTCTACAGAAAAATAAGTCTTTCCTAGCATGTACAGCGCTTAGTAGGGATGGGACGATTACCGGTTTCACTATAAACCACGATAAAATGTACTGACAAGATTCAAAACGCAAAACGGGGTCGGCAGCGTTTCTAAACTTCTCCGTTTTAGATCTTCGTTTTTGCCGTTTTAGTGTGGACGGGAGGTGCAAACGTAGCAAAAGGTCTGCGTTTCTAAACTAAAACGTAGTAGTGTGGATGGGGCCTTAATCAAGGATGGTCACTCTGTCTGCAGAACATGAACAAAAAAAGTCGCTGCGATAGGGTAAACACTTCAAATCTGCCGAGTCGTCCTGTGTGACCATCATCCACTGTTGTAGTGAACTTTGAGCAAGTTAACTTTGACCTCAATACTAAAACTACGTCTAGGAAATAATTGGGCACAAAATGTTGTTTTGAGTTGAAATATGTTATCTCACTCACTTGAAATAAACTTGAAGAAAAGTTTTCAGCAAGTGGCTTTGAGCCAAAGATGAACGAACAAGTTCAAACAAGACTATTAAGAGTGACATTTAAGAGATAATAATGTATATTCATTGTACACCTATAACATCGATTTTTTTTTTACCACATAATTACGGGGACATATTGAATAGAGATTAATGTCTCTATTCTTACCTGTTAAATCCATTTTGTACAGCTTACAAAACTCATCCAGAAGATGATCACAACAATATTATCAAATTCTGTAAACAATAAATAAACTCAGATTTCATTTTCAATACAATCAAAAACGGAGACGCAAGATGACAAGTTGTATTTGAATCAAATGAGAGCGCGCGTCCGTTGTGATACATGGATGTGTTCTGTGTTATGTTGCTATTGACGACGGTCATTATAAGGAAGGTAATGCCACAGAATAGAATCTTACTTTAAAAAGTGCATAGAGCTGCTTGTTTTATTTGTTGTTTGTTGATTCTCAAATATAAAACTTGTTGAAATTTTTTCAGTGTGAGCATCAGTTCTTTTTTAACACTTTCATCTTGTTTTAACAAAACCATGATAATATTGATAGTCATGACAATTTCGGTCACTATAATCGTGATATGAAATTTTCATACCGTCCCATCCCCAGCGCTTAGAGCATGTAACAGGGCCAAGATCGTAAATTAAACTCTGTATGCAAGCAGGGAGTCAGAACCAAACACATATTGTGCACAAGTTTTATTAACGAAAACATAACTAACATACAAACAATTACACATTAATTCATGGATTCATAGGTAGATGGTAAAAGTGACAGAATGAAACCGGAGGCAGAAAAAGGAACTAGGGAAAATATCCATTTAACTGTGAAAAGAACCATCAGTTTATAATTTTCAAAGCACTTCATTAAAAGTATACTTGCAATTTGCGTTTGCGATGGACACAATTCTTGAAGTTGTTGAAAATTTAAGTTGTTGATGATTCCGTGAGTGTCAAATGTTGAAGTTGCAATAATTTTCTTCTGAGTTAGATTGAAGAAAATATGATGAACTTGCTTGGTTACTTCTCAGGAGAATTAAGTGAGTGTCACATCTCTCAGGAATTCCCTTTTAGAGGTCGTAAAAAGCCTTATCTATGTAACAGGACCCCGAGTTCTGCCAGTGGTGTTAGCTTCATTGGGATGTTAGTTTCGGGGGAAGTTACACTGGTCTTTGTTGGGAGAGTGAGTTTGCCGGACTATTCATTAGATAAAATGAATAATTTGTGAGTGTGATTGGTCCAGACGCTACAGCGGTATCTGTGTATATTTCTATGGGTGCGTCTCAATCAGCTCCCTAGTTAAGTAGTCAGGGCACGGATCAGGGAATCGACCATTTTAAAAGCGGTCTCAATCGCAGAACTCTTCCAGTGCACTGAAATGTTCGCTCCCAAAAAATTCCCACAATGCACCGTGAAAACCAGGCAACCTTGCTCACTATATTCTGAAGCGCAAAACTTAAATTATGTGAGCCAACCTACTACACGCGATAGATGTTTTTAAAAATAAAATAAAAACATTATTTGATTATATTTCAGCATAAACATTCATCGTTAGACAGGTAATGAACATAATGTAGCTAATATTTACAAGTTATTTACAGCTGAAATGTTGCACGTATATGTAACAAGCAAAGTATTTATCATAATGTAACTTAAATAACATTACAAGTAATGTCAGAAAAATATCATCTCTGCTGTTGTTCATTAAAAAAAAAAACAGTTGTGATGTTGTACAATGAAGACGTTGTCATGTCGCTGAAAATAGAGTCATCAGTGTCCCAATGTGTAGTGAGTGATCCAGGGTCCTTACTGTCCTTACCAGTGCCCAAATTAGTGAACCCGATATACTGATTCACGAGCTAGGGATCTAAATGAGACGCACCCTATGGCATCGCTGTTGAAGAGTAATTAGCTGGTAAAGTGGATATATTTATCATGAACATTGTAATGTTTGAAGCGGATGTCACAACAAATGTCAGTAGACCGGTAAGACTTTAAAAAGGAGTGGTTCATTCATAAATCCCTAGGATCTTACCTTCATGCTGTGGAAATACAAAACCGGAAGACAGAAAACAAACAGTGCCGCTCTGAAAAGAGGAGGGGCTACATAAAGTCTATACAAATTTCACAGCAAAAGTTGGAAAAAAGTGAGGGTAAAGTGCATTTATAAACTATTATTTGCTTTACTGCTCAATCAGACCACATTCTTTCATTCTCTCCACAGACCATCAAACTGAACTAAAGTCAGCCCACTTTTTCCACAGTGTGTCACAGTAGTGTGTAACTGAACTTACCCACTCCATAAAGCACTGCTACATTAAGGCTGTTGTCCTGGTCAAAGGCTGTCAGCTCCTCGGTCAGTCTCTGAGCAGTCTCTTGATTTACTGCATTACGTGCTTCGGGACGGTTAATCCCAATGACCATCACCGCACCCCTCCTTTCAGAAACCAGCGTCCCACCTGTACCAGCCATAATCACGGGAGGAAACAAATGAACATGGAGAACATAGATAGAGTTTTTAAAACAATAAAAGATGTCATAAAAAAAATGTGTGACATGCATGGCCTCATGCAAAATATCAAAAACAAGTTTCATTTATTTTAAATACGATTTTATCATTTTAAAACCTAAGAAATGTTCTTTTGTGAAATGTCTTGCTAGAAAAGTGGGACATGTGTTAACTTTCTTTTTATGTATGTAATGCAATGACATTCACATATTTGATGTGTACAAATGCGTTTTAAGGCCAACATATAGGTGCCACAAAACTGCTTAACCTACAAAAGAATTTTCTTTTCCTAATATCCACAACTATTCTCTCAGAGATAATGACTTGAATTATTTATATGTCTAACCACAGACATAGTAAAATAAACAAACAAATAAATAGCACGCCCTATCTAAACTGAATGTGTGCCAGACATATGGAAGTAAAATAATGTCAAATGTTTTAGAAATAAAAAGCTTGTTGAATTGCACTACTTGAAAAAAAATAGGCATTGCATTAACAATGCTTGCATTTTAATGCATTGTATTTTTAGGGCTTGCATTTTTATGGGCTGAAATTCAACATGGTTGAATATTTAAGCTGTGAATATTTCAATTAAAAACATTTAAAACACAATTCCATTATTAAAAATTCAATAATCCATATTCACCAGTCATATTTCACTTCCAAAATATTCTAACTGTTTAAAAATACAACCTATAATATTCAAGAGGCAATTTTCGGTCCATTTTATTCCGGATTGCAAATTCGCTTCCACAAATTCAGTGGTTCAAATTCGACAGTAAATTCAACATTGACGTCCAGGAACTGCAGGAAAAGCAGTAGATTGCCGAGCATAATCTCCATCTGCTGTTATTCGACCTCACCAGCAGGGGGTGCAAAAGCGAAACTTCATCTTTTCCGCATATACTGTCACAGATAATCATTTCCATTTTATAAATGAATGTCTTCGTCAACAACAAGCGCTTTTGCACCATCTGATGGTGAGGTCGACTAACAGCAGACGGAGATTATGCTCGGCAATCTACTGCTTTTCCTGCAGTTCCTGGACGTCAATGTTGAATTTACTGTCGAATTTGAACCACTGAATTTGTGGAAGCGAATTTGCAAAGCGAAATAAAATGGACCGAAAATTGCCTGTTGAATATTATTGGTTGTATTTTTAAACAGTTTGAATATTTTGGAAATGAAATATGAATGGTGAATATGGATTATTGGATTTTTAATAATGAAAATGTGTTTGAAATGTTTTTAATTGAAATATTCACAGCTTAAATATTCAACCATGTTGAATTTCAGCCCATAAAAATGCAAGCCCTAAAAATACAATGCATTAAAATGCAATCATGGTTAATGCAATGCCTATTTTTTTTCAAGTAGTGCAATTCAACAGGCTTTTTATTTCAAAAACATTTGACATTATTTTACTTCCATACAGACATGACATTGCACTTTTTATTGAATTTCAATACAGAACAACAAACAGAACAAAGTCAAAGTACATTCAGAAATACTAAACATTTTAAGTAGTGGTTATATTATTTTACTATATCAATATTCTATAAATCAATATCCTATGTGAACTGTGTTTTAAGAATTGTACTTGCTAAATATTAAATAGACCTACATATAGTATATGTTATTAAGCAGCATTATATCAAACTAAGCAAGGTCGTAATGTTTAATCTGCACAGCTAATCTACATAATCTTTAGTTTCTAAGCACATGCACAGCAAACTCAATAACATCACTGGCATTATGTGTAAAACTGGATATCTGTTAAACTACGATATAGGCTAAAGCTATTCACCCATTGTTGCTGAAGTCCAACTCACAGAAGATGTTCCTGTCCGAACGTTTTTGAAACAAAAAAGCTTGTTGAATTGCACTACTTGAAAAGAAAATGCATTGTATTTTTAGGTCTTGCATTTTTATGGGCTGAAATTCAATATAGTTGTATATTTAAGCTGTGAATATTTCAATTCAAAACATTTCACACACGTTTTCATTATTAAAAATTCAATAATGCATATTCACCTTTCAGATTTCACTTCCGAAATGTTCATTCTGTTTAAAAATACAACCAATAATATTCAACGATGTCGCGGTTCACCATCTATCCTTTGCACTACATTCCCCAGAATCCTCTTTGGCGCCCCTGCAATCACTCTCCACTGAATTATCACCTGCCCCTGTTTACAATCAACAGCCTCATCAGCCAGCTCATAAAAACACTCACCACAGCCTCAGTCGGGGTCAAGCCTCCTACAGGAATCGACCATAACCCATTGCCTCCCGAAGTCTTTGAATCATCCTGAAACCACAAGTAAAGTATACTCACCTGTAAAATACTAACCTCTGTGTCCTTGTCTTGCTGTTCCCAGAAGTCCTGCCTGATTCCATGTTTCCCGTGATCCGATGTTCATCAGAGTGTCTGGTATTCCCGCTGAGGTCTACTTGTCCGTGGTTGCATCTGAAAGAGAAAAAGACAAGTATTAATGAACTGTGATTGCTTGAATTCAACTAACCTAAGGAGGATCTGCTCACCTGGAACCTGCCCTGCACGTAGCGATCGTCTCTGAATCTTCACCTGAACTTTGCTTACTCACCTCTGCACTGGATTCACTGTAAATAAACTCACGTTTGAATTCACGTACCTTTGTCTCCGTGCCTGTATCCTGACAGGATATCCTGAATCTGTATATATATATATATAAAAAAAAAAGATGAGCCGAAGGAGGAAGAACAAGAAGGTGAGCCCCATTGAAACACCTATCCTTTTCCAAGAGGAGCGCTCTCTAGAAGAGTATGCGGGGCTGTACCTAGAACTTTACTATGATATGACTCCGGATGAAGAGGAACTGAAACGGAGTTTCTGGGGTGATCTGATGGACACGCTAGCCCAGATTATTCTGGTAAAGGACCTAAATATGACCTTTCTGGAGTTGGTGGATCACACGCTGTGGGCGTGTGGATCCAACTACGTCATAGAAGATTTCCCACTCCAACCAGTTCCAAGCCCGCACAGCGCCTCAGCCCGTCGCCTGCCCGCCAGCGCCGGAGCCCGTGTCTGCTGTCCCAGAGCCAGTCTTCGAGCAAGAGCCTGAGCCCGTCGCCTGTTCGCCAGAACCGGAGCCAATCACTAGCCCGCCAGAGAATGAGCACGCCGCACTCGAGTCTGCTCTGGAGGACACAGCGCTCATTGTGGTGTCCATTGCTGTTTTGTGTGTGTGGGCAGCAAACACATCAGCGACAGCCCATAAATCCAGCCCAGAGCTTCCTTCGCCGCTGGTCCCGTCCAGCCCAGAGCTTCCTTCGCCGCTGGTCCCGTCCAGCCCAGAGCTTCCTTCGCCGCTGGTCCCGTCCAGCCCAGAGCTTCCTTCGCCGCTGGTCCCGTCCAGCCCAGAGCTTCCTTCGCCGCAGGTTCCGTCCAGCACTGAGCTTCCAGAGACCGCTGATCCTGCGCCAGAGCCTGTTGCCTACACCGTATTATCCTCTTTTTAAAATTTGCACCCTGTTGACTTAAATGGGGCAAGTTTTAAATCTGCTTTTAGCCTCTTAACATCCTTGATGTGTCATTACAAATGTACAGCCATGTGAGTGATTTTATTCAGAGTAAACCAGGTGAATCTGACTGCAGTAGATGTGAAAGATATGAATAAAAGTGATGTTAATTCAGACAGCTCACATACCTGTATTTACTTCCTGTTTTCGGTCGAAGTCCACAGTAGTCGATTGTCGTGTGCGCGCGGGCGATCATTGGTACTAAGCAACAGTGGAGACTCAGACTGTCAGCCGATGACGGTGCTGTGTGGTGTTCTGAGAATATCATATATGATATAATATAATGTAATAACATATAATAATATATTACCAATGATCGCGCACTCGACAATCGACTACTGTGGACTTTGACCAAAAACAGGAAGTAAATACAGGTATGTGAGCTGGCTGAATTAACATCAGTTTTATTCATATCCTTCACATCTACTGCAGTCAGATTCACCGTGTTCACTCTGAATAAAATCACTCACATGGCTGTGCACTTGTAATGACACATCAAGGATGTTAAGAGGCTAAAAGCAGGTTTAAAACTTGCCCCATTTTAAGTCAACAGGGTTCAAATTTTAAAAAGAGGATAACACTGTGTAGGCAACACCGATTTGTGTCGTGGGGTGGTGATGGCGCAGTGGATAAGACACATGCCTTTGTTGTGAGAGACCCGGGTTCGAATCCACTGTGAGACACCAATGTGTCCCTGAGCAAGACATTAACCCCTACTTGCTCCAGAGGCGTGCGACCTCTGAAAATATAGCAATTGTAAGTCGCTTTGGATAAAAGCGTCAGCTAAATGAATAAATGTAATGTAAATGTAAATGTTGTTCTCTGTACTGACAGCACTCCAAATTTACAAAAAAATTAGCTCAATGTTAAAATTGACCGGAGTTCTCCTTTAAGCTCAGTGTGTGCTCCCTTTAAGCTCATCCACATTGAAGGTCTATGTAAATACCTCATAAACAGACTTTAAATATTAACTGATGGTTGTCATTTTAAGTTAATCTTTATAAGATCATTAATAACTTGTTTTTTTTCACAGCCTTGAGATGACAAAATCTAGACCGAATTATAGTTTATTCTGAAATACCGACTTCAGAGCTCTTACACATACACACGGGAGCGTTTGAAAACAGGCGTCTATCAGCGGATCAGTTTATCAGTGGATATATTAGGGATCCTCTGATAGACGCCTGCTTTCAAACACTGATAAGAAAAGCGCTCGGTGAAGACATGTTTTTGAAGCGTTGATCATTGTAGCCAATCACAAACATAGCTATATTGAGCGTGTGAACGCATTGGCCAATCATAGGTGTTAAAAGTAGTAGTTCCCTTTAAAATGAAAATTACCCCATGATTTACTCACCCTCAAGCCATATGTGTCTATGACTTTCTTCTTTCTGAAGAATACAATCGGAATTATATTAATAAACACCCTGACACTTCCGAGCTTTAAAGTGGCAGTGAATTGAAACCATCAGTTTGAAGTAGGGCTGGACCCGAATATTCGTTCGGTGGGTTGGTATTCGATTTGAAAATATGACATTCGAATATTCGTTGTTGTTTTTTTGCACACCTGGCATCCCCCTCGAAACGGTTCTCATTCGCACTTGAATATGTTTTACACAATCAAATCTGGTGAAATATAATACTTAACAAATTCATTATAGCTACTTAATAAATAGATATTTGCTTCTCAGACTACTAAAACTGTTCTTGCAACGGGAGTATTCTCTGGCTAGAGCGCAGAACAGCAGAGTTTGCATGGACAGAAGTATCTGAGCTTATATTTTGAGTTAAGCTGCTTTCCTTTGACCATGTGGAAAATAGAATAATAGAAACAAAATGTATTCAAATCTGTATGTAGTATTCAAATGTATTAATGTATGTATTAGTGTGTTTTATATCACTAGCGCAGTGTCCATTCTCGGAGCATAAAAGCTTGCATGAGGCGCGCCGCTTATTTATTTAAATCTACCCTAGTAATTTGTTAGAGAAAAATATTAGACTACCTTATTAAAAATATTGCTAAAATTAACAGACCTGTGTGTGTGTGTGTGTGTTTTATATCACTAGTGCAGTGTCCGTTCTCGGAACAAATAAGCTCTGCTCGCCGCTTCCCGCTCGCGCTGTTCTGTAGCATATTAAAAGTTTATTAATTATGAACGTGTCGCGTCTGGCCTGTCCATCTATATTGTACCAAATACACTTCACTCCCTTGTGAAGTCATTTTGGATGAACGGTTCTCGAAATAATCATGCGCTGATGATGATCATGCGCATTTTACATGCGCTTCAAGAGGCACACACGCACATTTGCACACACACGCAAGGTCTCCCGCTCTCTCCCTCTCTGTCGTAGGCGCGCTACGCGGTTTGGAGCTCGCAAGCTCTAGATTCCGGGAGATTTTAACTAACTTGCGGGCATCAGGGAGCCGCTATTAATATGCGGGAAAATTGGGATGTCTGAAACATTATAGAGATTCCGAAGCTTAGAATATTCGATGTTCATTCCTGCCGAAGCTTCGAAGCTCAAAAAATGGTATTCGGACCAGCCCTAGTTTAAAGCTCAAAAAAGTGCATCCATCCATCATAAAAGTGCATCTATCCATCATAAAAGTGCTCCACACTGCTGCGGGGGGTTAATAAAGGCCTTCCGAAGCAAAGCCATGAGTTTGTGTAACCAAAATATTTTATAATTCAAACTTTATGAAGTAAAGTAACTAGTTTACGGTCAAACTAGCATACGGATTCAACTTAAGTCTAAAGCGCAACTTATGCAAGTAAGTAAGTCACTGCTGATATTTATGCCAGGCCATAAGACACTTCGCTTCTTCTGACATCACCAGTTGCGTAAGTAGCGCTTTAGACACAAGTGGAGTACCAGATCTAATCTTTTAGAATCTGTGCTTGATTTTAGAGTTCTGTTGCTTTTGTGATTGACTCTGTGCCTTCAAATAAAACATTTTTCAATTATTCTTTAAAAAGGTTGCTTAAAATAAACATAAAACATGTTGTGAGCTTATTGGGAACAGGGGTGTGCTTAAAGGGTACAAAATGTACCCATTATAAGCACAGCCAGACTTTTTATAATGATGTATCTTACTTGAAATACATTTGTCATTTAAAATAAAATGAAATATTATAGTGAGAGAGATTAATATTTTATTTTAAAATAACTTCTTGTACTAAAAACAATATCTTGTGCCCTAAAAATGTCTCAATGTAGATTTTGGTGAGCTTAATAGGTACGTTTACCCATTTGAGGGAATCCCCAGTTCTGCAGCAGCTTCCAATATAAAGTTAAGAAAACTAAACAACCGAGAGAAATATGTCTATTACCTCAAATTTAACGTTTGATCTGTAACTTACATCAGCATCGGGGAATGACATAATCTCAGTCACGATAGAGAAAGCTGTGCAAAATGTACATGTACAAAAGTAACAGTGAAGACTTTAATGTAAACACAGCTTGTGTCTTTTTCAGCTTTATATACTGGCCCTGATAATAATCACAAATACGTACTGCTTGCTCCATTTCTTTAAATCCGTTTTTATGAATGAATGACTCCATCACCCAATGTTCTAGGCCTATAGTTTTCTTCATCAACAGCCACACTTGCACCCCCTAATGGTGAGGTCGACTAACAGCTATGGAGATTATCAATCGGCAATCCACTGATATTATTGCCGTTCCCGGATGGTAAACGTTAAATTTTGAACCACTGAATTTGTGGAAGCGAATTTGTAAAGCAAAATAAAATGGACCGAAAATTGCTTGTCGAATATTAGGCTATAGTAGGTTGTATTTTTAAAGAGAGTGAACATTTTGGAAGTGAAATCTGAAAGGTTTGAAAAATCGGAAAAAAATCTGTTTAATAATGAAAACGTGTGTGGAATGTTTTGATTGAAATTCAGTTTAAATATACAATACATATTGAATTTCAGCCCATAAAAATGCAAGCCTTGAAAATGCAATGCAATAAAATACAAGCAGGGTTAAAGCAAACCATATTTTTTCAAGTAGGCCTAGTGCAATTCAACAAGCTTTTTTGTTTCAAAAACGTTTGTCATTTTTTTACTTCCATAACTAGGAGCTCACCGAAAAGTCAAGGAATAAAGTCTAAATAAGCTTTAAAGAAAGGGTTGTGACAACAACGTGTAAAGGTATTTCACAAGGTTTTCATTTAGTAGGTTAATTAAAATAAAATTATGGAAGTCAATGAATTGAGGTGATGAATGAAATTGTGTGGACAGGAGTAGGCCTAAGACTAAGGAAGGCAAATGCGATGAGGAACAGGCAGCCATTAAAATCCAGAGCAATTAGAGGTTACAAAATTAGAGGTCTGCTAATCTTCAACACTTTGAAGTGAGCTATATGTGTGGTCTTCCCCAAAAATAGAGTAACGTTAGGCTAGACTAGAGCAGTCACAGGCAATTTTGTAACAGGTGATATTCGTTTTAACAAATAATTTACGAAATCGGAATAACATAACAACAACAAGGCCTAACGTTACTTCTTAAATGGCCGTTAAAATAGTAGTTTTCTACACACACCAAGGTTGGCATCTCAAAATCTCTTCCAGACTGGCAATGATGACAGAATGTGAGTTTTGTAAAACAACTTCAAGTGTAAAGTATAACGTTAGTACGTTTATACTGACATCTACTGTTAAGAAACGCAAACTCGGTTATAACTTTAGCTACCTTACCTCTGTTTTTCTCTTCTTTTAAAACGGTGCTATAAAGTCTTTGTCTTTTCACTGAGTTGAAACACGTGTGGTGGATTACCCTCCAAAAGCCATTATGAACTGAACTTCTCCCTAAAGTTGAAGCCATCATTTCGGAAAAATGCTAAAAGCACTTTTAATCTGTGTTTTGCAAAGTTTTTTGTGTCAAACTTCACTATCTTATGTTGACGTAAGAAGTATTGCGGATTACCAAAGTAAAAGTCATTTATAAATCACATACTCTAGTAACACACACATCCTCTATTTTACTGCCAAAATTACCAAGAAATTACACCGAAGGTTTCCAAAACATAAAATGACAGATATTCCACTGAATCTAAATAGAATTGCACTTCTTATCCAAAATATGGTAGCGTAAATATCTACAAATGAGAGAAACAATATTTCTCTGTTTACAAAGAAAATTAGCCTGTTATAAGGTAGCCTATATTACAAACTCACATCTGCTTGGTTAAACTAAATATTTTTAAATAAACCAATTAAATGAAATCTACCAAAAGAAAAAAGAAAAGTCATATAGAAACACCAATCTGAAGATGATACTACTTTTCTGAAATGGTAATTAAAAAATAAGATTAAAGCAGGACAAAAATATTAGGCTACCATTATGTGTATACATGCTTTACAGTTTACTGCTTTCTTTATGCAAAATATAACTTATTTTGATATTTAATTAAAATATGGAACTTTTTTTGTGACAGGTTTAACAGAAACGCATGAAAAAAAAGTTTTAACACGGCATTGAAAATTAATTATAATATAACAAAACCAAAAAAACCGATTGTGTATCAATTATGTAATTTAAGAATGCTTATGGGATTAATTTCCCGTCAAAAGTATTGTGGTCACGGATGAAAAAATGTAATAAGCGTGAATTAAAAATACTAAAACACATGTGAAAAATATATTGCACAAACTGAAAAAAAGAATAGCAAACGATGTGTTCACAGATCAAAAAATAATAAGCCTGAATCAAAAAATTAAAAGCGCATTTAAAAAGAATAACATTTATCAAAAATGTTAACACATAAATATGATATTGCACAAAATTTAAACATTAATGCAACATAATCTGAATCACACAACATTACGATTTCCTTGGTTTTAGTACTTTGTATTTTGTGCTCTCTTAGATTTTCTGCTCATATTTGTTTTTGTACACTTCTGCTGTTTTTTCTCTTCACTCTTCTTTCCACATTCTGCGCTTGGTTTTCCAAATGTTGCAGTGTATATAACCATTGGTCCACTAGATTGGCATGACATCTCCATATATGTGTATCTTATATATATACAATACAATTCTATGCTATGCAATCTCCCTATTTAGATAGCTGAGTAAATTGTGTGTGTGTGTGTGTGTGTGTGTGTGTGTGTGTGTGTGTGTGTGTGTGTGTGTGTGTGTGTGTGTGTGTGTGTGTGTGTGTGTGTGTGTGTGTGTGTGTGTGTGTGTGTGTGTGCGCGCGCGCGCATATGTGTATAGCAAATAATTGCATGTCTATGGAAATAATTTGGCAGATAATAAGCTGATAAATGAATTAAAAAAAATAAAGTCAGCTCTTCTCTTATGATTCTAAATATTTTTTTCTCAAAAAGAAATTACTCAAGATCTCATAAATTAGCAAAGTCTAAAATAAACAGTCAAATTTATAGTAGAAACCTTTGAGCAGTTGGTTTAAGAAGCATAGAACACTGCCACACTTCGCAATCATTAGCATACGGTGGATTTTATATTTTTAGAGTTTATTTGCCCTTTCACACCTTATTTTTCTGTGACTGTCTGTGAAAATAGGTTTTGGGATTTTTTTCAGGTTCAGCTTATTTCTGGGGACAAATCTTTCCCTAAAATATGGTTGACCAAAAAAAAGTAAATAAATCAATCAATCTTTTGAAAGTTGCTGAAGCTTATTTACTCATTCTCACTTGTTTAGCTACTAAACAGGGATTTTAACATCAATGCCATAGAAGAACCAGTCCTCCAGACATTTTTACTTCTGCCTTCAAAGACAATTAAATAACAGTCCAATTACATGTGAAATATAGGCTTGTCCGGTTTGGGACAGAGCCTGTAGAAATGGTTTCTTGAAAAAGAACAACTGTCAGATATTCACTTATGTGAGATGAATATCTGCTATAAGAAGTGGTGTCAAGCATGAACTTCAAGTGGAATTGTACACTAACTAAGAATGAATGCGTCACAGTTGAGTCACCAAATGAAGAGGAGAGGAATCTATAGCAGTCCTTCTTTTAATAAACTCAAAACAATGAAGACAATATACACTGCAGCACACAGAAGTGTTATACACAGGCAAGCAAACAAAGGGAGCTAAATGAAACACAGGTGAACCTAATTAGGTCCAAACTGACTAGCATGGTTAACATGTAGCTCCACGTTCCTAGAAAAGCAGCCAACAGTTTGATTGCAAAGGAACATTCTCTCAACCCCAGTTCAAGATTGCACACGGATTAAGTGTTGGAGTATTTTTGTGGCTGCAATATTCAGTCTGCTCACGGATTAAGGACAACTTTTAAGCTATACGGTAATGTACCTTTGCTGTTTTTGGTGTGTGTGGTTTTTTTTTTCTCTCTATCTGTTCTTGCAAATATTGACTTGATTTAATACAACTAAAAAAAAAAAGTTAGTTCAACCAGAAGTATGAATATTTTGTATTTTATTTTACCTGCCCTTGTGAAAAAGTAAACTTTAGCATGCTTTTATGGAAATAAAACTTTAAAATCTACATGAGTGCAAGAATGTAATTAAATGAAAATGTATTATAGTTTAAATGCAGATAGCTGGAAAAAGTCAATTGTTTGACCACATCTTTATATGTAACTTCATAATTCCTTGTGTCTTTGAAATATGGTTACTGAATTTACTGGGCATTTATGGTCAACTAAAATATACTTTATCACTTCTATTTAAAAATAGGCAATGAAACATTTGTAATGAAATTGCAGTTTAAAGATGTATTAACTTTATATTTAATATTGAATAACATATGGCAGCTCAAATTATAATGATGTGTTATGTTAGTCAACACATAAAAATGAGTCTACTTTAAAGCACAACAAAAAGATTATTAAAACAATGTAATTTGCAATAATGTCAAGCTAAAAGTTTTAATTAAAAGGTCCGTTTTTAAAAGCAGTCGCACCTGCCAGCCAGAGAGCTACGAAAGCCAGCAGAGGGCTCTAGTCCTTTTCCATTTCCATAAACCTTTGCCTGAATTCATTATAGTGTGATTACATCCACCTGTGTGTCATTGGCTTGTTAATGTGTAAGCCCCCTGGTGGCCATCATATGCACTAATGTAAGGTATGGTATGTACACCCTAGTGGTTTGTTATAAATTCATCAGTGTTAAATTATCTGCAAGTAGACCTACAGTTTTAATATACTTTCAAGATTTTAAGTGCAAGTACACGTTCAATAAAAATAAGCAAAGTTTTTCACAAGGGTACATGACAATTCAAAAATATACCATTGCTTTTATATGATTTTCCCTTGCAAACTAATCTGGTTGTGCTATTTTACTTAATGCAACTTCAGCTCTCAAAGCTCCCTGGAACAAAGCTTTAAACTTTATTCTATCAAAAATACTAGGTTCTTAAACGGCATGATTTCACTGAATCCACTCTTCATTGTAGGCTTTAAAGATCAACATGGAGAAAATCATCCTACAAATCCTTCTGATATTGCTGGTGCTGCATATACAAGGATGAGAGTTCTCTAAAAATCCAGTTTGTTCGATTGCCGTTGCTCCACAGCCGGAAGTCGTAGAGTTCGACAACACAATTTATGCCACTTGTGAAATAACTCCCAGCCCCAATTTACCACCTTACCAGCCAAAAATCTATGGGCAAATCCTCTTCAAGCAGCTCTTCCCCAATGGAGTTTTAGAAGTGAAAATCAACCTCCGTGGTTTGCCTGCCATCGATCATCAAAAGCGTGCCATTGACATCCATCGGTATGGAGACCTCAGTCAAGGCAGCATCACTCTTGGTCCTCATTACAATCCCAATGGTGTTGACCACCCTCATCATCCTGGAGACCTGGGCAACTTTGCTTCTGAGCAAGGAGTTATAAGGCAGTTCCTGAATCTCCCAGAGGCCAAGCTCTTCGGGGCTCATTCCATTCTGGGACGTTCGGTGGTGGTTCATGAGAAGGAGGATGATCTGGAAATGGGGTCAGATGAGGAGAGTGAACTGAATGGGAATTCTGGACAGATAATTGCCCTAGGCGTGATTGGTATTACTAGTCCAAGTCTGTGGCAGAAGACTGAACTGCCCCCCAAGAAAAGCTGTGGAGGATGGCACTGAGTTGGATATGGTGGAAAAGCAGATTCAAATAGGATAATCATGATTTTCCTTGTGTAATCTTTGTCTGTGTCCTACATTAAAGTGATACTTAATACCCTGAAAGTATATCCCTAGAGTTATTGCCATAAACACTTTCAATGCTTTTAAAAGGTCCTGGCATTCAACAATTCATGTTTTTGTTTTGGTCTTTTCAGAGACTTTTTGGCCATAGCTTCCAGTAGTAAATAGCTACACTCTTAAAAATATATGTAGGGTGAATGCAGGTAAAGTGGACTATCTGGTAAAGTGGGCAGTTTAAGTACTGTGCTCAATGGGTTTTCACTTTTAGAGCATGACAATGGTCTTTAAATTGACACGATTTCTCTAAATGATTAAATGGCTTTGGTTGATGCAATATGACACTGGTGGGCAACTCTAATGGTTAAAGGTAGAAAACCCTCTGACACAAGATTTTATTTTCAAAACTATAAGGTTTCTTACTAAATGTAAACCAATGTGGGACTGTTCTTGGTTTGTTGCTTAAATATTGCTGACCCACTTTGGCTGAATGTGTTAGATAAAGTGAACCCAAAGTTTTGGGTAAAGTGGGTGACTTAAACCTTCAGTGTTCAGAAATTATACTCTAAATTGACTTCACTGGTTATTTTATAGTTGACATGTATCATATACTTTTTAGAGAACAGAAATGATTGTGTCGTTAGGAAATTCAAGTCAGATGGAAGAAAGGAAAAAGCAGAAATTAAGACTAGGAATTAAGTTCAATCTGTGGAGTGAAGAAAGGAGGACAGGTGCAAAATGTAGATGCAAAATAACTCTTTAAAATGTGGAGACAATTTGAGTTCAAATTGTTTAGAGAAAACCGACAGAGAGAAGTTTTACAATGTTACTATTTTAAATGTTCCTTCTATTGAAGATGTTGCACTTGCTGTAGTCCCATATTTTTTGTTCGAATGTTGTATAGTTAATTTTCATCCAGATTTCTGAATATTCTGATATCCGTATTTCATTAAATTTAATCTAAACATGTTCTATCAGTTGTTTTGAATTGTACACATGCATTGAGTGAACACGTGAATTTTATTCATCATAGTCTAGGCCACATGCTTTTGGGTTTCTTAAAAATATTGAATGTTTGTTTGATAATGTGTGTTAACAAATAATTTTTTATAAATCAGGGATGGCTCACATTACCAGACCAGCTGGCCCATTTTACCTAAAACGAAATTTGTCTTGAGTGCATGATCTCAATGTTTATTGGTATACCTTGAAAATAATGCATATCAACTGTTAACATTTAATTATTAGTAGTTGTTTGTTATTCGCTTTGGTATTATATTTTCACAAGTCTTAGAGCTAATATCACAACAGATCATAAAAAAATCTCTTTTTTTTCAAACCTTTCATGTTTTCAATTGTGTTTGTACGATAATCAAAATCACAAAGTATACTTTTCACTACACAAAATAACAGTGTCATCTATATAAATGTTTCATTCACAGTAGCTGCCTTTCATAATGCTATTACTATCAAACTTTTCATTTGCATCTCTTTTCAGTTTAATACATTCGTCTATTATTTAATCCAACCGATCTTAATAGTTAATCAATCATTTGGTATATCTATAGATTTCTATATACAGATTCTGATGTAGTTTCTACTTTGTTTGCAGTTTCTGATACAGATACCAAATGTAATGAATTATTTTTACATTATAAGTGATTTTTCTTAGATTATAACCACTTTGTTGTTGTCTGTGTGTGTGTGTCCCGGTAAACTATACATTATTGGGACAAAATGTCTCTACAAAGATGGCAATATCCAAAATCCTTGTCCTTGTGGGGACATATACTGTAGGCCCATAAGGAAAATGGCTTATAAATTATACTCCAGTAAGTGGTTTGTTAAACTAAATCTTGATAGAAATTACTTGTATCATGGATCTTTGGTGCTGAGCAAAAATGCGTGTTCGTGTGATGATCCTCGCTGGGTCCGTGAGTTTGAAGCGTTCTTTCAGTTCTTCCGGAGAGCGCGTCGTTCACAGGAAGTTTTTTTTTTTTTTTTTTTTTTTTTTTTTTTTTTTTTTCGCCCGCCGCCACCACCCCCCCTCTTTGGAGGACAACTTTATTTTTAATAAAACAGAAAAAGAGCATATATACACAATATATTACAATACAGACAATAAATGTGTATACAGTAACTATTCAAGTAACTATTACTATTGCTATTACTATCACAGTAACTGTGAATAGCATAACTATTCACCCCGTACAGTGTGAGCCTGGGTACATAAGTGAAGGGGGGGTTATAGCACCATATTCAAGGTGTAACACGTAACATAGGACAAGTGACAGACAAACAACAACAGAGAACACATCTTGAGCAAATTATTCTTATTCTAATTCTTATTATTCCTTCCCTTTTTTCTCCTCTTTTCTTCCCCCTCTTCCTTCCCTCCCCCTCTCCCCTCCCTCCCTCCCTCTTCCTCCTCTCCCTCCCCTTCTCCTCCCCTCTCCCTCCCCTCTCCGCCTCTCCGCCTCTCCCCCCTTCTGTTGATCTGAAATGTAGGCTATATTACTTGATCATGGTTAAGGTGTTTGAGGGAAAGGGGGTTTGAAAACATGTTATGCATGAGTGTAGATGCATATATGTATGTATGAAGTGATAGCTGCAGTAACAGAAGGGGTGAGGTATGTGTCTGGTTATATACACGGCTTATAGTTATGTTTGTGCGATATTGAGAGATGTCAAGATGTCAAAAATGTAAGAAAAGGGGACCATATATCTTCATAGGCTGATATTTGCTTTATTCTGTACGCATTGTGTTTCTCAATTGAAATATATTCTGATATTAAATTTATCCAGTGATTGATGTGGCAGGATTTCTTTGATTTCCAGTTTTGGAGAACTACTTTCTTGGCGACAGCTAAAGAGATGAGCAACGGATTCCTATATTTTTGTGAGATATGGATTTCGGAAAGGTCGCCTATGAGACAAAGTATTGGGGATAATGGGATTCTGTGGCTCATAATGGTGGTGAGCGTCTCAGTAACTGTAATCCAAAAAGAATAGACTGGTTTGCAATGCCACATGGCGTGCAAATAGTCATCTGTACTACCTAAAGTACATTGTGAACAGATATGAGTGTTGTGTAGGCCCAATTTGAACATTTTACTTTGGGTAATATGAGTTCTGTGAATGACTTTATATTGTATAAGTTGCAGGTTTGTATTATTGGTCATAAGAAAAGTGTTCCTACAAATTTGTTCCCAGTACTCAGGGTTGGGAGAGATGGCCAGGTCGGTTTCCCATTTGGTTGTTGGGAGTGTTATTGTTGTGTTTTGGTTCGAAATCATAGTATATAGTTGGGAAGTTAATTTTTTTAAGTTATTAATTTTCAAAAGTTCTTCTATGAGCTGAGAAGGTTGTAATGTATTGTTTGTAAGTGTGGTTTTATTTTTAATTAGGAGTCTAAGTTGTTGATATTTAAGAAATTGTTCCCTCCCAACCCCATATTTCTGTATGAGTGTGTTAAATGACATAAAATAGTGGTTCTCAAATAAGTGGTGAAGCTGTGTGATTCCTTTTTGTGCCCATGTGGGGAAATAAAGAGGTTTATTCTGTATCAGAAATTCTGGGTTGTGCCAGAGTGGGGTTAGCTTATTTAATTCTTGTGATGATTTTGTGATTAGATTTGTTTTCCACCAGGCTGTCTGAGTCGAATAGATGGTTATGGGTTGGCAGATGTTGGATTTCTTGATTGATTGTGAGAGAAAGGGGAGATCTGCAACTGGGATATCTGTGCATTGGCTCTGTTCCAGTTCCAGCCACGGGTGTTTATGCTTATCTAAATTGATCCATTTAACTAGGTATTGTAATTGATTTGCCAAGAAGTAGTAATGGAAGTTTGGTGCCTCAAGCCCCCCATGTGATTTTTTATTTTGTAATGTTGAGAGTGATATTCTGGGTTTTTTTATTTTTCCAATAAAATTGTGTTGTTAATGAATTAAGAGTTTTGAACCATTTATCTGTAGGAGTGATGGGAATCATTGAAAAAAGATAGTTAATTTGGGGTAGGGTTTTCATTTTGACAGCCGCTATTCTTTCAATAAGTGTAAGTGGGTGTTTAGACCAGCGTTTGTATTCGTCTTCAATTTTCTTTAGGAGTGGAGTGTAATTGAGGGTGAAAAGCTCTGACAGCCTGGGGGAAATCTGAATCCCTAGGTACTTGATGTTGCCTGTGTGAAGGTGGAATGATGTGTCCTGAGCTCCAGAATCCCATATATCATCTAAAAGTGGTAGTAAAATCGATTTATTCCAGTTAATAGTGTAATGTGAGACTAGGGAAAATCTGCTGATAATATTGAACGTTTCTTGAAGTGATACTCGTGGGTGCTGTAAATAAAGTAAGAGATCATCTGCGTATACACTGATTTTGTGTTGTACATTGTCTACCTGTATTCCTTTGATTTTGATGTTTTGTCGTATTGCTGCTGCGAGTGGTTCGATGAAAATGGCAAACAGGGAAGGCGAAAGTGGGCATCCCTGTCTGGTGCCCTGATGCAATGTGAAACTCTGCAATGTAATTCCATTAGTGGTGATGGTGGCCCTGGGTGATGTGTACAGTATTTTAATCCAGTGAATGAACGACTCTCCAAAACCAAACTTGTGAAGTGTATTAAATAAAAAAGACCAGTTTACCTTATCAAATGCTTTCTCTGCATCAAGTGAAATGATAATGGTTTTCTGTTGTTTTTCTTGTGATATATTGAATAAGTTAAATAATCTGCGGACATTATCTGTAGCATGTCTATTTTTTATGAAGCCTGTCTGATCTGGATGGATGAGTGTGGAGGTGACTGTTTCTATTCTGGTTGCTAGTGCTTTGGTAATAATTTTCAAGTCAGTATTCAATAGTGAAAGAGGTCGGTATCTAGAAGGGTAGGTTGGATCTTTTTGGGGTTTTAGCAGTAATGTAATGGCTGCTGTATTCATGTGTGTTGGTATGGTAGATAACGTTTTAATTTCTATAGTTACTCTGTTGAATAATGGTGATAATATGTCCCAGAAGTGTCGGTAGAATTCAGCTGGAAATCCATCTGGCCCGGGAGATTTATTGCTAGGGATTTTATTGAGTGCTGTAGTAAGTTCATTAAGGCTAAGGGGTGCATCTAAACTATTGGTTTCTTCTACAGTTAATTTTGGCAATGTTATACTATTCAAGAAGGTGTCAATTTCTGATTGAGTAGGTTGGTGAGTGGGGGAATAGAGGTTTTTGTAAAAATTTCGAAATGTGTTATTTATATCCTGTGGGTTATGATTGATGGTTCCTGTAACATCTAAAATGGCTGGGATGATTGATTTCTCTTTCTTATGTTGAAGTAAATTTGCTAAATACTTACTGTTTGTTTTATTACTATATTGAAAACCATTATATTTCAATTGTTGAATTTGAAATTGTGTTTTTTTCTGTATAATGGCATCAATTTGTGTTTTGAGTTCCTTTAATTCCTTCTGTTTTGGTTCACTGGGATGGCAAGATATTTCATGTGTTAGTAATTTAATTTTTTGTTCTAACGTATTCTCCAATTGTTGTTGCTGTTTTTTCATATATGAAGAGTATGATATAATTTTTCCTCTAATTACGGCCTTACCAGTTTCCCATAGCAGTGTAGGTGCGGTGTCTGCAGAGTCGTTTGTCTCCAGAAAGAGTGCCCACTCTCGCCTTATGTGGGTTGTAAAGTTGGGGTCTTCTAATAGTGAGGTATTAAAGCGCCAAATAGTTGAAGTTTTAGCATATATTTGAGTATTTATAGACAGAGAGACAGGGGCGTGATCACTGATTACAATTGGGTGAATTGTGTTATCTGATATCTTGGTTATTAGTGAGTTGCTAATGATAAATAAATCAATTCTAGATGAGCATTGATGAACTGAAGAAAAATATGAATATTCTCTTAAAAGAGGGTTCCTCAATCTCCAACTGTCACCAAGGCCATAGTCCTCCATATATTGTTTTATTATGTCAGTGGAGTGCCAGTTTCTTAAGTTACCAGAGGTGCTTGAACGGTCAATTGTGGGATTGATGACTGTATTAAAGTCTCCTGCTATGATGAGGTTGTTTGAATTTGATAGTGTGGAGAAGAGATTGTGAAAGAAAGAAGGATCATCATTGTTAGGGCCATAAATATTTGCCAATGTAAATGTTATATGATTTATAGTTATATTAATGATGATGAATCTACCATCTGGGTCCATGATAGATTGGTTTAGTGAGAAATGGATATCCTTATTTATTAAAATAGAGACACCTCTTTGTTTGCTATTATATGTTGAAGAGTATATTTTGTCAAATTGTTTAAAATTAAGATGTTGTGATTCTATTTCTGTTAAGTGCGTTTCTTGAAGAAAGCAAACATCAGCCTTCAATTTTATTAAATGATTAATTACTTTAAGTCTTTTTGTTTGATTACGAAAGCCGCGTATATTCCATGTTATCAATTTAAGCGGGTGCATGTGTGTATGTCAAGTGTATCAAAGTTGTGGGCTAGCACGTATATATAGAATAAAAGCCATATGAAGTAAAAAAGTGAAAAAGAGAATGAGAGGGGAAAGAGAGGGACAGTGGGGTTTGGTTGAGGGATTATGGCATGGGTGTTTTTTCTCATCAATATAGGGTGAATGTGTGTCATATCTCCTATAGGATGTTTCCCAATGTTTTTGCTTGGGGTTGAGTTGAGGGGTAGTAGTGGTGTTGAACATAAATACGAACCTAACAAACAGACATTAGACAAGAGGACTTTACACATAAACAAAGATAAGCAGAGAGTCAAGACATAAATACTCAATATGCAAAGAGAGGCACATGCCTTATTCGAAATTTAAAGAAGGGAGAAGAAGAAAAAAGAAAAAAAGAAGAAAAAGAAAGGAGAAAAAATAAATAAAAATAAAAAATATATATATATATAGAGAGAGAGAAAGAGAGAGAGAGAGAGAGAGAGAGAGAGAGAGAGAGAGAGAGAGAGAGAGAGAGAGAAAGAGAGAAAGAAAGAGAGAATCGTGACGAGAACCAATAAACAAATAAGGAGATAAACAAAATAAGGAGAGAGAGTGTGAGCACAGAATTAAGATGCTGGGCTAACAGATTTTGTCATTTTTACAGAGGTGTGGAAAAAATATATAAATAAAATAAAATATATAGAATAAAAATAACACACAAAAAAAATTATTTATACATATAGCATATTTGTATATTTATTCAGAAAAGCCATGGTGTTTTTTCATGGCTTCGGAATAATTGTCCATTTATATAGAGTTTATCAACTGCTAATACTGCACGTATGTTGTTTCTTCGGTTTTCTTTTAATATGGGATAGAGAGCTTTTCTTCGTTTGTTTATTTCACGTGGGTATTGGTCATTCATTCCAAAATGAGTGTCCTTGAGTAGTTTTCCTTTGCTTTTAACCAGTTCTTTTTGTTGGTAGTGTTCAAATTTTGCAATGATGGGACGAGTTTTGTCCTGCTGTTGTTTGCCGAGACGATGAACTCGGTGGAAGGTAATATTTTGAACGGCGTCAACGGGTAATTTGAGTTGAGAATGCATGAAGTTCACAGGAAGTTTAAAAGGTTTACTTGAAAGCAAAGTTGCCGGAAATTCTGGCTGATTCACCCGGAGATAGAAATGAATGCGCACGGAAATGTAACGACTAAAAAAATCGTTACATCTTACACAAATCGAAATCTTACAACTAAAAACGTAAGACAAGACAAGACCAAGAAGTTAGACTTAAGTATTAAGAATTAAGATAAGATAAGCCATCATCCTTGTTTTTTCAGGAAGACTTAGTCCACACCTATTTTGGGGGAAACTTTTAGCGGGAGAGAGTTTCTTTGTCTCCTTCTGACAGCCTAATTTACATGTTTTATGATGGTATCAGAATTGGTCATTTCTACTCCAAAGGATGGTAAACATAGTATAAAACATTTTATCGTACCTTACTATATATATTTATCTAAGGCGAACCGAGAGGTTTAATTCGGTACCAAGAAAGGTATGTCTGGAATATACAAAAGTAGAGATATATTCTTACACTTGAATATAAACGCTTGGAGTTAAACGCATACTGGGTAAACACCATGCTTTTCCAGTCAGGGGGAAAGGATTGTTTTCCCCCAAGCACCAGCTATGACTAGACACCTACCAAGTCAATGGGTCCACTAGTTCTAGATTGACAGTTCCTCCTATAGCCAATCAATCAAAGAGGGGAGTTAACATAAAAATAAAAATAAAATTCTTGAGGACAAAAACTATAGAAAATAAATCAGAGCCATTGCAACTTCCAACTGATCAAGGGCTTAGGGTTTAAACACATTTCAAGGGTTCCTGCACTGGTAGGCACTCGTGCAACACAAGCAAAAATGTTGATCCGAGTGAACAAGAAGGAGGGAAGTTAGCGAGGAAAAGGCATAGAAAATTGGCTGCCCTGATGACAGGATTGCTCATGGTGTCAAAAAGTGAAGCCACAGCGCCACCATATTGGTATTTCTTAAAGGGCACCTATTATGCCCCTTTTTACAAGATGTAATATTGGTCTCGGGTGTCCCCAGAATGTATTTTTGAAGTTTCAGCACAAAATACCCCACTGTTAATTTATTATAAGCATTTGAAAATGGCATTTTTGGGGCCTGTTTTAAAAAGAGCTGTTTTGATGTGTACCGCCTTAAATGTAAATGAGCTGCATATCCCCACCCTGCCTTTGGATGAGGGCGAAACTTGCATACCTATGTCAATAAACAGTCGGTAGAAGCAGAATGGCTGAGAGTGAGACCCGCTGTTTTGTATGGCATTCAGCCGTACATGTTTGAACCGGAATCAGACCCAGATGATGAAGAGACTCCCTCAGAAGAAACACAAATGAGAATTGACCAGGATGTCTCGGAATGGTTATTTGATACATTTATGTACTTATAGAGTTGTAATCGCGTCCCCTTTGCAATTATGGTTGTGCAACACACATACAGACACACACAAACTGTGATAACGTTGGAGCAATTTTTTGAAACTACAAACAGAAATACTGTGATAACGTTTGCTACGTACAAACGAAATTACATTTCTGCGAGGGACCTGTTGCGTCATGTTTACATTTACAATATCCCTCGTTCTGCAGCTTCGTGTCGATGTGCTGTCCTTTGTATAAACATAGCAATTTTGATGTCTTGTCTTTACAGAAAACATGCACAGTTTTTAATACAATATCTTTAAAAAATATATGTATAAACGTGTGGTTACACACTACAAACAAGGTTTAAATTATATACACAGACATCCTACGACGACGACAACAACTTTAGACGCATTTGTTGTTGAATTGGCTGACATCGACTGAAATGACTATTTGCTCAAAAATCATAAGATACACTTACTTCTACTGGAGGTGACGTTGGATCGCGAACAGAAGGCAACGATCCACACTTGAGGATTAACTTTTAAGCAAGACCTGCTTTGAATTGACCCTCGTTCACAAAACAGTCAGTCAGAAAATAATTCGCGCAAACATAAACGTATTTTGGAAGTTTAAGTTGGCGTCTTTCCTTCGTAAATAAAATCCATCCACTGCGTTTTCAGTGGCTCTGATGTCGGAAGTAAGTGAAAACTACTATATACGTTATTACATCCCACCACAGAACACTAATGTTTCTTAGGAGGCATTTTTCGACAAGGCCACACAAATCGTCAGAACACCGGCTGTCGTTGAAACAATGGAGGATGTACAGATCACCGAGGGCCGGGTCTATGCCAAAACCACAGTGTCAATCAAACCACGTCGGTGGGGCCTGCGCAATTCTACGTCACATTGCACCGAATCTTAGAACAGGTGTTCTGAGGCAGTGCTTATGATTTATTGAGATTGTAAAAAAAACACTGGGTTGATTTTTATCATTCTAGGGTGGTTTTGCTCACACACTGCCAACACACATTTATGTTCAAACACCATGTAAAAGTGAATTTTGCATAATAGGTGCCCTTTAATATTCCCTCTCATTCCCTTTAATTATTTGGAAAGCATCTGATGCTTTCCAAATAATTAAAGAGAACACATTACCTAAAGAGTTGGCGTTTTTTACATAAGTCTCCCTGTACATTCATATATAAACGCAAACGTCCTAAACATTCAAATGGTTATTTGTTTATGATAACAATTTTTTTTTTAATAAATAAAAAAATCGGGAATTTCCCCTGCTTATTAAAAGTTATTTTAATCTTTATTGTAGTAGCGAATATCTAACGCATTCTCATCCTTTGGCGTCATATAGGTGGCGCAATATGACATTTCGTCGAAATCTTACGCACATGGCATCCTTTAGCGTCAATATAACACGCACTGTTATGGGTAGGTTTAGGTCTGGGATAGGGTTACGGTTATGACGCCGTGGGATCTGCGTCTCATATTCACGCTAAACGATGCCATGTGCGTTGGATTTAGACGAGCGTCACCTGTATGACGCCTTGGGTTCTGCGTCTCATATTGATGCCAAAGGATGCCATGTGCGTAAGATTTCAACGAAAGGTACAAAGCGTCACATGTATGACGCCAAAGGATGAGAACGGGCTGGAATATCATATCAGCTCACAGACGAGACACTTCATCTGTATTACAGATGTCAAAAGGATGGTTCGAGAAGTCTGAATACAGAAGTATGCTTTGTAAGGCATGCGCAACCAACTTTATTCGCCATGAACAGAGCAACTTATTAATGCTGACTGCGTATGGATTTAAAGAAGCCTTTATCCAAGCATTTATACTGTTGCACTGAGCAAGATGATGCATGGATTACCTTTTTAATAGGGGTGCGCCAAAATATCGATATGGCGATATCTCACGATATTTACTCCTGCGATCGATTCTCGATCCGCTCTTGCCAAGTATCGATCTTAAAAGCCGTTATAAAACGCTCTATTCATTATCCCTTGATGAGACCCTCCAGAAGTAGATAGGGGGCGTGCGTTGCGAGTTTGGCTGTTGTGGGCGTAAGAAGACGTAAACACACTTGAAAATGGTGGAGTCAAGCAGGGAAAGTAATAGTGAGAGCAAGAAGTTAAAGGACGCTCCAGCAACATTTAAATCCAAAGTGTGGACTCACTTTGGATTTTATAGCAGTGCGGACGGGGCAAAGCTAGAAAAGGACTACGCAATATGCAAGAACTGCTTGGCAAAAGTCCGCTACACGGGAAACACGACAAACATGCACAGCCACCTCCCGCGGCATCACCCGGAGCTCTGTGAGAAAGCCGTGGTTGGTGCTGCCTCGAAGCCGACACACCCCGGCGTAAACACCTTTTTCCAGGCAAAGCTACCACCTTGTTCTGCGGGGGCAAAGTCAATCACAAATGGGATCGCTGTTTACATGTGTAAAGGGCTCCGTCCGTACAGCGAGGTGGAGAACGAGGGGTTCTGCTTTTTGATGAAAATCTTAGAGCCACGCTTTGATATTCCCTCTCGGAAATATTTTTCTGAAAAAATTATTCCTGCACTTTATGACCAGACCAGGGCTAAAGTTGAGTCGGCACTCGAGTCGGCAGAAAGAGTGGGGCTCACGTGTGACGGGTGGACATCGAGAGCCACGGAGTCCTACATAACGTTCACTGTACATTTTATAAACGAAGACTGGGAAATGAAGTCATATGTCCTGCAAACCCGAGCAATGCACGAAACGCACACTGGGGCACACATTGCCGATGTACTGAAAGCCACAGTGGGGGAGTGGAATCTTGACACTAAGAAGCCAGTGGTTGTCACCGACAATGCATCAAACATGCGTGTAGCAATGGACTTAACAGGATACCAACATGTTAGATGTTTTGCTCATGTTTTAAATCTTGCATCCCAACGTGCGCTGAAAATAGCAGCTGTTTCCAAGGTACTTGTCAAAGTTAGGAGGATCTCAACATTCTTTCATAGAAGCACAACTGGAGCAGAAGCACTGAAAAGAAACCAGAAACTCCTTGGCCTCCCCCTTCACAAGCTCATCACGTACATGCCTGTTTGTTGGAATAGTGCCTATGAGATGGTCTCCAGGTTTCTTGAGCAACAGCCAGCTGTCTGTGCTGACCTCTTATCAACAGAGGTAAGAAAAGTGTGCAATGTAGAAGTTGTAATCTATATGTGTAATAAATGTGAATAATTTATCATATACAATGAATAAGTTTGTAAATAAATACTAAAACGTATGATTTAAACTTACTTGATACAATGAATAAATACTTTATACATACTAAAAAGGTATATATAATATAAACTCCAAATAAAACCATTAGATTACATCATACAGTTCATGCTTTATTTGCTTTAAAATATAGAACAATTGTTATATACATTTTATTAATAAATTGTATTTTGCCTTTTTTTTATTTTTTATTAAGGTGAGAAAGAATGTGACTGACTGTGCTCTGACAGAGAATGACATCTCAAGCGCTGAAGAGATGGTGGAAGGTTTCACTTAGACCAATGCTTGTGGCAACAAATATCATGTGTGAGGAAAAGAATCCCACCATTTCAGTGGTTGCTCCTCTTCATGCCCAACTGCTGCGAGACACAACCAGCACTGAAGAAGATTCCCCTCTGGTTCGAGAGATTAAGGGAGCCATCAATCAAGACCTTTCAAAGAGATATCAATCAGAGGTGGAAAAAGATCTCCTACGCATGTCCTCAGCCCTGGACCCTAGATTTAAATCCCTTTTATTTCTGTTACCTGAAGAAGTGCAAGACACTTATGCAAAACTACAGTCAAATGCTGCAGCTTTAAAGGAGGATGATCCAGTGCCTTGTGGTGATGTTCAGGGGGATTTAGAGGAAGAGGAGACCTGCACAGCAAAGAAAAGAAAGTCTGAACTTGTTGATCTTCTTGGTCAGACCTTCAAGAAGACCTCTTATGTCTCTACATCAGCAACCTCAATTGCAGAGAAGGAGATAAAACAATATCAAGATGCTCCTTCTCTGCCTCTCACTGAAGATCCACGGTTGTGGTGGAAATCTCAGCAACATGTGTTCCCTCTCCTCTCCAAGCTGGCCCATATGCATTTGTGTATTCCTGGGACCAGTGTAGCAGCTGAGAGGGTCTTTTCAACTGCAGGAGATATCATCAGTGCCCAAAGAAGTTCACTCACTCCTGAACATGCTGACCAACTCCTCTTTCTCAAGAAAAATATGAACATATAAAACACATCACATTAAGCTGTTTTCTATTTTGTTCTGATTTTTTGTTTTTGGATGCACTTTAAGTTGGGTACATTTTAGATTTACTTTATCCCTGATATATTTATTTTTTATTTGAAAGCAGTAGCCCAAAGGTTTATGTTTCTTGCACTTAACAGTGTCACTGTTCATGTTTATGAAGGACAATCATATAGTATTGTTTACACTGTATCTGTCCTCAGCCTTACAGCTATTTTGCACCCAAATGGTGTCACCGTTTGTCGAAGACATAGTATTACTACTTATTGCAGCAATGTTACACTAAAATAGTGTCTGTGACTGTTTTGTTGCAACTGATAAGACACAAGTTTTTTTTGTTATTGTGTTTCATCCAAAAAAATAAATGGAGATTCATTTTCCTAATTAAAAAAAATGTATTTCGATTTCTTAAAACATGATATATTGTGAGTTATTACTGATAATATATCGATTATCGCAGCATCGCCATATCGTGATATTATCGGTATCGTGAACAATGTATCGCGTATCGTATCGTGAAGTACCCAGCGATTCCCAGCCCTACTTTTTAATATAAAATATTTCAATTTAGTATAGGAGATTGTATGTATTGTAATATTGCATGTATATTCAAATCAATTTCTGCTAATTGGGTTAAAAATGCAAAGAAGGTCTGCGCCCTAAAAAAAAAAAATTATTGACAGGAGATATTGACAAACTTTTCGGCTCTTTGCCTTCGTCAGTCTATTGATTGCTAATTGGGTTAGACCAAACCCTAGGGTTAGACTAACCCATGACCCTTTTCACATTTCCGGGCTTCTCGAAATGAAGAACTTGTCAAACTTGGAAAGTGGTGAATGAGAGAGTACATTAAATATGTTTTTCATGTTCAAATTTGCTCACATAGAAAAAGAAAAACTACACAATAGTGTTTCCCACACTTTTCAAAAGAGGAAAATATAGAGAGCGATTGATAACGGCAGTCAGAAGAGAGAAAGATGTCAATTTTACCATCAGTCCCAAAGCCTCTGTATTAGAAACACCTTCACAGCAGCGTTGCCTAGTTGTTGTTTTTATGTTTGTTTGTTTTTTTGTATTTTGATGTAAAGGATACACTAAAGTATAGTGTTATAAATGTCCATGATAATAAAAAATGAAAATATAAGGATTTGCAGGATTTCCAGGATTTGCGATGCCGAGATGACAGTTAAAACGCGTCATCCCAGTCTTTGAAAAAGGTCAATAATCCCAGATTAAATATGACTTTTTTCACTAAGTAAAGTGTGTGTGTGTGTGTGTGTGTGTGTGTGTGTGTGTGTGTGTGTGTGTGTGTGTAGTTGTAAAAAGTGTGTATATATATACTTATGTGTATAGCAAATAATAGCATAGCTATGGAAATAACTTGGCAGATAATAGGCGGATAAATGAATCAATGAACTAAAATTAAAAGTCAGCTCTTCTCTTAAGATTGTACAAAAAGCATGAAAAAATAAATATTTCTCAAAAAGAAATTACTCAAGACCTCATAAATTAGTCTAAAATAAACAGTCAAATTTTCAGTAGAAACCTTTGAGCAGTTGGTTTAAGAAGCATAGAACACTGCCACACTTCGCAACCATTAGCATACGGTGGATTTTATCTTTTTAGATTTTATTCGGCCTTTCACACCTTATTTTTCTGTGACTGTCTGTGAAAATAATTCTTGAAAAAGATGAACTGTCAGATATTCACTTATGTGAGATGAATATCTGCTATAAAAAGTGGTGTCAAGCATGAACTTCAAGTAGAATTATACACTAACTAAGAATGAATGCGTCACAGTTGAGTCACCAAATGAAGAGGAGAGGAATCTATAGCAGTCCTTCTTTTAATAAACTCAAAACAATGAAGATAATCTACACTGCAGCACACATGGTGCAATGTAAAAGTGTTATACACAGGCAAGCAAACAAAGGGAGCTAAATGAAACACAGGTGAACCTAATTAGGACCAAACTGACTAGCATGGTTAACATGTAGCTCCACGTTCCTAGAAAAGCAGCCAACAGTTTGTTTGCAAAGGAACATTCTCTCAACCCCAGTTCAACATTACACACGGATTAAGTGTTGGAGTATTTTTGTGGCTGTCTGCTCACGGATTAAGGACAACTTTTCAGCTATACGGTAATGTACATTTGCTGGTTTTGGCGTGCATTTTTCACTTTCTCCGTTCTTGCAAATATTGACTTGATTTAGTACAACTAAAAAAAGTTAGTTTAATCAAAAGTATGAATATTTTGTCTTTTATTTTACCTGCCCTTGTGAAAAAGTAAACTTTAGCATGCTTTTATGGAAATAAAACTTTAAAATCTACATAAGTGCAAGAATGTAGTGTTTTCAGACTTAATTGCATGTGTAGGCCTATGCAATTAAAGGAAAATGGATTATAGTTTAAATGCAGTTAGCTGAAAAAGTCATTTGTTTGACCCAAGCACATCTTTATATGTAATTTCATAATTACTTGTTATGTCTTAGAAATATGGTTACTGAATTTACTGGGTATTTATGGTCAACTAAAATATACTTTAATATAATTTCTGTGTAACTTTATATTTAATATTGAATAACATATGGCAGCTCAAATTATAATGATGTACTATGTTAGTCGACACATAAAAATGAGTCTACTTCTTTGAAGCACAAAAAAAAATATTAAAACAATGTACTTTGCAATAATGTCAAGCTAAAAGTTTTAATTTAATGTTCCATTTTTAAAAGCAGTCACGCCTGCCAGCCAGAGAGCTACGAAAGCCACAAGAGGGCTCTAGTCCTTTTCCATTTCCATAAACCTTTGCCTGGACTCATTATAGTGTGATTACATCCACCTGTGTGTCATTGGCTTGTTAATGTATAAGCCCCCTGGTGGCCATCATATGCACTAATGTAAGGTATGGTATGTACACTTAAGTGGTTTGTTATAAATTCATCAGTGTTAAATTATCTGCAAGTAGACCTACAGTTTTAATATACTTTCAAGATTTTAAGTGCAAGTACATGTTCAATACAAATAAGCACAGTTTTTCACAAGGGTACATGACAATTCAAAAATATACAATTACTTTTATATGATTTTCCCTTGCAAACTAATCTGGTTGTGCTATTTTACTTAATGCAACTTCAGCTCTCAAAGCTCCCTGGAACAAAGCTTTAAACTTTATTCTATCAAAAATACTACGTTCTTAAACGGCATGATTTCACTGAATCCACTCTTCATTGTAGGCTTTAAAGATCAACATGGAGAAAATCATCCTACAAATCCCTCTGATATTGCTGGTGCTGCATATACAAGGAGGAGAGTTCTCTAAAAATCTAGTTTGTTCGATTGCCGTTGCTCCACAGCCGGAAGTCGTGGAGTTCGACAACACCATTTATGCCACTTGTGAAATAACTCCCAGCCCCAATTTACCACCTTACCAGCCGAAAATCTATGGGCAAATCCTCTTCAAGCAGCTCTTCCCCAATGGAGTTTTAGAAGTGAAAATCAACCTCCGTGGTTTGCCTGCCATCGATCATCAAAAGCTTGCCATTGACATCCATCGGTATGGTGACCTCAGTCAAGGCAGCGTCACTGTTGGTCCTCATTACAATCCCAATGGTGTTGACCACCCTCATCATCCTGGAGACCTGGGCAACTTTGCTTCTGAGCAAGGAGTTATAAGGCAGTTCCTGAATCTCCCAGAGGCCAAGCTCTTCGGGGCTCATTCCATTCTGGGATGATCGGTGGTGGTTCATGAGAAGGAGGATGATTTGGAAATGGGGTCAGATGAGGAAAGTGAACTGATTGGGAATTCTGGACAGATAATTGCCCTAGGCGTGATTGGTATTACTAGTCCAAGTCTGTGGCAGAAGACTGAACTGCCCCCCAAGAAAAGCTGTGGAGGATGGCACTGAGTTGGATATGGTGGAAAAGCAGATTCAAATAGGATAATCATGATTTTCCTTGTGTAATCTTAGTCTGTGTCCTACATTAAAGTGATACTTAATACCCTGAAAGTATATCCCTAGAGCTATTGCCATAACAAACACTTTCAATGCTTTTAAAAGGTCCTGGCATTCAACAATTCATGTTTTTGTTTTGTTCTTTTCAGAGACTTTTTGGCCATAGATTCCAGTAGTAAATGGCTCGACTCTTAAAAATATACAGGTCCTTCTCAAAAAATTAGCATATTGTAATAAAGTTCATTATTTTCCATAATGTGATGATAAAAATTAAACTTTCATATATTTTAGATTCATTGCACACCAACTTAAATATTTCAGGTCTTTTATTGTTTTAATACTGATGATTTTGGGCATACAGCTCATGAAAACCCAAAATTCCTATCTCAAAAAATTAGCATATCATGAAAAGGGTCTTTAAATGAGCTATTAACCTAATCATCTGAATCAACTAATTAACTCTAAACACCTACAAAAGATTCCTGAGGCTTTTAAAAACTACCAGCGTGTTTCAGTACTCAAAACCACAATCATGGGTAAGACTGCCGACCTGACTGCTGTCCAGAAGGCCATCATTGACACCTTCAAGCAAGAGGGTAAGACACAGAAAGAAATTTCTGAACAAATAGGCTGTTCCCAGAGTGCTGTATCAAGGCACCTCTGTGGGAAGTCTGTGGGAAGGAAAAAATGTGGCAAAAAACGCTGCACAACGAGAAGAGGTGACCGGACCCTGAGGAAGATTGTGGAGAAGGACCGATTCCAGACCTTGGGGGACCTGCGGAAGCAGTGGACTGATTCTGCAGTAGAAACATCCAGAGCCACCGTGCACCGGCGTGTGCAGGAAATGGGCTACAGGTGCCGCATTCCCCAGGTCAAGCCACTTTTGAACCAGAAACAGCGGCAGAAGCGCCTGACCTGGGCTACAGAGAAGCAGCACTGGACTGTTCCTCAGTGGTCCAAAGTACTTTTTTCGGAAGAAAGCAAATTTTGCATGTCATTCGGAAATCAAGGTGCCAGAGTCTGGAGGAAGACTGGGGTCCATCAGTGATTGTCTGGGGTGCCATGTCAGCTGCTGGTGTTGGTCCACTGTTTTATCAAGGGCAGGGTCAATGCAGCTCGCTATAAGGAGATTTTGGAGCACTTCATGCTTCCATCTGCTGAAAAGCTTTATGGAGATGAAGATTTCATTTTTCAGCACGACCTGGCACCTGCTCACAGTGCCAAAACCACTGGTAAATGGTTTACTGACCATGGTATTACTGTGCTCAATTGGCCTGCCAACTCTCCTGACCTGAACCCCATAGAGAATCTGTGGGATATTGTGAAGAGAAAGTTGAGAGACGCAAGACCCAACACTCTGGATGAGCTTAAGGCCGCTATCGAAGCATCCTGGGCCTTCATAACACCTCAGCAGAGCCACAGGCTGATTGCCTCCATGCCACGCCGCATTGAAGCAGTCATTTCTGCAAAAGGATTCATGACCAAGTATTGAGTGCATAACTGAACATAATTATTTGAAGGTTCACTTTTTTGTATTAAAAACACTTATTTTATTGGTCGGATGAAATATGCTAATTTTTTGAGATAGGAATTTTGGGTTTTCATGAGCTTTATACCAAAATCATCAGTATTAAAACAATAAAATACCTGAAATATTTCAGTTGGTGTGCAATGAATCTAAAATATATATATATATATATATCATTACATTATGGGAAATAATTAACTTTATCACAATATGCTAATTTTTTGAGAAGGACCTGTATGTAGGGTGAATGCAGGTAAAGTGGACTATCTGGTAAAGTGGCCAGTTTAAGTACTGTGCTCAATGGGTTTTCACTTTTAGAGCATGACAATGGTCTCTAAATTGACACGATTTCTCTAAAAAAAAAATGGCTTTGGTTGATGCAATATGACACTGGTGGGCAACTCTAATGGTTAAAGGTAGAAAACCCTCTGACACAAGATTTTATTTTCTAAATAATAAGGTTTCTTACTGAATGTAAACCAATGTGGGACTCTTCATGGTTTGTTGCTTAAATATTGCTGACCCTCTTTGGCTGAATGTGTTAGATAAAGTGAACCCCAAAGTTTTGGGTAAAGTGGGTGACCTTAAACCTTCAGCAATTATACTCTAAATTGACATTCACTGGTTATTGGTAGGAAAAAGCAGATATTAAGACTAGGAATTAAGTTCAATCTGTGGAGTGAAGAAAGGAGGACAGGAGCAAAATGTAGATGCAAAATAACTCTTTAAATGTGGAGACTATTTGAGTTCAAATTGTTTAGAGAAATCCGACAGAGAAAAGTTTTACAATGTTACCATTTTAAATGTTCCTTCTATTGAAGATGTTGCACTTGCTGTAGTCCCATATCTTTTTTCTACTATTGTATAGTTAATTTTCATCCAGATTTCTGAATATTCTGATATCTGGATTTCATTATATTTAATGTCAACATAACATGTTCTATCAGTTGTTTTGAATTGTACACATGGATTGAGTGAACAGATGAATTGTATTCATCATAGTCTAGGCCACATGCTTTTGGGTTTCTTAAAAATATTGAATGTTTGTTTGATAATGTGTGTTAAATCATGTGTTTTTAATGACAAAACTGGATCATTTTTGATAAATCAGGGATGGCTCACATTACCTGACCAGTTGGCCCATTTTACCTAAAAAGAAATTTGTCTTGAGTGCATGATCTCAAAATGTTTATTGGTATACCTTGAAAATAATGCATATCAACTGTTAAAATTTAATTATTAGTTGTTTGTTATTCGCTTTGGTACTATTTTCACAAGTCTTAGAGCTAATATCACAACAGATCATAAATGCACTTTTTTTTCAAACCTTTCATGTTTCCATTTGTATTTGTACGATAATCGAAATCACCAAAGTATATTTTTCACTACACAAAATAAGTGTCATCTATATAAATGTTTCATTCACAGTAGCTGCCTTTCATAATGCTATTACTATCAAACTTTTCATTTGTATCTCTTTTTATTCAGTTTAATACCATTGTCTATTTTTTAATCCAACTAATCTTAATGGTTAATCAATCATTTGGTACATCTATAGATTTCTATATACAGATTCTATAGATGTAGTTTCTACTTTGTTTGCCTGCAGTTTCTGATACAGATACCAAATTAAATGAATTCTCTTTACTTTATAAGGGATTTTTCTTAGATTATAACCACTTTGTTCTGTGTGTCTGTGTGTCCTGGTAAACTATACATTATTGGGACAAAATGTCTCTACAAAGATGGCAATATCCAAAATCCTTGTCCTTGTGGGGACATATACTGTAGGCCCATAAGGAAAACGGCTTATAAATTATACTCCAGTAAGTGGTTTGTTACACTAAATCTTGATAGAAATAATACTTGCATCATGGATCTTTGGTGCTGAGCAAGAATGTGTGTGATGATCCTCGCTGGGTCCGTGAGTTTGAAGCGTTCTTTCAGTTCTTCCGGAGAACGCGTCGTTCGCGGGAAGTTTAAAAGGTTTACTTGAAAGCAAAGTTGCTGGAAATTCAGGCTGATTCACCCGGTCACATAAGCCCCTTTCACACAAAGATTCCGGAAAATACACGGATAATTTGTCCCGGGATAGTTTGATTTCTGTTCATCCACACTACCAGGGATTTTCTGGAATCAGTGTGTGTTCACACACATCCTGTAAAGATACCGTTAATACATGTGACATGGCATTCATTCTGCCTTTATTTCACACAGGGTCTATTCCAGGACTGATCCCAGCAATGTTGCTAGGGGAAATTAGGAATTTTTTTTTACAGTATTGTAAACATGGATAATGTAACAAACTAGTTAACAGTAGATAGTGTAATTCTTGTTTTTATTCATTTTTTAAATACATTTAAAAAAAAGAAGACATTACAAAATAAATTTGGAAGGGTAAATCCCAGCGTTTTCTCTAGTTTATTCTAGTTTATTCTAGTTTATTTGAGAAGTTCCACAAATTCTTGGACATTGGTAACTGTATTTTTGTGAGCTCTCAGGCCGGTTCACATGAAACACCTTTCAAGCCTTGAGATGTAAGCATTGAGATGTAAATGACTGTGGGGGGATGAGCTCAATCCACACACACATGAAGTGACCTATGTTAGAATATCAAGGATAGTAATGAGTTATGGTCAAATCATTCAATAATTTATACCACAGTCTTGAATATCTTTTAATTTTAGAGTTTATTTGACGTATTAGGTTTTTAGTTTTGTCATAACATGTACAACGAGTAAAGGGAGGGCGCTAAGATCGATCCTTGTGGAGGTGAGCGACAGAAGAGGAGAAATTACCTATCCTGACCAAAAACTTTCTTGCCCATAAATAAGATTGAAACCAGTTAACAGTTAAAAAGATATTTGAAGTAATTTTCAAACTAAAGTAATACACTACACATATAGTTGATGTCGCTTTGTCAAAAAAAACAACCCGCGAACACGTAATACTCATGAAAGTGTGAACATGTGATCATAAGTACGCATGTGAACATGTTATATGCTTGTGCTTTACCAGCCTGATCTCATGAAAATGCATCTCTATAGCACGCATTGTGTTTATCGTGCAATTTTTACGTGAAAATTCGTATTTTACGTGCATATGATACGCACTTTATTGCGTATAATACACACACACCCCACACCACTAATCCTAACCAAACGTATAATATATGCGTACCCCACACCACTACTAAACCTACTCTAAACCTACCCATGCGAATCATATGCACGTAAAAACTCCTTTTCACGTATAAATTGCACGATGAACACAATGCGTGCTATAGAGACGTGGAATGACGTACCATTTTCACAAATTCACATCTATGTTGTTTACATGCAGATAGTAAAGGCATCGTTTTCAAAACCTTGCACTTTTAAACTCGTTTTTAAAAGCTTGCATTGTCAGGCCCCCAAAATGGCATTTTCGTATGCCATCTTAGATTTTTTCTTCTCCTTGAAACAAGCAAAACAATTTTTGATGAATCGAATATGTTTAACATTCCACCCTGTTAGGTTTATAGATCTAACAGGGTGGAAAATTCTGAGCTAAGTTAGCCATAGCACTTTGAGTGATCAACATTTTTAGGTCTAACCTTCTACAGATGAACAGAACTTTTATAACTATGTCAGATTTGTTTTTACATTTTTTTGATAGGACAAACATTCTCCATAACATAGCCTAACAGGGTGGAACTTTAAGGGTGGGACAAGCAGGATAACATTTCAAAAACTAAAAAAAAAAGTTAGGAGTGAGAGCTGAAGCATACCTCAGTTTGTAGTTGAATTCCATCAGGTAAAAGAAAAGAAATTTCACTTCTTGAAAATGGTCTCAAGGAAATTGCAGTTGGATTTGGAAGGCAAAAAAGTACATACTAACAGGGTAGAAGATGACTTCAGGTACGCAGTAATTGAAGAAAATTTTAAGAAAAAGACCTATATTTCCACATGATTTATATGTATGATTAGAGGCAATTTAGCCTAGTCTATAACATAATTTAAAAATATTATGAGGTTTTTGTCATTTCATGGTTTATATTTCTTGCAGAAGTTGATTACTGTGCACTGAGGACATGATGTAATTGAATGCATACATCAATTAAAATTGTGTAAAATACAAAATAGTATTTTTAATGTCTATTATCTCTGATTAAATGGTAAAGAATACTTAAATCTACAATTTAAGCCATTTATTATAAATATGCGACTCATTTTAGAGAAAATATGAGTAAATAAATCATTGGGACAGGAAAGTCACCGCATACCAGGAATGACCCATGTATCTATTTTATATTTATGTAGATGCGCTGCCGCGGAATAACACTGACAAGTCATCTGCCGAAATTACGTTAGCTAATCTAACGTTACTGGCTTGATCAGTCACACATGAAAGTAATCAGACCAACATATGTTGCGATATTTCAAAATATATACTGTAATTGAGTGTGTATATACCATAAACAGTGACATGGTGAGGTGTTTCTCTCTCTCTCCTACTGTTTGAAAAACGCGGACCTGTGATTCCGCTTTGCGAATCGCAAATCAAGCAGTGATTGACAGCGCTCTGATCCAATGGCGTTGGGCATTGTCAGGTTGACAGTAAATCTAGCCCAATGATGTTGGGGGGGCACCAGGGGGGCCAATCATATTTCAGGGGGGGCCAGTGCCACCCCGTGCCCCCCTTCTAGACACGCCCCTGCTATTTATCCCACTTTAGTTTTGTTAATTGTTCATTTGAGTAGGCCTTTTTATCATATATACACTTTTTTTCTGGTTTACTGTGTTCACAGAAGCACTGCGGGTGCTTGATGTGACGGTGTGTGAATCCGCATGTTCTGTTGTTTATCCTGCTATTTGCACATGTAAATCTACATTTTTGAGGTATTTGAATGGGTCACAGACACTTCATTCCATTTAATTCTAATCTAACCTTCACATCATGTAAGTTAACTGATGATTACTGGTTAACAAGCATCAGCTGTCAGTCAGAAAAACATGTTAAATGAACATCCCTACTTCATATATTTCAACTGAACCAACTAAAAATGTTCAGTGCAGCAAGTCAACAAAACATTTTGAGATTGACCTCCAAAATCTTTACAGTGTGTTTGTGATGGCAAGAAATGTACAAAGCAGCCACACTGGTATCGTTCTTTACCATCCAACTGGGGACCGAGTTCATTTTGATTAATAAAATAATTATTCTGCATTAAATCATAGAAATCGTTACCTTAAAGAGCTATTTTCTGTCATAATCCCTAAAGGGACTGCATAACAAAGCATAGAAAGTATCTATGAAGAGAGAGCGTTAATTAAGAAAAATAATATTAAGGATGATAAGAGGCGTCTTTTCACCTCTGCTTTTGAACTGTTGCCGCCGGGCCGTCTGTATTTTTTATTTTATTTTTATTTTATTTGTTCCTGCAATGGAACTGTGTGTGTGTGTGTGTGTGTGTGTGTGTGTGTGTGTGTGTGTGTGTGTGTGTGTGTGTGTGTGTGTGTGTGTGTGTGTGTGTGTGTGTGTGTGTGTGTGTGTGTGTGTGAACAGTGAAGTGAACTGTGAAGTGAATTGGCAGTGAAGTCTGTCTTCATTATGTAACTTTATATATATATAGTTAATATATAATTATATATATAAATAATTAAGTTAATATATATATATATATATATATAATATATATAGTTAATAGGCAGCCAATACTATCAGTCGCATTATAAATATCTTGGAGTTCTTGACAATTAGCTTAAATGGGATATGTGGAACGGTCATATAGTGTAAGTATAAAGCCACAACAGAAAATTAATTTCTTAAAGCAATAACTTTCCTGTAATGTCCACAACATAAAGCTTCTGATGTTTTATAGTGCTTTCATCGAAAGTATTATGATATTCAGTATTATTTGTTGGTATGAGGTACAGACAAAATTATTAAGAAAAGTGGTAACAATGGCAAGTAAATTGTTAGGGACTGCATAACCAAGCATAGCAAGTATCTATGAAGAGAGAAAAATAATATTAAAGTCCCTGTAAAGGCGATAATAATAAAAAAATACTAAACACATTATAAATGTTAGAAATGTATTGCTAAAACATATTACAAAGACTGTGAACTGTGAAGTACTGAATTGTGGAATTAGACCGTTAAACAGTTTTTCACCATTGCTATTTTCTGGATTTTTTTGGCGGGTCTAAAACGGGGCTCGATGACGCACTGGAGCCCTGAGCCCCTGGACACGCCCCTACTTGATGACGCACTAGAGCCACTGAGGCTGGCCGTTCCACTAACAATATAAATAGAGCACATTCACATCAGTTTGCCGCTCAATCGCGAGTTACTGTCAGTACTATTATTTGTTACTACAGCGTACAGTTCGCTAGCTAGCTATGTCTTCGTCACGGAAATGCGTACTACCTGGATGCGATTATGTACAAAACAGATTGGTGTCCTTATTTAAATTTCCTAAACATGATCACATCAAGAAGAGGTGGATTAATTTTGTGAAGAGCCACCTTGATAGAGAGCTGAGGATCACCACCAAAACCCGCCTCTGTAGTGATCATTTCACACGGTATAGTTTTATAAACTTTCGTCGGAGACAACTGGGATTCACTGATAATCCGCTGTTACTGGTTAATGGGGCCGAACCGACTATCTCCCGCCTCGGCCTTCATCCTCCAATCGCGCCGACAACTGGTGTCATCATCGGCAGTGCGTGCCCACCAATGAGTGTAAGTTGCCTTGTGTGCTTATGTTATAATTAACCTAATAAGCTGCTAGGAGCATCCATTCCGGCTGTAGCGGGTGACAGTTGAGTGTGGCAACGGCAGCTGTCCCGCGAGTGGGTGTGGTTACAGCGCAGCCAGCGGACACGCACCCAGCGTTTGAGAGCAGAGACTACTGCTCATTTTTTCAAGATTTTGATAGCTTATTTTATGTATTTGCTGGCTTTTTTTATCATTCAAATTTGGCTGGGTGGCTAATAACAAATTTTTCTGTGATATGACAAACTCAGAACACATTTTGACTTTACAGGGACTTTAAGAATGATAAGAGCGTCTTCTCGCCTCTGCTTTTGAACTGTTGCTGCTGGGCCGTCTGTATTTTTTACCCGTTGAATGAAAATGAATAAAACAGATTCAAAGTTTTTAATTAAAAAAAATATTTTTTTACATTTTTGATAACTGATGGTTTGGTCATTCTTTTTTTTATATTATATTGTATATGTTTATCTATGCATATTGTGATCTCTGATGCCTGTGTGATTTCCATTACACGAGAGTAGATGTTAAAACTTCATGCTGATTTGTACTCGGCTTTCGCCAAGATAAGCACCAACTAAGACATGGCTTTACAGTAACCTATGCTTCTCCATCCATTTACGCTTCTTTCCATATGGTGATGTAAATCTCCTTCTGTCTAGTGTTAACACGCGTCAGCACACACAACGGCTCCAACCACAGTGAGGTCCCCCCATGACAACCGTCTGGATTGAGCTGAGTAGGGGACATCTCTAGGGTCTTCAAGTGGGCACATTCCGTCCTCAGTGTTTCTTCGACTAGCCCACGACACCTCAAGAGGGCTCGACAGTGACTCTGGCGTCCCAGAGTCACCCCCCTCCGTCCCCCACTCAACTCAGCCCAGTTTACTGACCTCTACATCCCTCCTGCTGCTGAGACCATATATATGCTGAGACATATATATATATATATATAAGTTACATAATGAAGACAGATTTCACTGCCAGTTCACTTGTCACGAACACACACAGGGAAAGACAGATCCATTAGCAGTATGTTTAATAGGGTAATCCGTACTCACAATCCAGTCCAAGCAAGGGTCAAAATCCAAAAAGGCCGTCCAAAACATAAAACACCAACAAGACTCAGGAAAAGGCAGGGCACAGAAGTGTGAGGACATAGAACAACGACTCCATGACAAACACTAAAACAGACAGGGTATACACACAGAACAAACAAGTTGATGGGAAACAGCTGAGTGCAATGAACTGATGAGTGACAGACAGAATGCTGGGAAATGAAGTTCCAAAGTGAATGACACCGTGGAGAAGGAGGACCTCTAGTGGACACCAGGGAACACAAAACCAACAATGTGACATAACCCCCCCCCCCCCCCCCCTCTACGGAGTGGCTACCAGACGCTCCAAGACCGACAAAAAACAAACAAAACAAGAGTCCAGGAGGGAGGTGGAACGTTGGAGGATCAGGGGGAGGGATGGGGGGCCAGCTCCATGAAAGGGAACAGAGACAGGGGGTTATGGTTTAGCGGGCGGCCAGGGCGAAGCGGAGACGGTTTAGCGGGCGGCCAGGGCGAGCAGAGACGGTTTAGCGGGCGGCCAGGACTGAACAGACGACACCGGCTCAGGAACAGCAGACACTGGCACCGGCTCAGGAACAGCAGACACCGGCTCAGGAACAGCAGACACCGGCTCCAGCTCAGGAACTGCAGACACCGGCTCAGGAACAGCAGACACCGGCTCAGGAACAGCAGACACCGGCTCCAGCTCAGGAACAGGAGACACCGGCTCAGGAACAGCAGACACCGGCTCAGGAACAGCAGACACAGTCTCCGGCTCAGGAACAGCAGACACCGGCTCCGGCTCAGGAACAGCAGACAACGGCTCCGGCTCAAGAACAGCAGACACCGGCTCCGGCTCAGGAACAGCAGACACCGGCTCCGGCTCAGGAACAGCAGACACCGGCTCCAGCGCAGGAACAGCAGACACCGGCTCAGGAACAGCAGACACCGGCTCCGGCACAACGGACACGGAAGGTCTGAAAGGCATCTCCAGGATCTGGGCTAAACGTTCTAAATAGTCGGTCAGTGCCCTCGTGGCCACGAGAATGGGCATCTCCTGATCTGTCTCCGACTGGGCAGATGTGGCCTGAACCGTCTCTGGATCGGCAGACGTGACTTGAACAGTCTCTGGATCGGCTAGACGTGAACCATCCTTAACTTGGCAGACGTGACATGAACCGTCTCTGACTGGGCAGACGGGACGTGAACAGTCTCTGACTGGGCTGACGTAGTCTCAGCCTCAGACGTCACGCCCACGGAACGTTGGCTAAACGTCTGATGCATATAGTACACTTAACTGGAAACACTTCAGGAATGTCGAAGTCGTCATCTGATTGGTTGAATTTTATGGGATTTCCGGGGGGCGCGAGTGTCGCGTTTATTTTCGGTCCGCCGGGAAACAAAGCGCAGACGTGTGATTGCGGAAGAAAAACTGTTGTGTTTACATGAGTGACAATGAGCATTTATCAAGATCAGCTAAACGTAGGATTCTCAAAAGTATGCGAGGTTCACGGCATAGACTCTTAAAGATATGTCCAGGAGTTTTGTTTAAGGCACTTAGTGGAGACAAAAAGAGATATTTTAGTCTGTTTGCCGACGGGATTTGGGAAGAGTATTATTTTCCAAGCCTGGCCGACCCTTTGTCAGCATTTAGAAGGATTCCCAGCAGATCCAATTTTACTAGTTGTGTGTCCCCTCCTATCTATTATGGAAGATCAAGTGAAGTACCTAACTGCGAAGGGGATATCAGCCGCGTTTGCGGGCAAACAAGAAACAACAGACACTGACATCGCAGCTGGCCGATTCAGTATTAAAAAGTGGAGAGATATGCTTCAAACAGATGTTTACCGCGAGCGTCTCATCGGTATGGCTGTTGATGAAGTGCACACCATTGTTCTATGGTAACTAATGGTATTCTTTATTTAAATCCTATTTGGTTGTAGTGGAAATGTGTGCATACTTAAACAAAATCCTCTTGATTACTGTTGTCATTACATTTGTAGCTACTTGTAAACTTTGTCAGTTATTTATTGTGGGTATCCATTCAACTACAGCTGTATTACATAGAATGTCCTTTTTATTAATTATATTATATTATATTATATTATATTAATGAATGTCAGTGGTTATGTCATTATTTTATAAAAAATTTACATGACAGATAAATTATAAAAGTAAAACTGCATTGAATAAATACATGTTAATAATGAAATACATTATACTCACAAGAACAAATATAATAACAAATGTTCTTTGTGTCTGTGTTGCAGGGGGGAACGCCATGGCAGTGATGCTCCATTCAGAAAGTGGTGTGGTTTGGTTGGTGAGCTCAGATCACTCCTGCCTATCTCCTTACCAGTGCTGGCCCTAACTGCTACAGCATCTTTGACAACACGCAAGAAAATAATGAAGCACTTAGGACTACAGAATTGCTTAGAAGTTGTCAGAAGCCCTGATCGGAGCAACATCAGACCTGCAGTTAAAAAACTGTCTTTTGATGTAACTAATACATTTTCTTGGCTTATCAACGGACTCATGGTAAAGGGCCCACAGACTACACGTACTGTCATTTACTGCAAATCTATAACTGACTGTTCAATGCTGTTCCATGATGTGTTCCTTGCCTCCAACAACTCTGTTAGATGACACATTGCTAGTGCCAGGTGGGTGAACTGATCTTTGTCCAAGAAAGATCAGTTCCACAACCTGGTACTAGCAAGGTGTCATATAACAGAGTTGTTGACATGTTTCATTCAATGACATCAGACAGTGTCAAAAACAACATAATTCAGACTCTCAGAGACCCTCAGTCTGTCCTCAGAGTGGTGATAGCAACGTCAGCTTTGGGCATGGGAGTTGATTTGAAAAATGTACAACACATAGTTCAGTATGGGCCACCAAAAGACATCGAATCATACATGCAAGCATTTGGGAGAGCAGGGAGAGATGGCTCTATGTCCCATTCCCTCATTCTTTACCATGGAAAGCAGCTTATAGGCATTTCAGAGAAAATGCGTGAGTATGTCAGTAATGTCGCTTCTTGCAGAAGAACACAACTAATGAACTTGTTTGATGGGGAGGTTGTACAGCCACTTGCAGTAAAGCATGCTTGTTGTGACAATTGTGCGAAAATGTGTCAGTGCAAGGAAAGTTGTGATGGTAATGCCAGTGACCTGGAACTTCATGCTGCAAAGCCAATTGCGCACAAAGTGAGAACTGTCAGCAATCATCAAAGGGAATCTCTCCGTCAGATGTTGATGGACAGGCTTGAGGGAGACGTGGATCATGGACTATGTGGAAAGATTTCAGTTTACCACACATTGCAGGAACACTACTCAACAAAAGACCCAATGATTAATGAGACACTAGTCATGTGAGACACTGTTTTGCATTGATGACATAATTTGCCAAGTTCATGTGTACGATTTCAATCATGCCAAGATCATTCTTGAAACTGTGATGGAGTTTTTTGGAGACTATGAATCAGACATGGACAGTAACAGTTTTGATGACAGTGTCAATGTCTTTGAATTTGAAGCGATGTCATTACATGACTGAATTAAGTCTCAGTTATATGGCACATGTAAGAGACATTTGATTTCTTTAATGTTTATGTAAATATGAACTGCTTTATTTCATAACTGAATGTGTTGTGCTACTTGTAATTGTCAACATGCTTTTTTTTGGTCAAAGTACAAACAATAAATATTCTTTGAATTACTGCATGTGTTGAGAAAATGTCTTCAAGCATGAAACGGCACTATATTAATAGTTTAATATAAAAGTAAAAGTAAAGCTTAAAACTTCAGTGTATATAAACATCTTTAATAAAATTCTGGACACGTTATATATTAGTGTATAAGTATTTATTTCTTGTAAACATATCAATCAGAATTGCAATTGACATGTATTTGTATTGTTGTGGCAAAAATTCTGTTAAACATCATCACTGCGTAAGAGACACTCAGAGTCAAATTAGCAAAAAGAAAAGTATTTATTCTTGCAAGAATAGGTCCAGTCTAGTACACAGAAGTTACGCTGTGCAAGAGAGTGACACCCAACAGGAAGATATGAGACAGCCTTTATACTGTTTTCAAGGTTCCTCCTCACCCGCTGTACCTTTCACCCACTCAGATAAGGTCCTTACTGCTGTTCAGTTTCTACTTAAAGACACAAACTGGTACTGAAATAAACTGGCCAAAACTGACCGTCCCTAAGGTCAGAGGTCCTGTCCCATATGTTCCTGAAAAGTCACGCACAAGCACGTACACACATATACTTTTATACATTGAATAGGTTCTTTCTCTTATGATACCTGTTTGGGATCAATGCATATTAAAATTTCTACAAAAATTCCCCCCTTTTTATCATTCAGATTACCCAATCATAATAATAAAAATAATAGAACAAATTTCAAGTCATTTCATCACACTTATACTCTTCATCTCTGGTTTTCACATAACTGACCACTCTCTTAAACATTTGTGAAATAACATTTGGAAAAGTAAAAAGCTTAGGCTGTTTTTGTGGGGATAGTCCCTTTAGTATTAGCAAGCAAGTAAAGACTTTATCTGAGGCCGGGCTGAATGAATAAGCACTGTTATTGCACTCCCGACCTAGGTCGGACCCTCAGTCACCTCAGTATAAACAAGAAATAGTGTATAGTTTAAGTAGGAAACACATCAATTTAACACCCTGGTTATCATTACACATCTTGAAACCCACATGGCATTTCAACAGGCTAAGAAATACGAAGAAATAAAAGTAGAATAAAATCCCTCATTTCGACCCCTCTCCTTGTACGTCATCACATAGCGGATAACCACAGCTTTTAACCTTCTGTTCATATCAAAAACATTCATAGAAAAAAAGAAAAAGAAAAGGAAACATACACTTTAACACATGTCACAGTAGCTCCCACTACTTGTATCATCATATTTTGTTCATCCTACTGAACAGACATCCCAGCTTTAACCAGTCTCTGTACTGAGCTGGAAACACACATTATAATTCATGGTAAACATAACATTATTGATAATCCTATCGCTGAAATTGGTAGTACAGTACCCCCAACGATTAACCAATCTTATCCATTTACCATCAGTCCACGCCCATTTCCATACATCGCCTCCATTTTCCTAACCATATTTTCTTAACTTTTAACACCATATTTAATAAAATCTATCCTGAAAAGGTTTTATATTTTTTTATCCATTCTTTTAACCAATGTAGTTGTTCAAAATTAACTCTAATATTTCAAATACGGACCATCTTTTAGCTTATTACCATACATATTCTCCCATGATCGGCCTTTCTTACCCTTAATGGACAGCCTAATCAAGTTTCTTCAATAATAATCCCTATAATTTACCTGAAATATTTTCTAATGAATCCTTAACCAATCAAATCATTTGATCTAAGCCCTATTTTGATTCAATCAAATAAAATCATCAAAATCATCACAAAAACAGATTATTTTGCTAAACTCAAACCATTAGTTGGTGCATCTTCCCCCAGGTGTGTTGGTCATCTCGTTTGCCCCATGGACATTCCGTCTTCACCAGGGTGACACTTTGCGTGCCGTAGCCATGGTCTTCCATCGCTGGTTCGGGAGGTACGTTACTAGCACGTCCTTGAATCCCTCACTTTGTGCTCTATTGGATGGTTGAGGCCTGTTGGTGTTGTCTAAGGTGAGAGGCTTGGACCCAGGTGTCCCACTCTCCAACCATTTTCTGATCATTACAAGGTTTGCCCCTTAGATCACGATGTACCCCTACTGGAGTGAACCATCTCCTGCTTTGACCTGTGAATGAAGACCTTAAGGTTTTGTTAGTGACCGCTTGTCTGGCCGGTCGTGCCTATTGGTGTGACCTGTGGAATTTTCACCATTTGTTCACCTTGCTGATGATATGCATAAAGAATTTCAAGTTTATTCTCAACACTTGTCCAATTCAACTCTGTTTCTTCTCATTTTACAAATCATCTTATCACTAAATAATTTCTTTCTCACTTAATAGCACTCAGAGTTCTTTTCCTCTGAAAAACCTTCAACCCACTTTGCTCATGTAAACAAGACAACATTTATACATTTAGAACAGAATCAGTTCTGTTTGATTCAATCCATCCTGACATCCTGCAAAAGGAAAATCTTAAGTTATGCGCTGCGCAGGTGTGGCCTTGTTTCTTTCTGCCACAATAACAATCTAGGCCAGGATAGTTAGTCAAATTCATCCATAACCATTATTTTATTGGGCACATTCTGCCAGGCATCAAAAGTCTGCATGCTCTGTAAAGAAAAACAAATGTCGAGGTTATTTTCAGATAGTAAAGTACACGTAGTTTCTTTTGTCTGCTGTGCTGCCACGGCCTTCGCTGCTGCATCTGCCCTGGCGTCTCCTGTTGAAACAGTCCAGCAATTTTGTTATCAGCGTGTGCGGCACACTTACAGACAGCAATTTTGTTAGGGAGAAGAATGGCTTCTTGCCAGGCTTTTACCCTATTAAGCCCCTTGTCCTCCCAACATATACCGTCCCTTAATAAACCAAATTTTGTCAATTGTTATCAAAATTTTTACCATCCCCCCTTTTGATGCAATGATTCATAAATGTGAAGGACTCTCTGGATAATTTGATATTGACTTAGCCAATATGTCACTTTGTTATTGCCTGCAAATCTATAACATTTTAGTTTATCTCAACCCATGATGGACAGCGCTCTACAACTTCACAAGTCCAATTTACATAAATGCTTTTAATCCATAGATTGATTCATAATTACCAGTAGCAGACAGAGCTGGATAACTAATCCATTTAAAGCTCATCCCATTTTCTGCATCATCTTGTCATCAGATTGACTCAAAACTATTAGCTTCCTTAAAACTTGTCATTTGCCTTAACCCATCTGTAATGATAAAACCCTCATTCCAGAGGTTAATGACACAATATACACACTATTCAGACGCAGTATTCGTACCCCAAACTAACACATACAAGACATAGAGTGCAGTCACCATCACACACAAACACATATTAGACACATATTTTAACTGTTCATCTTCAATGTTCGCTTTTCATTATATCATCTCTAAAAAGATTTAAATTTTAAGTAAGATTTTAAACTCCACATTTTACTGTAGCTTTTACCTAATTTTACATGGTCTCTTAACCAGTTACAAAGCATGTCTGTTCATTATCAATTTCATCTTAGAAAAGTCAGCTGAGTTGTTTTGGTTCATTATCACCATTTTGTTTCAGCTTGCTCTAGCAGGGCGATAACAGAAAGACAGACACAGTTACCATCCCTGCCTCCACTCAGACAGTCTCTCTCTCTCTAAACAAATAATCTTTTCAACAGCCTCCTAAGACTGTAATTTAGACAAAATGTAATATTAAATTTATTACATTAACCTTTTACCATTCACCTTGGATCTACTTCCTGCTCAGCTACTGTTCGGACGCTCTCGCTTACTGCTCCGCGCTTTGCTCTATCGCTTTTATATTTCTATATTTTATCTCCTTTTATCACCTAATTTTAACTTCAGCAAATCAGCACAGTGCTCAAACGTTTGGATTACTACAAAAAAAAAAGCAGAATTATTTTATTCAACCAGCCTCCCACTGAAAGCTTACATTCCGGGGAAGAGAAAACAAAACTGCCTACATTCATAAGGATAAGAAAATGCCTCCTCTGGAATCTACTTGCTGCTCCAACTGCCACAGACTTTTACAAAGGATTGCAATTCTTGAAACGAAGTTAATTGCGGGACCACCAAACCAGACGGAACACACAACAGAGCTTCGTCATGGACGTCCTCAGCATACAGCCGGTGAGTCCCATGAATCTAGTGCTTCTCGACAGGCCATACTGAGTGTAGAGAAACAAGCCGATCGTTTTACTAATCGATGGCACAAACAGGGTGCGAGACCCAAAGGCACTCGAGACATCAGATTGTCACGAGCATCACATATTACTGCAGTAGCATCCTCTACCCCAGATACGGCTCTGACAAGGACTGCAAACACTGGTCTCCTACCACCACCTGTACATCTTGAGAACAGATTTGAACTATTAATGAATGAGGAATCCCCAAATTTGATGAATGTGATCACACACAGACAGAATCAGCCAGTAGCTAACACTGATGCTAACTGGGGCTCAAGGTCGAGCAGACAGCGGCACTCAGCTCACAGTGCAGCCGAGCCCAGGACTCTGATAGTGGGCGACTCCGTAATCAGAAACATTAATAGCAGGGATACAACAACGTGCTGCCTTCCACAAGCAACAACATCTGATGTAAACAGGGAACTTCAGAACATTCTGATGAAACATAAGACTGCAAATCGACTCATCATTCATGTGGGGAAGAATGATATTCATAAAGAGCAGTCGGAACTTCTTAAAAAGGATTTCAATGAACTTTTTGAAACACTTAAAAGACTGAAAGTTCAAGCATTCATCAGTGGACCACTCCCAGCAAGAGGAACAAACAGGTTTTCACGGTTGCTTGGGCTTAATACATGGCTGCAAAAAACCTGCAATATAAAAGGAGTGAACTTTATTGACAACTTCAATCTTTTCTGGAGTCAGAGGCAACTGTTTCAACAGGATGGCCACCACCCAAACAAACTTGGTTCAAGAGTGCTAAAGGACAATATCTACTTCTCCCTCCATCATCCTTCTGCAATGTGTGCCAATCCACTCAACCTGAATGGCACACACACACCTGGATACAGTATGAATGACCACAGGATTTCACTTCAGCCCCTGAATGGACATGCGGTTGACACATCACACAAGGACAGTGATAACACCACTCAGCCACAACAACCTCTGCTCACGGACACAATCTCAGCTGAGCCCTGCCCACAGAGCTCACCACAGACAGACTGTGACATACCAGCACTGCTCCAATATACAGCACCCAAGGACGACTTTCTGGAAAACAGCCAGGGAAACCAGGACAGCATACTACAGCCTCCAATAACACCAGAGCAAAAATCACTCTCACCGGAAACATTATCACTCTCTCCAGCATCTCCACTTCTGTGCTTCTCAGAGAAAATGGAACAACTGGTGCATGCTGGAACTAGACTATCCCACTCTTTTGCTGCGAGCCCCCAGATACCAACCAAAAAACGCCAGGCCCCACAACCACCAAAGCCTACGGGCCCAGCTCGCCCTCCCCCTCCCCCTGTGAGAGCTCTTCGGCCTCTGCCACAGCGCCAGGGCCCACACCCTCCTCCAGCGGCTCGAGGTGAACCAAAAACAACTGATACCAGCTCTCAGTGATATGTGTCGGGTCCCCACTATGATAACAATAACTTTCTCAAATGTTTACAGAACAAGCGGGAACCCAGTGTGCCTGTATCTTTTTCTATTGCTGTTCGATTACATGATAGAAAGTCTAAGGCCTTCAAAAGCCGTACAGCAAACCCATCTAATCTGGTGCCTATTACACGACATACCAAGATTGCTGTGGGGACAAAAAGTAAGACTGTTAAGTTAGCACTTTTAAACATCCGCTCACTTAAAAATAAATCACTTTTAGTCAACGACTTAACCACATACAACCTGGATTTTATGTTGCTAAATGAAACTTGGCTAGAAGAAAGTTGCAGTGCAACAGTCCTCAATGAAACAGCCCCTCCTAACTTTACTTTTATGAGTGTCTGCAGAGCTGTCAGAAGAGGCGGAGGTTTAGCTGCTCTTTATAAAGATGTCTATCAATGTAAGCAAATATCATTTGGGAATTACCCGTCTTTCGAATATCTGGGTATTGTGTTAAAAGGTGCTCCACGCATTTTATTTATCATTGTTTACAGGCCTCCAAAATACTCTCCAGCTTTTGCTGAGAACTTAACAGAACTGTTATCAACAATTTCCTCAGAGTTTGACTGCTTTGCCATTGCTGGAGATTTTAACATCCACATAGATAATGCAGAAAACAATATGGCAAAAGAAATCAAAACTGTTTAAAAAACTTTTGATCTGACTCAGCATGTACATGGAGCCACACATAATCGTGGACACACTCTAGATTTACTTATCAGTAAGGGTCTAAATATTTCATCAATTGTTATTAAGGATGTAGCACTGTCAGATCATTTTTGTATTTCCTTTGATATATTGATCTCTCCTGCCATTGAAGCTAGATCTGTGTCTGTCAAGAAGAGATGCTTAAATGAGAACACTAGTGTACTATTTATGAAGGCTATATCTTTAACACCAAGCATATCTGCTGACTCTGTTGATTTTCTCCTTGATTCTCTTTTAACTCAAAAGTTAAGAGTGTAATTGATGATATTGCTCCTGTGAAAGTCAGGAAGAAGAGTGGCAGACAAAAAGCACCTTGGAGAAACTCAACAGCAGTGCAAAATATGAAAAGACAATGCAGAAAAGCAGAGCGCATGTGGCGGAAGACAAAACTTGTAGTCCATTATAACATCTACAAAGACAGCATCCATGCTTTCAATAAGGAACTAAGCAAAGCTAGACAGACTTTTTTCTCGAATATTATAAACAGCAATATAAACAACACGCGCACTCTTTTTGCTACTGTAGAGAGACTGACAAACCCCCCAAGCCAGATTCCCAGTGAAATGCTCTCAGTGAGAAAGTGCAGTGAGTTTGCTTCTTTCTTCTCTGAGAAAATCAATAATATCAGAAAGGTGATCAGCTCATCCTTGAGTTGCGCTGGTGTCAGGCAGATCAGACAACAGCACGAGAAAGTAGCCACTATGTCTGATTTCGAAGAAATTGATGGCAAAATTTTGGAAGAAACCGTACAGCACCTAAAAACATCAACCTGCGCCCTTGACGCACTTCCCACATCTTTTTTCAAAAATGTGTTACACAGCTTAGAAGCAGATCTCCTAGAAGTGGTAAATGCCTCACTTCTCTCTGGGAGTTTTCCGACCTCCCTGAAAACTGCTGTTGTCAAGCCCCTCCTGAAAAAGAGCAATCTGGATAAGACCATATTAAACAACCATAGACCGATCTCAAATCTTCCTTTCATAGGCAAGATCATTGAAAAAGTTGTCTTCAATCAGCTGAACAAATTCTTAAGCTCGAATGGATACTTTGACCATTTTCAATCTGGTTTCCGACCGCACCACAGTACAGAGACCGCGCTCATAAAGATAATAAATGATATTCGCTTAAATACTGATACAGGCAAATTATCAGTGCTGGTACTACTCGACCTCAGTGCTGCATTTGACACTGTCGATCACAAAATACTTCTTGACAGGCTGGAAAACTGGGTCGGGCTTTCTGGGATAGTCCTAAAATGGTTCAGGTCATACTTAGGAGGCAGAGGTTATTATGTGAGTATAGGAGACCATAAGTCTGAGTGGACATCCATGACATGCGGAGTCCCTCAAGGCTCAATTCTTGCGCCACTCCTATTCAACCTGTACATGCTCCCAATGAGCCAAATAATGAGAAAGAACCAAATCGCTTACCATAGCTATGCAGACGACACACAGCTCTACTTATCCCTATCGCCTAACGATTACAGCCCCATTGACTCCCTTTGCCAATGCATTGATGAAGTAAACAATTGGATGTGCCAAAACTTTCTTCAGTTAAACAAAGACAAAACTGAAGTCATTGCGTTTGGAAACAAAGATGAAGTTCTCAAGGTGAACGCATACCTTCAGTCTAGGGGTCAAACAACTAAAAATCAAGTCAGGAATCTGGGTGTGTCTCTGGAGTCAGACCTTAGTTTCAGTAGTCATGTCAAAGCAATAACTAAATCAGCATATTATCACCTGAAAAATATTGCAAGAATTAGATGCTTTGTTTCGAGTCAAGACTTAGAAAAACTTGTGCATGCTTTCATCACCAGTAGGGTGGATTATTGTAATGTACTTCTCACTGGCCTTCCCAAAAAGACCATAAGACAGTTGCAGCTCATACAGAACGCTGCTGCTAGGATTCTGAGCAGAACCAGAAAATATGAACACATCACACCAGTCCTCAGGTCTTTACACTGGCTGCCAGTTACATTTAGGATTGATTTTAAAGTATTATTACTGGTATATAAATCATTCAATGGCCTAGGACCTCAATACATTGCAGATATGCTCAGTGAATATAAACCCAACAGATCACTCAGATCATTAGGATCACATCGGCTAGAAATACCAAGGGTTCACTCTAAGCATGGCGAGTCTGCTTTTAGCTACTATGCCAGCCGCAGCTGGAACCAGCTTCCAGAAGAGATCAGATGTGCTCCTACAGTAGTCACATTCAAATCCAGACTCAAAACACATCTGTTTAGCTGTGCATTTACTGAATGAGCACTGTGCCACTGTTCGTCCGACTGTTTGCACTGTCTTTTATTTTATGTTTTAATTATTCTGATTTCTGTATTTTATCTTTTATTCTAAACTGTTTTAATTATTCTGATTTCTTTTGATTATTTTAATTTCTTCTATGTAAAGCACTTTGAATTACCATTGTGTATGAAATGTGCTATATAAATAAACTTGCCTTGCCTTGCCTTGCCTTACCTTTGTTATCCAGACTCTTCTCAAATCTACAAAAGCCTCTTCATCTTTAGCCACCACCATGTCTAATGACCTTCAAAAGTTAAAACTATGTTATAGACATATTAGTTCAAAATCAACACTATGATTTTCCTTGCCCATAAGGCAACGGACATCAAAAAGTTTTATTACTGTCTCCACAACAACTAATGGGAATCACTTCATGGCCCTGACTGAACCCCGAAAGCCCATTCCAGTTAGCTCTTTATCTATAACCTCCATCAGGGTGTTGTCCCCCCTGGCATATTTTCAGACGCTTGTCACAATGAAAAACAAGCCATACAACTAATGCGGTTTCTGGGGAGTGGTATAGAGGAGCTTTGTTTCTGGGGCAGACTGCAGTAACTCGTCACCGCTTCATCTCCCCTTAACGGTATAAGGACGCTGCTGGCCTCACAGCTCCTGCTCAACTCTCATACCTGTCTCACATAACACACCTCCATTCAGGAGATGCCCAGTGACTTTACGTGACCCCCCCTGCCTTAGGTTGCCCCGTCTGGCCAAAGAAGGTCTTACCCGTCATAGAGATGGTCACTTGTGCCCACTGGTAACCGCTTTTTCCCATCACAGAATCTTTGACCGTTTTCTTCAACAAAATCTGTTGTTCTCTGGAGCTCAGGAAAGACACAATCAAGAGTAACCAGGGCCATTTGGACTGCCTAATAGTTGTAACACAGGGAGACAGGTTAATAACAACAGTATTTAATCACTTAAATCCATTAACCATCTTAAAAGCAGCAACCTAGCTACTCAGTGGATTTACATCACAACCGTACATTCAGTGTACATTTCCGTCGGCCCCGCCCCAGTTTCATGGTGGGGACTAAGATCAGACAAAGAAGTTACTGGTCCTAAAATAACCTAATCAAAGATGTCACTACAAATAGCTTATCACTTATGACACCGACTCAGGTAACAGCTTTTAGCTGACATTGGATGAGAGAGAGACATTGAATGAGAGAGGGACTGGTACACTGCACTCTCATGAACGTCCAACTTTATCTACCATCTTTTAACTCTATCCCAGCTTAAGGCATCTTTGCCAGATATTACATACGGTTTCAAATAAACATATTATTTATATTTGTCTTTTGCCCACACATCAGGAAATTTAGGCATTACAAATTTCCACTCAGATTGAGTCTGTTGCACTGGCAATTTCAGCCACAGCACACATCAGATTTAGATAAGCGAACTGTTTCATTACAGCCAATAGCAGACTTATCTTTTGAAAGCAAAACATCAGCTTCTAGCTCTTTCATGGTCAACTTTTCAAGCTGTTTGTTTAATCAGATGCCTTTCAACACATTTTACATTTAGCAACCGTTAATTCAGTAGCCTACTACTTCTGCTTATTTGTTCTTACATAAAAATAATTATTCTAGTTCTCAATAACGTTTCACATTTCTCAATCTCAATTACCATAGTTTAATATTTGACTTAAGTTTTCTCTTGGAGTTTATCAATCTCCAATTAGGATTTACTTTTTGACGAGGCAAGCACTCTCTGCTTGTGATACTTTTGCAGTTATTGTAAATCATCTGTGAGATTAGTCTCTCTATATACTCTAAAATCTTTTTTTAAATGTTTAATTACAACACAATCATCCTGTTAGTTACTTTGATATATTTTGCAACTCACATTTGTTGGAGTCATTAATTTTACATCAACCTGTATTCATCAATTCACTTTTAAAAAGTACTATTATAGATCTTTTCTTTAAAAGGATTCACTTTAAGACTTCAATCTCTTGACCTTGTTTTTATCTCTAGTTCTTTCTCAGACGAAAATGTTAATATCATCATATTAAACACTGATCTACTTTCAAGCCCACATTAACACCAGAAATTTATATCGCTTAATTACACTTTGTTTTTTACACCTTCTCGGTGGGCATTTACAGTTACGTGTTAAATGGTCCTGCTGACCACAATTAAAGCACTCTCTGTCGGCTCCAACTTACTGCACACTCTTGAAGCAGTGTGTCCCATTCAGGAATGCAAACAGAGCTGATAAGCAGATCTCTGTATTCTTTTACAGTCCACCAGTGGCGGATTCAATCCCAATAGCCGAATCATAATCTATATCATTATTATTGGCATTAATTTTCATAAGCTGCATCGAAATGCTCAAAATATTCTAAGTTGTTTTCACAAAGTTTTCGTTTAACTTTAGTCATACTTGTCCAGGGAAATTATCCCCGACCCATAATTTCATTTATAAAACAGACAATATTTTTTGCTTCAATTACTTAATATCAACAAATATCCAACATTATACATTATTGATTTCCAGAATTTTTGGTCAAAGTTGTCTTTACATTTTACTAATTTGGTATTATCATCAACAACCCTAATTACAGAACAAGTACATATCTAACATCCGGGAACCGGGCTGAATAATCAAACCCTGTTGCTGTACCCCCAGCATAGCTGGACCCTAGGTTCAAAACACAATGGTTATCAAACTAAAACTAAACCTAATTTCAATCATTATTTTACCATTAAAATATAGAATTTTTCCCCATTTTGCTTAATGAAACATTCCTTATCTTTATATCACATTAGTCCCCGTTAATATCACATTAGTCCACTGACATCCAAGATGGCGCCGCGGATGGCTGCCTCGGTGTGGAGCTCTCCAGCTATTGTGTTGTTTTTGTTCGTTTGTTCTGCGTTTAGTCATTCTTTTCCTATCAGTTTCACCAAAGACGAACTACTGGACATTAGGAAACACACACCAGAAACCTTTTCTACAGTTTTTGATTATTCGGACGTTTTGCTGGACATTCTCGTCGGAGGTGCAGCGTTGTTGTTCAAACGCGCGTTCAGACGCAAACGCGGGAAGCGAGCCGGCGCGCTGGTTAAACTCCGCGAGCGCGGCCTGCGCACTGCACTCCCCAGTATTCATCTCGCGAATCTCCGATCCCTTCCTAACAAAACGGATGAACTTCTTCTCCTCACCCACACTAACAAGGATTTTTTAAACTCTGCTGCTTTGTGCTTCACTGAAACCTGGCTGAGTGAAGCCATACCGGACAATGCAATACATCTGCCGGGCTTCCAGCTGTTCCGAGCGGATCGCATCGCGGAGCTAACGGGGAAAACGAGAGGTGGTGGATTGTGTTTCTACATTAACGAAAGTTGGTGTTCAGATGTAACAACACTGAAGAAGATGTGCTCTCCTAATTTAGAGGCACATTTCATAAACTGTAAACCCTTCTACTCGCCTCGGGAATTTTCCTCTTTCATTCTCGTGAATGTTTACATCCCTCCAGACGCGTGCGTGAGCGCGGCGCTACAACAGCTGGCTGAACAATTATCTGAAACGGAACAAAGGTACCCAGACTCTCTTTTAATCATTCTTGGGGATTTTAACAAAGCAAATCTTTCCCGTGAACTACCAAAATACAGACAGCACGTTACATGTCCCACCAGAGACAGTAATATACTGGACCACTGTTACACCACAATAAGAAATGCGTATCACTCCGTCCCACGGGCAGCTTTGGGGCTCTCTGATCACTGTTTGGTTCATCTCATACCGACCTACAGGCAGAAACTGAAATCAGCTAAACCTGGAATAAGGACTGTAAAAAGATGGACTAATGAAGCAGAGCAGAATCTACAGGCCTGCTTCGATTGCACTGATTGGACTGTTTTCGAAGCTGCTACCAATGATCTGGATGAGCTCACAGATACTGTAACATCATATATAAGTTTCTGTGAGGATACATGCATTCCTACCAGGACATTCTTATCATTCACTAATGATAAACCATGGTTTACTGGGAAACTCAAACACCTTCGTCATGCCAAAGAGGATGCTTACAGAAGTGGGGATAAAATCTTGTATAACCAGGCCAGAAACAGATTGACAAAGGAGATCAGAGTTGCTAAAAGGAACTACTCTGATAAACTGAAAAAACGGTTTTCATCCAACGACCCATCATCAGTCTGGAATGGCCTGAGGAACATCACCAACTACAAGTCACCATCCCCTCGATCTGTGGACAATCAACACCTGGCTGACGATTTAAATTCATTTTACTGCCGGTTTGAAAAGCCCTCATTCACACCACACACCCGGTCTGATCTGCACTTCACACTTTCACCATCACCTCCTGCACTCCAATTATCACTCCCCCCTCCTGCCATCCAACCTGAGCTTAAGGTCTGTGTGGAGGACGTGAGCCGAGTCTTCAAAAAACAGAAGACTAGGAAAGCCTCAGGCCCAGACGGCATCTCATCTGCTTTTTTAAAAGCCTGCGCTGACCAACTGGCCCCGGTCTTCACGCAGATCTTCAACAGATCATTGGAGCAGTGTGAAGTTCCCTGCTGCTTCAAACGCTCCACTATCATTCCTGTCCCCAAAAAACCCAAAATCACTGGACTTAATGACTACAGACCTGTCGCTCTCACGTCTGTGGTCATGAAGTCGTTTGAAAGACTGGTGCTGGCCCACCTGAAGGACCTCACTGGACCCTTGCTGGATCCCTTTCAGTTTGCTTACAGAGAAAACAGGTCTGTGGATGATGCAGTCAACATGGGACTGCACTATATCCTGCAACATCTCGACAGACCAGGGACTTATGCAAGGATCCTCTTTGTGGACTTCAGTTCGGCCTTCAATACCATCATGCCTGGTCTTCTCACAGCCAAACTGACCCAGCTCTCCATACCATCCTCGATCTGTCAGTGGATCACCAGTTTCCTGACGGACCGGCAGCAGCGAGTGAGACTGGGGAAACACACATCCAGGACTCTCACCACCAGCACTGGCGCCCCCCAAGGGTGCGTTCTCTCCCCACTGCTCTTCTCCCTGTACACTAATGACTGCACTTCTAAAGACCCCACTGTCAAGCTCCTGAAATTTGCAGACGACACCACTGTCATCGGTCTCATCCAAAACGGTGACAAGTCTGCTTACAGACTGGAGGTTGAACAGCTGGCTGTCTGGTGCAGTTATAACAACCTTGAGCTGAACACGCTCAAAACAGTGGAGATGATCGTGGACTTCAGGAGGAACAGCCCAGCACTCCCCCCACTCACCATCATGAACAGCACTGTGGAAGCAGTGGAGTCATTCAGGTTCCTGGGCACTATCATCTCTCAGGACCTGAAGTGGGACAATCACATTGACTCCACTGTAAAAAAGGCCCAGCAGAGACTGTACTTCCTTCGCCAGCTGAGGAAGTTCAACCTGCCACAGGATCTGCTGATTCAGTTCTACTCAGCCGTCATTGAGTCTGTCTTGTGCGCTTCCATCACTGTCTGGTTTGGTTCAGCTACCAAATCAGACATCAGGAGACTACAACGGACAGTCCGGACTGCGGAGAGGATCATTGGTGCCCCCCTGCCAAACCTCCAGGACCTGTACTCTTCCAGAGTGTGGAAGAGAGCAGGTAAAATCATCACAGACTCCACTCACCCTGGACACCACCTGTTTGAACTGTTACCGTCAAGACGGAGACTCAGATCACTGGCCACAAGAACATCTCGGCACAGGAACAGTTTCTTCCCACAGGCCATTTCCCTCCTGAACAGTTAACACTCCTCCCAAGGCATATGCCTGTAAGTGCAATACTCCCACTGTTTAGTGCAATATCCTACAACGCAGGTGATACTTATATGTAGATTTATTTATTTATAATATTCAAAACACTGTATATAGGTTCATAATCTGTAAATCTGAAAATGTCTATTCTGACTAAACCCAACTGTGATAGTTTTATTCTCACATATTTATATATTTTTATTTTTATTTTATTCTTATAATTTGTAGTATTATGTTTCATGTTGTATCTGTATTTGTATATGTCCACTGGAAGCCTCAGTACCAAAACAAATTCCTTGTGTGTGCAAGCACACTTGGCAATAAAGCTCTTTCTGATTCTGATTCTGATTCTGATTAATCATACTCAATGCCTTATTTTTATTCTGAAACTCATTTTTCATACCATTTAAACAGTTAATTTGACTTCCATAAATTCTGTCAGACATTTTATTTTCATCATATATAGTTTTCTACTATATTTCTTCCATCTTTCCCTACATGCCAGTTCCTTCTGCATCCTCTGTTCTACATGCTAATTCTTTCTTTTCTCTACATGCCAGTTCCTTCATTATCTAACCAGTACATGATTGTTTGCTAACAATCCCCACACACATATCTCACACACCAACCTTTTTGTTTTTCACTTCCCTCTTCCATCAAGTCTCTCACTTACAGTTCCCTCTATTTCACACAGACAGCCTTATAGCTGCTTGCTACTTCAATCCTTATCATGTAAATTTAAGTTCTCAGACATCTAATGTCATGCTTCCATTTACTGGATGAAGAAGTAAAAACTTTATTTCTCCTGGCAGTTCAACTTTTTTTTTTTTATCTGCCTAATCACACATGTTGAATGCAGCCATAACAACCTTTTTGTTTCTCACTGCCCTGTTCAACTGATTCTCGCACTACTTTCAGTCTAGTTGTGCTCAGTGTTCCCTCCCTGGGGAAATCATGGTATTTTCTCAGTTTTTTTCAATATCTAAAACATAAATTTTCCCCCATAATTTTCTCATTTGATAGAAAAACCGGTGTATCAAATTTGCATGCTTACCTTGAGACTTCCCCATATTGGCTGCTTCTCTGTTCTCTGTGGATTTCGATTCAACGCGCGTTTTCCTGATCTGTTAGGCGTCCCCAACAGACCCGATTTTTTCTTTTAACCCAAATCGGTCGGGTTGCACTATTAGTGCCCTCCTAATTAAGGTTTACCAAAAACTGTTCTGGTTCCCCCTAATTAGCCTCAGTACCTAAAAACAATTTGCTCCGTCGTGGAACAACTAATTTTCAGGTTACCTATCTGTTTGAAATCTCTTGATCTGTTACAGACCTCAATTAATCTCAGATAATTTTCTCTCGTATCTGTTTGAAACCTCTTGATCTATATATAGATCTCAATTAATCTCAGATTACGTACCACAGAAACAGCCCTCAGCCAATATGGTTCACTCACATTTCATACCCGAAACAAAATACTTTTCCCCAAAAGAAAATATTTTAGACGTCTCTTACCAGCGATATGTTGGCTGCCACGGGTTCGCTTTCTTTTGATTCCAGTGGAGCCCCTCCCGGACCCGATAGCGGTCGGCCCCTCTCTCTCAAGCTTACGAGGTAGAGCTGGAACTGCTCAGTCCAGGTGGCCAAACACCGTCCGCTCTCAGGTCCAGAAGGCACTTCCAAGGAATCCCACTTCTGACACCAAATTGTTGTGGCAAAAATTCTGTTAAACATCATCACTGCGTAAGAGACACTCAGAGTCAAATTAACAAAAAGGAAAGTATTTATTCTTGCAAGAATAGGTCCAGTCTAGTACACAGAAGTTACGCTGTGCAAGAGAGTGACACCCAACAGGAAGATATGAGACAGCCTTTATACTGTTTTCAAGGTTCCTCCTCACCCGCTGTACCTTTCACCCACTCAGATAAGGTCCTTACTGCTGTTCAGTTTCTACTTAAAGACACAAACTGGTACTGAAATAAACTGGCCGAAACTGACCGTCCCTAAGGTCAAAGGTCCTGTCCCATATGTTCCTGAAAAGTCACGCACAAGCACGTACACACATACTTTTATACATTGAATAGGTTCTTTCTCTTATGATACCTGTTTGGGATCAATGCATATTAAAATTTCTACAACAGTATCATAAGTTAAGATTCAGCCTTTTAAAAAAACAAAAAAAAAACTATATACAGTTTTTACAATACAATTGCTTTTGTTTACAGTTCTGTTTTTTTTCTTTTCTTTTTTTTTAATATTTACTGTACATGTACAGCATGCTGCTCTTTACTCTTAAAGTAGCCAGAAGCTAAACTACCCACTCAAAGAAATTAAAATGCAAAAACACAAACCAAAAAAATTCTATGTGACCAGATCCAAAGTCTAGGTAACCTTTAATTGCTCTTAACATGATGTCTTCATGTTCTAGGTCAGGATTTTTTTTTTTGACCAATTGAAAGCGATGACATTTTCTCATGTGTTCCCATATCCAGCCAGTTAAATGTTTGGACGTGAGATTTTGAAGTGGATTGCCATTCAATGATGGGAATGCAGCATAACATCTACCAGGTGTGATTTTGTAGATTTCTTGTTGTTTTAATACAGCGACCATTGCATCGATGTCTTCTTCCTTGGATGCCCTTGTGTGTTTCCCAGACTCTGGACTTAGTTGAACATCAGCATCAAAGTTATCCATTAACTGTCTCTGCCTTTGAAGTGTTCTACTGATTTGCTGCGCAGTTTGAAAATTCACATTCGCACCCAAATGTGAGATGGCATCCTTTGTGTAACGAACATAATGCTCGCAATTCAGATCCAATGCCACATTTTTGCCAGCACCCCCAGTAACGTTTACAGTTCTGTTCCACATCATTGTGCGGGCCACTCGTGGATTCTGCATTGCTTGAATGTCAAATTGTAATTTCAGTGCCTCCAAGCTGTACTTGTGTCTCTGGGTGTCTTTAAAATTAAGCATTTTAAATTTCCAAAGGCGGCAGGTCCTTTCTCCATCACCCTCTCTCACAGAGTCTAGGAAGTCACGCTCCAAAAGCCCCATCTTTAGAAAGGCACTGATAAATGAAAACACAATCTTCTTCTTGGTGCTGTTCTACAGCACTGGCACCATTTTTGTCTTTGTGATCACACACAGAAATGCGATGGTCCTTCTTGAAATGTTCTGTTAGATCATGTTGGATGGTGGATGGCCGCACCGTGGCATGTGACACACAATTGGTTGAGGTACAACTGTACTCTGTGGAGGACTCTGGAGATTTCCTTTCAACATGTTATGAAATTCTGGAGATTCATTGAGAATGTATGTGTCAACAATGTTTAGGATTTGTTCATCAAACCATGAACTGGCATGTCACCCTGTGTGTGTAAAGAGAAATGGAGAACAACGGCAATGATTGATGCGTCCAGCACATCTTGAATGAAAGTGTTGCACGGCCTATAGTTGTCCCCCAAGGCTGATTTAGTCACATTGGTCCTGTGGACAACATTTCTCAGGTGGAAAAAAGAACCAAAAATCACACTGTGAACTGGGACTGTAGAATCTTAAAAAATAAAAATAAAAACACATCATTGAAGTTCATGGAACAATGAAAATCCGCAATAACTGGAACAAGTCCTTCCAATCTTTCAAATGATGAGTCTTCATTTGCTTCAGCTCTGATGGCTGCATCAGCATTCTGCTTGGTCAGTTGATCACCAGCCAAAATCACATGTACTACAGGCTTTGAGATGTTGTTTCCATTTTCTAGATCAGAAGTGTAAGGAACATATCGCTGATTGATATACTGCACTGCTTTCACCATATCTGCAGAAACCTTCTCATCCACCTCAAAGTCCCAGGGGAGTGATTTCAGTTTTTTGGGCCATAACGCCACTGTACATATGAGGAATGTGCCACAGTAAAACGTTTGAAAATGCTTGAATGTGGTGAAACGCTGAACCACTACACGACCCACCAGTTCTTTAAATTCAGAGTGAAGCATCTGTCTGTCCACCAAGTTTGGTAAAAGTTCCGACAGTGGCACATCCATTATAGACACAAATCTCTCTCTGGGTAAGAACTCAGCAGTCACTCGTTCATAGTTCCCCACCATTAGCAAGCAATGGTAGTCCAGACGTTGGTGGCTGATGGTCATTGTATGTGGTGTCACTGTGAGATCCAAATTATCTATTGTGATCTGCACTGGTGCTCTTGGTGTGTGCGTTTCTGTGAGAGAAAGTGAAAACAAAATAAAGTTAGAATACAAAAATGTTTCTTTAATTGTTGCATTAATTTGGATATACATGGTCTACTGAACAGCGTTAAATTAAGATTACAACATAAACTTAACAAAGGTGAGACAAAACACTATGTCAACCTTCATTATATGGTTTCAATTACATAATGCCATAAAAAAAAATATTTATGACTTCAGTGTTTTGGGCCAGTGATGTGACTGTTTATCCCAGACTAGATGCATTTATAGTCTATTCATTGTGTACAGACATTCGGTGCAAAATACAATCTCTCACCTGACACTCCAGCGGAACAGCAGATGGTGATGACCCATTTGTGTGGCCTGATTCAGTTCTTCTAGAAGCGGTTGTGTCATGATCTGTGTGGTCCTATGAAGTGCAAAACAGAGATAAGTTAACATAACCACAGTTAATGGCTAGTGTAGATTTCTATAAATGACATGTCATGACATTTAATATGGTGAAAAAAATAGCTCTTTGATATTACAATTAAATAACATAAATAAGTATTTTTTGTCGTACTGACTTAATTGTTATTTTTTCCTAAGGTGGAGAAGGGCTTACTCATCAATATATAAAATATTACAACACATATTACAAACCTCTTCACTTTCACTGCTGGTGACAATGAAGACTTCTTCCACTTCATTCTGGTGACAATGAAGACTTCTTCCACTTCATTCTCTTCACGGTGGTATGTATGATCAGACAGGAACCAAGAGCTACAACCTGAATCAATCCATGACAAGTCTTCAAGGCTTGGGCTGTCACACACTATTTTTTTCCATTCTAAAATTCCGGCATCCCATGTCTCTGCAATCTCCTTGATCTTCTTTAGAGTTGCTGAGTGATTCACACAAACTCCAATCCTATTGAATCTATCGATGCATCTTTTCTTTGCACCACCATGTTTCAATACCATGGAATTTCGGAACATAGGAGATGCCATGAATCTTGACCTTGCTTTAAGAAGTATCAGGCCAGCCATGGTCACCTCTGGCTTCTTTCTGGTCCACAGTCTTCTTTTATGAACACTTGCAGCTTTTGTGTTACGCTTTGTCACACTGTTTGCTGCACTTGCACATTTTAGGAACTGGAGAAATGTAGGTGCTGCAGTCCTGTGTGCTGAGGTACACTATTGTACCTCATTAGTACACTTCGGCAAGATGTGCAGATCGCCAAACTTGTGTCATGAAGAACGCCAACAAACTCCTCCAGCACAATAGTAAATTCAGCGTTGTCTTTAGAGTAGTGTCCACGAAATAATCTGTGTTTGTTAGTTTTAGATGTTTTGAAGGTCTCTGAACAAAGTCTGCATACGTTTCCTACTGTTTTACTCGGTGTTTTGATCAGATGTGGTAATGCAGACGCCATTGTTGTTATACGTGCACGAACAGATCAATGACTTACTGCTCGTTTTCTTCTCCTTTGATTTTCTATGCTGACTGACTTGTTGCACGCCGGTCTGTTGTTGTGGGGACATGTCCACGCCCCGAAACGTGACGCTGAACGAAACGAACTGTAATTGGTGGTTTGACATGTCGGTCAAACGGCCTTATGGGCGGGCCTTGGCCAAAGAAAGCTGCTATGAATTCCAGACCTTCAGCCGTCAGTCTGAAGGTCTGGCTACGCGAGACTAGGGCAGACGTGACGTGAACCATCTCCGAATCAGCTTCCATAAAAGTGTCGGGCTGCTGGGACACGGCCTCCGGAGAGGCTAGAGGTCTTCCTCCTCCGCCGTTTCCGCTGGTGAAGTGCGCACTCTGGGCTGGATGGAAACAGCACCGGCTGAAACTCTGGACTGTATCTCACCAGCCCAGGGTCGAAGAGGGGCCTGAGTGGAAAATGGTGTTGGAATTCCTCTCGACCACCTCCTCCACTGCGACCTCTACGGGTCCCGCGAAACTTGACCACCCGGGTCCCCTCAAAGAAATCCCTTCTCTCCCGCTCGGTGGCTGGGGAAGAGATATTAAAAAACATACAGCTGGATCTTGAAGACAGAGTTATTCTGTCACGGACACACACAGGGAAAGACAAATCCATTAGCAGTATGTTTAATAGGGTAATCCGTACTCACAATCCAGTCCAAGCAAGGGTCAAAATCCAAAAAGGCCGTCCAAAACATAAAACACCAACAAGACTCAGGAAAAGGCAGGGCACAGAAGTGTGAGGACATAGAACAACGATTCCATGACAAACACTAAAACAGACAGGTTATATATACACACAGAACTAACAAGGTGATGGGAAACAGCTGAGTGCAATGAACTGATGAGTGACAGACAGAATGCTGGGAAATGAAGTTCCAAAGTGAATGACACCGTGGAGAAGGAGGACCTCTAGTGGACACCATGGAACACAAACCCAACACTGTGACATCACTTCACTGTTCACACACACACACACAGTTCCATTGCAGGCTATAAGTCCCCACTTGGTTGGATAGAAATCGTTCAAAGGTCCCCTCTTGGCCAGTGTGGAGCGACAGTGCTCTGTTAGTAATATAGAGATGTATGTGTGTGTGTGCAATGGTACATAACAATGGCAAGTAAATTGTTAGGGACTGCATAACATAGCATAGAAAGTATCTATGAAGAGAGAGTGTTAAATAAGAAAAATAATATTAAGAATGATAAGAGGTGTCTTCTCGCCTCTGCTTTTGAACTGTTGCCGCCGGGCCGTCTGTATTTTTATCCCGTTGTAGATTTAAATGATCTTTCCTAAAGCAATAATTTTTATTTTATTTTTGATAACTGATGGTTTGGTCATTCTTTTTTTAAAATTTCATATTGTATATGTTTATCTATGCATATTGATATTGTGATCTCTGATGCCTGTTTGAACATTATATAATGACACACACACACACACACATTAGCTTTTTATATTATATAAACTTTTTATATTATATATATATATAAGTAACAAAATGAAGACAGACTTCACTGCCAGTTCACTTCACTGTTTTCACACACACACACACACACACACACACACACACACACACACACACACACACACACACACACACACACACACACACACACACACACACACACACAGTTCCATTGTAGGCTAGTATAGTCCCCTGTTGGTAAGGTAGACATCGGCCAGAGTTTCAGGTCCCCACTTGGCATGTTTTTTTTTTTTAAATAAAAAAAATGCATATTTAAAGTTATATTATGAAAAAAGACCTTAAAATAAATTTTTGTTTGTCATTTTTGTTTCTTCAAAATGACCAGAAACACTAGTCCCCTTTTGGCCAGTGTAGAGCGATAGTCCCCTGTTAGTAATATAGAAACGAGTGTGTGTGTGTGTGTGTGTGTGTGTGTGTGTGTGTGTGTGTGTGTGTGTGTGTGTGTGTGTGTGTGTGTGTGTGTGTGTGTGTGTGTGTGTGTGTGTGTGTGTGTGTGTGTGTGTGTGTGTGTGTGTGTGTGTGTGTTATTTTTGATAACTGATGGGTTGGTCATTCTTTTTTTTAAATTTCATATTGTATATGTTTATCTATGCATATTCATATTGTGATCTCTGATGCCTGTTTGAACATTATATAATGACACACACACACACACACATTAGCTTTTTATATTATATAAACTTTTTATATTATATATATATAAGTAACAAAATGAAGACAGACTTCACTGCCAGTTCACTTCACTGTTCACACACACACACACACACACACACACACACACACACACACACACACACACACACACACACACACACACACACACACACACACACACACACACACACACACACACACACACACACAGTTCCATTGTAGGCTAGTATAGTCCCCTGTTGGTAAGGTAGACATCGGCCAGATTTTCAGGTCCCCACTTGGCATGTTTTTTTTTTTAATAAAAAAATGCATATTTAAAGTTATATTATGAAAAAAGACCTTAAAATAAATTTTTGTATGCCATTTTTGTTTCTTCAAAATGACCAGAAACACTAGTCCCCTTTTGGCCAGTGTAGAGCGATAGTCCCCTGTTAGTAATATAGACACGTGTGTGTGTGTGTGTGTGTGTGTGTGTGTGTGTGTGTGTGTGTGTGTGTGTGTGTGTGTGTGTGTGTGTGTGTGTGTGTGTGTGTGTGTGTGTGTGTGTGTGTGTGTGTGTTGTAAAAAGTGTATACATATACTTATGTGTATAGCAAATAATTGCATAGCTATGGAAATAACTTGGCAGATAATAGACTGATAAATGAATCAATGAATTAAAATTAAAAGTCAGCTCTTCTCTTAAGAATGTACAAAAGCATGACAAATTAAATATTTCTCAAAAAGAAATTACTCAAGATCTCATAAATTAGCAAAGTCTAAAATAAACAGTCAAATTTACAGTAGAAACCTTTGAGCAGTTGGTTTAAGAAGCATAGAACACTGCCACACTTCGCAATCGTTTATTTGCCCTTTCACACCTTATTTTTCTGTGACTGTCTACGAAAATAGGTTTTGGGATTTTTTTCAGGTTTAGCTTATTTCTGGGCTTGTCCAGCTTGTCCCTAAAATATGGTTAACCAAAGAAAAAAGTATATAAATCAATCAATCTTTTGAAAGTTGCTGCAGCTTGTTTACTCATTCTCACTTGTTTAGCTACTAAACAGGGATTTTAACATCAATTTCATAGAAGAACCAGTCCTCCAGACATTTTTACTTCTGCCTTCAAAGACAATTAAATAACAGTCCAATTGCATGTGAAATATAGGCTTGTCCGGTTTGGGACAGAGCCTGTAGAAATGGTTTCTTGAAAAAGAACAACTGTCAGATATTCACTTATGTGAGATGAATATCTGCTATAAGAAGTGGTGTCAAGCATGAACTTCAAGTGGAATTGTACACTAACTAAGAATGAATGTGTCACAGTTGAGTCACCAAATGAAGAGGAGCGGACTCTATAGCAGTCCTTCTTTTAATAAACTCAAAACAATGAAGATAATCTACACTGCAGCACACATGGTGCAATGTAAATGTGTTATACACAGGCAAGCAAATGTTACTGGCCTCAGACCTAGGGGAAATCTGGGCTGGCAGCAAGGGTACACAGGCAGTGAAGCACTGTGCACCTGTGAAACACTGTGAAATAGTAAAGAGACAGACAGGATAAGCGTCTTTCCCTTGGCGCGTCAGCTTTACTTCTGAGATCGCACAATAGTAACAACTGTAAACATTTCTTGAATTACATTCAGAAAAATAACTTCATCTGCACATAGCTGATATGTAATATAACTCATACATACTCTCAGTACCTGAATACACTCCTGTGATCCATAACCACAAAGTAATATATTTTTATATATTACATACTATATGCATAGAAGAACAGATACAAAATAAAACATGAAAAATTCACATAAATCTCACTTTTAGGTTACACACATAAGCAAAATATTCTCACACACAAATGTGTAAAGCTTAAATGCACCCAGTATGAAAAATACATAAATCAATAATACCTCTGAAACACGAACGCCATGTTCTATACACCATTTCACTCTCATTACCTCGTGTCACACATTTACACGACACGTGTACCCGTAAAGCATTCAAAATGGCGTTCGAATTATAACTGCGTCACATACTCAACTTAATCAGTTTAAACACAAATAACAAATACCCTTGCATTACTAATGCAATTAAACATTACAACGATGTGATCCATCTTGAAACGCTTCTAAATGTATGTACTAACTGATTAATCTGTTTATATCTATAAACGTCGACTTAATCAAATCTATATAAACACATTTAAACACGAAAAAAGTTACTTTAAACACTTCACAGTTACTTCTTTAAACCTTCTCGTTATATCATGAACAGTTGGAAGTATGTCTAAAGTTCATTTTATTTACCTGTGAAATAGTAAAGAGACAGACAGGACAAGCGTCTTTCCCTTGGCGCGTCAGCTTTACTTCTGAGATCGCACCTTGGGACAAATCTAGTCTCAATAGTATACTACACAGGAGCGCTCAAGCGCCCTCCGCTGGTGTGGCGGCGAACTGAAACTTAACTGTTAGTGTTCTTATTAAAAAAATAAAGTGTGGCGTTTTCCATGAATTATCTGGTAACATCTTTTATTACATCCGTTACACTCTCCCCTGCTTTAAAGGATGCCTCCAGGTATCCAGAACTAATCCAACAAGATAGAATAAAGTTGTTCTGCAGCGACAAGAACTATCCGTCTGATGCAGAGACAGGCAAGTATTTGAATTTAAACAGTCCTGTATTGCTTGTTCTGTTTTGATCTAATTCCAATATGTCCACACAGGTGGTGAAGGATAGTGGCGATGATCAGGTACGACAGGGTAAGTATGAATAGGATACAGTACGCAGGTATGTATTGCATTCACTCCTGGTCCCCAAGGTTGGTATGAGGGTTGTCCCATTCGATTATATGTGAACACTTCCTTTGGCTTTACTGCACGTGCAGATCTCCGCAGGGTACTGTCCTCTCCATCAATTAACTGAGCAACCTGTTCCACTTCCACATCCGAATCTCCATAACTACTTCTAGCTATGCGGTCATAAACTTGTTCCTGAGGTTCCAGAGATGGCAACAGGTCAGCCAGCACTTGCATTGGTTCCGGTGTCACAACTCGAGGTTGTTGCTCAGGAGGTGGATGATTAGTTTGCACAGTTCTGTGGTGTTCTGGGTGAAACTCTGGTGCAGCAACTCAAAGATCACTGTCTAGCTCATGATGGTACTGTTCTCGAATGACTTTTTCCCTTCCATATGCTGGGACTGACCTAGGGTTACACGCATATTCTTCTTCGTCCCCCGAATCACTGGAGTCATGCTCTAAGATATTAGACCTGTGATGCCGGCTGCTCTTGTGGTGTTGTTTCTGTGTCCGATTATCCTGTCCATTATATTCAAGCGGCAAATCATTCACCGGCAACAGAAGATTACGGTGTAGAACACGAAGAGTGCGATCACCAGATTCTGCTTGAATTTTATATACTGGACCATCTCCCATTCTCTCGACAACACGGTGAACCTTGTTCTCCCAGTAAGCATGGAGTTTGCCGGGCCCACCTCTCTCGGATAGGTTACGAACAAGCACACGATCACCGGGCTGGAGCACAATCCCTCTGACACCCCGATCATAGTTTCTTTTTCCTTTTGCAGAACTCTTTTTACTGTTTTCAGAAGCAATTCGGTACGCTTCCTGCATCCGAGAAGCCCACTTCTGCGCATACACCTGCCGGGTTTCAGTCTGTGACTCAGGTTCTAGGCCAAAGAGTAAGTCGATAGGCAATTGCGGGGCCCTTCCAAAGAGGAGAAAGTATGGTGAATACCCCGTGGCTTCATGCCTCGAACAATTGTATGCGTGCACTATGTGTGGTAAGTGGTCTTTCCATGCAGATTTCTTGTTATCTGACAAAGTATGTAGCATCTGGAGAAGTGTTCTATTTAAACGCTCAACGGGATTCCCCTGTGGATGATAAGGAGTTGTTCGAGAATGAGCAATGCCAGCCAGTTGCTGAAGCCGTTTGAATAAGTTATTCTCGAGTTCGCGGCCCTGATCATGGTGTAACTTCTGTGGGTACCCAAAGCGTGGTATAAAGTCATAGAAAATCTTCTCCGCAGCCGTTTTTCCAGATTTGTTCTGTGTCGGGTAAGCTTGAGCGAATCGAGTAAAATTATCTACTAGAACCAAGATGTACTCATAGCCACCCTTACTCTGTTCAAGATGCAGATAGTCTACTGACAGTAGTTCAAATGGTGCACTGGTTGTAATGGAGCCCATTGGTGCCTTCTCAGAAACAATAGGTCGCTTCTGCTTAATACATGGACACTGGCGGATGACATAATTTTCTATGTCACGCTGCATGAAAGGCCAATAAAATCTCTGCCTCGCTAGGTGAGTCACTTTGTCTACTCCGACATGTCCCATGTCGTCGTGAAGGTGTTTGAGCACAAGAGATTTTAGAGAGTCAGGGAGAACCAGCTGTCTGTGTTGTCCTTTCTGTCTGTATAGAATTCCCTGGTCAAGTCGAAGTTTGTTCCATTCGTGAATTAACCGTCGTGTAGTGAGTCCCATCTGTCTCTTGTCTTTGTCATTGGGGTTCCATCCTCTCTCTTTCAATGCAATGACCTCACAGATGGAAGTGTCTCCTTTTTGAGCAGTACGGATATCTTCTGGAGGAAACAAAGGTGTACTGACTGTGAGCAAACTATTATCACTGGAGCCCCGCTGAAGAGCCGCTTTTGTCTCCCTGCCATATGGCAGCCACCACATCTGGAGGTAAAACCTCAGAGTACTCTTGGATGTGGTCCAGAAGCTTCACTGGAAACCGTGATAGGGTGTCAGCGTCAGTGTTTGTCTTGCCTGGTCTATACTTTATGGTGAAATGAAAGTCGGCCAGTTCACCCACCCACCGGTGCCCAACTGCACTCAACTTGGCGGTACTCAAAATATAGGTGAGGGGATTGTTATCGGTGAATACAGTGAACGTGGGTGCATAGTAAAGGTAGTCTCGAAATTTATCACAGATGGGCCACTTCAAGGCAAGGAACTCAAGCTTGTTAGAATGGAGGTGGTAATTCTTCTCAGCGGGTGTGAGTGTCCTTGAACCATAAACGATAACACGTAGCTTACCCCCTTCAGGGATGTGATTTTTCCGGATTAATCCGGAATTCCGGATTTTCCGACCTGAAAATGTGACCTACGTGAATCATGCAGATCTGTAAAAAAAAAAAAAAAAAAAAAGAGGGAGGGGGGGGGTGTCGGCTGTCGGAGTGAAAAGGAGAGGATATGAGGACATAACAGGCTGACGTGCGTAAAGATTTTCCCTTCCTTTCCAAGTATCAACGAGGACGTAACGTTATTTGCGTTCAGCTTGTTCACCTGCTCAATTCCGTACCTCAGTGGCTCTCGCGCTACAGTGGTATCGTTGTCAGTTGACAAGAACATCGGCATTAGGCCACCAGTAGGGCTGGGCGATATATCGATATAGTTCAAATTTGCGCTGTGATCCTTGCTCCCAGCAAGCTGCTGACTGCTTTTGTAGAAATATGTACAGTATATCGTGCATTCTATCAGTTGCAGTACTGGCGCCTCCGTCTCAACAGCATTAGTGTAAATTACAACGCGACAAATACTCACATCAAATGTTAACGCAGAGGAACAGGACACATCAGTTCAGTGAGTTCAGAAAAGTTAATTATTTGCATGTGCTTTAAAGCCTTGCCGGTTAAACATGTCATTCACTGCTGATGCGCTGTTCTAACATGCGCTTTACTGAGCGCGAACACCCGACGCGCACATGCACTAAAAACCTGTCTAACAGCGCCTGGTTACTGGACTAAGTTATCTTTCGAGTCTTATTTCGCTAATACTCTCAAATACATACAAGGTTTACATAAGGAAAGTTGGTTATGTCTAAACTGAAAGCAAACCGAGAAAACTGAGAGAAATCTGCTTGTCAAATGCGCGTGTATATTAGACGCGTCGCATACAGGTCTTAAAGAGACTGTAGCCCCAATAATAAACATGCAGCCGCTTGTCCTTAAAGGGATAGTTGACCCAAAAATAAAAATTCTGTCATTATTTATTCACTGTAATGTTGTTCCAAACCTGTATTAATTTATTTCTTGTGCTGAACACAAAAGAAGATATTTTGAAGAATGTGGGTAACCAGACAGTTGCTGGTCCCCATTGACTTCCATAGGGAAAAATATACTATGGAAATCAATGGGGTACATCTACTGTTTAGTTCTTCCAAATAACTTCAACAGAAGAAAGACACTTATTCAGGTTTAAAACTACTTGAGAGAGTAAATGATGACAATTAAAATTTTTGGGAGAACTATCTATTTAATGTTAATAAAACAACAAAACACAGAGGAAATCACTCACTGCTCTTGATGGGGACTTTAATAGTAGCTTTAATAAGAATCTTTGACTGAACATTTGCTCTCACCTTGCGGAAAAAATATCGGGATATATATATCGATATTCAGCCAAAATTGGGGGGCTCGGTATATTTTCCTGCTTTTTTGTCCTTAGCCAATCATATGCCTGCCCCTTGTTCTTGATAGGGTACAGCCCCCAGACCTTCATTGGATGCGTCGGTGTGAAGGACAAAAGGTAAATTAAAGTCTGGGTAGGCCAAGATAGGAAAGGTGGTCAACATATTGACAAGGCAAGCAACCACATCACGGTGTTCAGAAGTCCACTTAACTGGTGTCTTTGACGGCAGCTGACCCTTTTTCATACTTTGCTGAGTCGTTCTAGTTTTTACAGGTTTCTCTCCAGACTCATCAGGACTCTCTTGAAGCTTAAACAGTGGCCGGGCTATTCTGGAAAAGTCCTGAATGAAGGACCGATAATAGCCCAAGAATCCCAAAAGAGCTCTTACTTCCCCCACATTCTTTGGTTCCCGCTCCTTCCACTGCATTACTGCTTCCAAGTCTTTGGGATCGACTTGAATGCCCTCACTTGTCACTAAGCGTCCGACATACCTCACTTGGCGCTTAAATAGTTCACACTTCTTTGGTCTTAATTTCACACCATGCTCCCGCAAACGGCAAAACACTCTCTTCAAATCTTTGACGTGATCTTGGAATGTTTTGGAGAAACAGAGAACATCGTCTAAGTAAGGAAAACAGCATTCATCCCTCAGGCCACTCAACACATTTTCCATAAATCTCTGGAAAGCCGCCGGTGCGTTGGAAAGGCCAAAAGGAAGACGGATCCACTCGTACAATCCCCACGGCGTACTGAAAGCAGTCAGGTGCCTAGAGTTCTCTTCAACAAAACCCTGGTGATATGCACTGCACTGCACTGCAATAATGTCAAGCTAAAAGTTTTACTTTAAAGTTCCCTTTTTAAAAGCAGTCATGCCTGCCAGCCAGAGAGCTACGAAAGCCACCAGAGGGCTCTAGTCCTTTTCCATTTCCATAAACCTTTGCCTGAATTAATTATAGTGTGATTACATCCACCTGTGTGTCATTGGCTTGTTAATGTGTAAGCCCCCTGGTGGCCATCATATACACTAATGTAAGGTATGGTATGTACACTTAAGTGGTTTGTTATAAATTCATCAGTGTTTCTGCAAGAAGACCTACAGTTTTAATATACTTTCAAGATTTTAAGTGCAAGTACATGTTCAATACAAATAAGCACAGTTTTTCGCAAGGGTACATGACAATTCAAAAATATACAATTGCTTTTATATGATTTTCCCTTGCAAACCAATCTGGTTGTGCTATTTTACTTAATGCAACTTCAGCTCTCAAAGCTCCCTGGAACAGAGCTTTGAACTTTATCCTATCAAAAATACTAGGTTCTTAAACGGCATGATTTCACTGAATCCAGTCTTCATTGTGGGCTTTAAAGATCAACATGGAGAAAATCATCCTACAAATCCCTCTGATATTGCTGGTGCTGCATATACAAGGAGGAGAGTTCTCTAAAAATCCAGTTTGTTCGATTGCCGTTGCTCCACAGCCGGAAGTCGTGGAGTTCGACAACACAATTTATGCCACTTGTGAAATAACTCCCAGCCCCAATTTACCACCTTACCAGCCGAAAATCTATGGGCAAATCCTCTTCAAGCAGCTCTTTCCCAATGGAGTTTTAGAAGTGAAAATCAACCTCCGTGGTTTGCCTGCCATCGATCATCAAAAGTGTGCCATTGACATCCATCGTTATGGAGACCTCAGTCAAGGCAGCATCACTGTTGGTCCTCATTACAATCCCAATGGTGTTGACCACCCTCATCATCCTTGAGACCTGAGCAACTTTGCTTCTGAGCAAGGAGTTATAAGGCAGTTCCTGAATCTCCCAGAGGCCAAGCTCTTCGGGGCTCATTCCATTCAGGGACGTTCGGTGGTGGTTCATGAGAAGGAGGATGATCTGGAAATGGGGTCAGATGAGGAGAGTGAACTGAATGGGAATTCTGGACAGATAATTGCCCTAGGCGTGATTGGTATTACTAGTCCAAGTCTGTGGCAGAAGACTGAACTGCCCCCAAAGAAAAGCTGTGGAGGACGGCACTGAGTTGGATATTGTGGAAAAGCAGATTCAAATAGGATAATCATGATTTTCCTTGTGTAATCTTTGTCTGTGTCCTACATTAAAGTGATACTTAATACCCTGAAAGTATATCCCTAGAGTTATTGCCGTAACAAACACTTTCAATGCTTTTAAAAGGTCCTGGCATTCAACAATTCATGTTTTTGTTTTGGTCTTTTCAGAGACTTTTTGGCCATAGCTTCCAGTAGTAAATAGCTCCACTCTTAAAAATATATGTAGGGTGAATGCAGGTAAAGTGGACTATCTGGTAAAGTGGGCAGTTTAAGTACTGTGCTCAATGGGTTTTCACTGTTAGAGCATGACAATGGTCTTTAAATCGACATGATTTCTATAAATGATAAAATGGCTTTGGTTGATGCAATATGACACTGGTGGGCAACTCTAATGGTTAAAGGTAGAAAACCCTCTGACACAAGATTTTATTTTCTAAATTATAAGGTTTCTTACTAAATGTATACCAATGTGGGACTGTTCTTGGTTTGTTGTTTAATATTGCTGACCCACTTTGGCTGAATGTGTTAGATAAAGTGAACCCAAAGTTTTGGGTAAAGTGGGTGACCTTAAACCTTCAGCAATTATACTCTAAATTGACATTCACTGGTTATTTTTTAGTTGACATGTATAATCTACTTTTTAGAGAACAAAAATGATTGTGCCGTTAGGAATTTCAAGTCAGATTGAAGAAAGGAAAAAGCAGAAATTAAGATTAGGAATTAAGTTCAATCTTTGGAGTGAAGAAAGGAGGACAGGAGCAAAATGTAGATGCAAAATAACTCTTTAAAATGTGGAGACAATTTGAGTTCAAATTGTTTAGAGAAAACCGACAGATAAGTTTTACAAAGTTACCATTTTAAATGTTCCTTCTATTGAAGATGTTGCACTTGCTGTAGTCACATATTTTTTTTCTAATGTTGTATAGTTAATTTTCATCCAGATTTCTGAATATTCTGATATCCGTATTTCATTAAATTTAATGTCAACATGTTCTATCAGTTTTTTTGAATTGTACACATGCATTGAGTGAACAAATGAATTTTATTCATCATAGTCTAGGCCACAAGCTTTTGGGTTTCTTAAAAATATTGAATGTTTGATAATGTGTGTTAACAAATCATTTTTGATAAATCAGGGATGGCTCACATTACCAGACCAGCTGGCCCATTTTACCTAAAAAGAAATTTGTCTTGAGTGCATGATCTCAAAATGTGTATTGGTATACCTTGAAAATAATGCAAATCAACTGTTAAAATTTAATTATTAGTAGTTGTTTGTTATTCGCTTTGGTACTATATTTTCAAAAGTCTTAGAGCTAATATCACAACAGATCATAAAAAATGCACTTTTTTTTTCAAACCTTTCATGTTTTCAATTGTGTGTACGATAGTCAAAATCACAAAGTATACTTTTCACTACACAAAATAACAGTGTCATCTATATAAAGGTTTCATTCACAGTAGCTGCCTTTCATTATGTTATTACTATCAAACTTTTCATTTGCATCTCTTTTCATTCAGGATAATACATTTGTCTATTATTTAATCCAACCGATCTTAATGGTTAATCAATCATTTGGTACATCTATAGATTTCTATATACAGATTCTGATGTAGATTCTACTTTGTTTGCAGTTTCTGATACAGATACCAAATGTAATGAATTATTTTTATATTATAAGTGATTTTTCTTAGATTATAACCACTTTGGTGTGTGTGTGTGTGTGTGTGTGTGTGTGTGTGTGTGTGTGTGTGTGTGTGTGTGTGTGTGTGTTTCCTGGTAAACTATACATTATGGGGACAAAATGTCTCTACAAAGATGGCAATATACAAAATCCTTGTCCTTGTGGGGACATATACTGTAGGCCCATAAGGAAAATGGTTTATAAATTATACTCCAGTAAGTGGTTTGTTAAACTAAATCTTGATAGAAATAATACTTGTATCATGGATCATTGGTGCTGAGCAAAAATGCGTGTTTGTGTGATGATCCTCGCTGGGTCCGTGAGTTTGAAGCGTTCTTTCAGTTTTTCCGGAGAGCGCGTCGTTCGCGGGAAGTTTAAAAGGTTTACTTGAAAGCAAAGTTGCTGGAAATTCAGGCTGATTCACCCGGAGATAGAAACGAATGAGCACGGAAATGTAACGACTAGAAAAATCGTTACATCTTACACATACATCGAAATCTTACGACTAAAAACGTAAGACAAGACAAGACCAAGAAGTTAGACGTAAGATGTAAGAATTAAGATAAGATGAGCCATCATCCTTGTCTTTTCAGGAAGACTTAGTCCACACCTATTTTGGGGGAAACTTTTAGCGGGAGAGAGATTATTTGTCTCGTTCTGACAGCCTAATTTACATGTTTTATGATGGTATCAGAATTGGTCATTTCTACTCCAAAGGATGGTAAACATAGTATAATACATTTTATCGTACCCTACTATACATATTTATCTAAAGTGAACCGAGAGGTTTAATTCGGTACCATGAAAGGTATGTCTGGAATATACAAAAGTAGAGATATATTCTTACACTTGAATAAAAACGCTTAGTTAAACGCATACTGGGTAAACACCATGCTTTTCCAGTCAGGGGGAAAGGATTGTTTCCCCCCATGCACCAGCTATGACTAGACACCTACCAAGTCACCTGGGGTGCTGATGGCGCAGTGGATAAGACACATGCCTTTGGTGTGAGAGACACAGGTTCGAATCCACTGTGAGACACCAATGTGTCCCTGAGCAAGACACTTAACCCCTAGTTGATCCAGAGGCGTGCAACCTCTGACATATCTAGCAATTGTAAGTTGCTTTGGATAAAAGCGTCAGCTAAATGAATAAATGTAAATAAGTCTATGGGTCCACTAGTTCTAGATTGACAGTTCCTCCTATAGCCAATCAATCAAAGAGGGGAGTTGACATTAAAATAAAAAAAAGGACAAAAACTATAAAAAATAAATCAGATCCATTGCAACTTCCAACTGATCAAGGGCTTAGGGTTTAAACACATTTCAAGGGTTCCTGCACTGGTGGGCACTCGTGCAACACAAGCATAAATGTTGATCCGAGTGAACAAGGAGGGAAGTTAGCGAGGAAAAGGCATAGAAAATTGGCTGTCCTGATGACTGGATTGCTCATGGTGTCAAAAAGTGAAGCCACAGCGCCACCATATTGGTATTTCTTAAAGGGCACCTATTATGCCCCTTTTTACAAGATGTAATATTGGTCTCGGGTGTCCCCAGAATGTATTTGTGAAGTTTCAGCACAAAATAAACCACAGTTAATTTATTATAAGCATTTGAAAATGGCATTTTTGGGGCCTGTTTTAAAAAGAGCTGTTTTGATGTGTACCACCTTAAATGTAAATGAGCTGCATATTCCCACCCTGCCTTTGGATGAGGGCGTAACTTGCATACCTATGGCAATAAACAGTCGGTAGAAGCAGAATGGCTGAGAGTGAGACCCGCTGTTTTGTATGGCATTCAGCCGTACATGTTTGAACCGGAATCAGACCCAGATGATGAAGAGACTCCCTCAGAAGAAACACAAATGAGAATTGACCAGGACGTCTCGGAATGGTTATTTGATACATTTATGTACTTATAGAGTTGTAATCGCGTCCCCTTTGCAATTATGGATGTGTGTAGCACTCCTGTAAGGGAGCACATTTATCAATAAACAGTCAGACGAGATGCTTCATATACAGAGTTTTTACTTAGAATGAATTGTGGCAATAAATGAACAATTATTACACAACAATGCATGAGCTCTATTATTTATATAATGTTATACACAAGTGCATGAGCTCGTATGTACTTCCCCCTTTAAATCAACGCATCCCAAGTTCACCGTGAATAAATTAGTGCACTTAAAGTAGTGCGCATCCTAAAACAGCGACACTCTCTATATTCACAAGCCCCAATCTCACATAAAACACACGTGACAACACAGATCATACATCGACCTTTAACTAAACAGGGCACGTTATATAAATTCAACCGTATACATTTAATCACCCTACCGATACACACATGAACGATTTGCGCGCGAACCGCGTGCTCCCCAGCTGATAACTCTAGCGTTTTACATTGGATTCGGCCCGTATCGCACTTAACCCAACAATACCTAGCAAAAAATAGATTTAGTAACACTAATATTCACATGTGTGCAAATGTACGCTTCATGTACCTGTAAGGGAGCACGTTTATCAATAAACAGTCAGACGAGATGCTTCATTTACAGAGTTTTTACTTAGAATTAAGTGTCTCGCGAGAACTCCCCAACTATTAGTAACCGCACGCGCACGCACGCGCACACGACCAATCAGATACACTCATCCCAAACATGTCATTACATTTTTAACCTCATACGAAATCACTAAAAATATGAATTAATGCAGAACATAAACATTTCAACGTCCTTAACAACATTAATATTTTATAATTATTTAAAGTGATTACTGGATTAAACCTCAGGTGAACACATACAGTCAATCTTGTTCATATTTGACTCAGCATATTACACTCTCCCCCTGTTTTTAAGATGTCATCCCGACATGTAAACACTTATGAGACAATAAACACATTCGACAATCCCTTTATATTTCCATAGATACTTATTATGCAGTACTAATTAGTAGTGTTAATAAGCAAATACCTGGTATTCTGAATACATTGTAATTTTCCCCACATTCTCTCTTTTTTTTCAGTCCATATCAATGGGATGGAAAATGGCATATATAGACAAGAGTCTCAGAGTTACGCAACAATAGTCCATTTGAAGCGTAGGGCGGCTTAACGTGGCTGTGTTCAGAGCCCTAAAACAGTCCATGTTATTTGCTCTCGCACAAAAAAAAATGGCAAAGAGACCTTCAAGGAAGAAAAAGATTCAAAAAGTGTCAAAAATAAAGTCTCAAAGTGATTCCAAGTGTCCACATTTCCAAAACTGCACAACAGTCCTTTTTTTTTTTCAATAGTTTCTCACTATGGGCAATAACAGTCTCTGGGTACTGTTCTGTATAGTGGCATTTCATGCCTTAGACACAGGGACTAGTTATGGGGTGCAATTCATGTGATAGTGCAATTTAAAGTTAATTGCACACATATGAAGGCTGGGGGTAACAAAGGGGTGTTGATGACCAGGGTGTCGCAGCTGTCATCCCACTAGGTGCAAAGTGTGGGTAGTGGTTGTTGCCCACTATTTGCACATTATAGCATGATGGGGACCTAAGATTGTCATAGGTAAAACTTTTTAGGCGGTCGTCGTTTCCTCCTGGTGAACTGGTACCCGTGTTCTCCCTTGGAGGTCCTGTCTCTGGACCCAGGCACTGCAGCTGCTTCCTTATCAGGTGAGTCTTGTTGCATTAGGTCAGCAGTTGGTTCATTTTCATTCGGTCCTTTTCTTATTTCAGGTACAGACTCTGGGAGATCCATCTCTGACTCATCTGTAGGTGACTGTTGCCTTGGTTCCACCACTGGAGAGTTAGTTCGGAGCTCAGAAGGTACAAACTGTGGTGATAACGCATTTCTTTCTTCTAGGCAACACTGCTTTCCTGTGGTCTTATCTGGAAGGGCTCCACTTGAAAGTAGTATTCATCCTCTTCACTTTTATTATCGTCCTCTGGCTCACATTCTCTTCCCCGGGCGGGCTTCAGCTGAGTTCTGCTGTTTTTTGGTTACTGTCCTTGTTTTGGTTTAGTACTTGGGGCTGGTGTGATATCTAGAGGTAGATGGTCACATGGAAGGAGAAGGTTGCAATGTAAAACTCGTGATCTGCCTTTACTCTGTTCAGGTTTTACTTGGTAGACTGGAGCACCATCTGCCACCTGGCGTGTAACAACATGAACCTCATCCTCCCAGAAATTTCTCAGTTTCCCGGTCCCACCTCTTGGAGTCAGGTTTTTTTGGAGGACCCTGCTTCCTGGGAACAGGTCAGTACACCTCACTCGTTGGTCATAATTCCTTTTGTTTCTTTCTGCACACTTGTTTGCCTATTCTCTCGCAATCTCACAAGCTTCCTGCATTCCTTTTGTCCATCTTTCCATGTACTCACTGTAACTTTGGCAGTTATTGTCGGATTCAAGTCCGAACAGAGCATCGATGGGCAACTTTGGTGAGCGTCCGAACAGCAATTGGAAAGGTGAGAAACCAGTCACGTCACATCTAGTACAGTTATAGGCAAAGATCAATTTCTTCAATGCATCTTTCCAATTAGCTTTTTGTCTTTTAGTCAGGTAGTCAAACCCAAACTTCAGGGCGAAATCATTGAATAACCGGTCAGCGACTGTTTTTGCCGATTTTGAGGTGGTGGCATATGCCTGGGCAGTTCTTTTGAATTGTGTTGGTAACACCAGCTGTTTTCGTTGTGATGTCTGGCGGAACAGGATGCCATGTTCATCTAACTTCAGCTTTTCCCACTCTCTCAGAAGAACTTTGGCTGGCGAGTTGACTGAACGCCACTGCTGAGGAGGTCTAGATCCTGCTTGTAAGTGTTCACTTATTACTCTGATGTCCTTGTCATCCTTTTGTGCTTGTCTGATTTCCTCTTTTGACAGGGGTTTGAGGTGTCCCTCATTTTTCTCCACACTTGCCAGTAAACTCTGACAGGCTACTACAAAATTCACATCTGGATTCCCTTGGGTCTCCACAGCTTGGATCACGGCTCCCACACAGTCAGGTGAAAACTGCTCAGTACATTCTCTCATCGTCGTTTCCAGATCCCCTGGCATCCTGGAGAGTGAGTCAGCATCTATGTTTTCTTTACCTGGACGGTAGCGGATGGTGAAGTAAAAATCTGCGAGCTCTGACACCCACCTACACCCGGTGGCGTTCAACTTCGCAGAGGTCAGGACATAGGTCAATGGATTATTGTCACTGAAAACTGTAAAGGTTGGAGCATAGTACAGGTAGTCTCTGAACTTTTCAGTGATGGCCCATTTCAGAGCTAAGAATTCCAACTTTCCACTGTGCAGATGGTAATTTTTCTCAGCTGGCGTCAAAGTCCGAGAACCATAGGTATTTACTCTCAGCTTGCCATTCTGCTTCTGGTATAAAACAGCTCCCAACCCTTGGTTGGACGCATCCGTATGAAGGATGAACGGTTGAGAGAAGTGGGGGAATCGCAGGATCGGAAGTTGAGTCAAGCAGTTAATCAACTTTTCTAGTATCTCCTGATGTTTTTCTGTCCCCTCAATTAATTTACTTGACGGCACCACATGATTTCATTTGTTATTTCTTACTTTGTGTCTCCCCTTTCTCTGTGGTCCAGCACCTTCAGTGTTACTTTTTAGCAGGTCATAGAGGGGACTGGCAATTCGGGAAAAGTCTTTAATGTATTGCCGATAATAGCTTTGCAGGCCCAAAATCTTGCGTAGTTCCCCCACCGTGCTTGGTGTCTGTTCCTTCAGTGCCGTTACAGCGACGGTGTCTGCGGGATCAATACGACTGCCTTCAGCTGACACAATTCTCCCCAGATATCGCACCTCTTTCTTAAAGAGCTCACATTTTCTTGGTTTTATCTTGACTCCACGGGACTGTAACCTCTGCAGTACTTTCTTCACCGCTTCCACTTGTTCATCGAAGGACTCAGTGAAGACTAGGATGTCGTCTAAGAACGGTATGCAAATTTTGTCTCTTAACCCTTCCAGGCTCTCTTCCATAAACCGTTGGAACGCTGCAGGTGCATTCATAAGGCCGAAAGGAATACGAATCCATTCGTATAGTCCCCACGGGGTTGCGAATGCAGTCAGGTACTGGCTCTCTGGGGACATGAAACCTTGGTGGTAGGCCTTCCCTTGATCTAGCAGTGAGAACCACGCATTACCTCCCAGCCCGTCCAGGATATCCTGCACCCTGGGTATTGGCCGGCCGATCAGGGATTGTTTTGCTGTTCAGGTCCCTGTAATCGATACATAGCCTGAGGCTGCCATCCTTCTTACGGACGCAGACAATCGGGGACGAGTAAGGGGAATGAGACTTGGCCACCCACCCTTGAGCAATCAGGTCATGTAAGTAGTCCTTCATCTCTTGATACAACGGTTTGGGGACTGATGTGTATGTGCGGGTGTAGTAAAACTCAGCGTGGGTGTAGGAAGAAGAAGACAGGGTCGGCGCTGGTGCTTCCTTTTTAGTTAGATCAGTCAGCGGCCTAGCGAGGTCCGAATAATTAGGTACAAACCTCCTGTAATATCCCGCTAGCCCCAGGAACTGTCTAACCTCCTTTTTGGTCTTAGGCCTCGGACAGGTCGCAACCCTGCCGTCTTATCAATTTGGGGACGCACCTGTCCGTGACCCAAGTGGAAGCCCAGATACCTTACTTCCACACGCCCAATCGCACACTTCTTTGGGTTGGCCGTGAGCCCAGCCCTTCTCAGCGTCTTCAGGACAGCCCGCAAATGCTGCATATGACGCTGCCAATCGTTACTATAGATGATAATATCATCCAAGTAGGCAGCGGCATATGCAGCATGCGGCCGGAGAATTTTGTCCATCAGATGCTGAAAAGTCGCCGGAGCCCCGAACAAGCCGAAAGGAAGGGTGACAAATTGGTGTAATCCAAACGGCGTTGTGAAAGCTGACTTTTCTTTAGACATGGGAGACAAGGGGATCTGCCAATAACCCTTTGTTAAGTCCAGTGTCGAATAAAAACGAGCAGTACCCAGCCGATCAAGCAATTCGTCAACCCTCGGCATTGGATAAGCATCAAACTTAGACACCGCGTTCACCTTTCTATAGTCCACACAGAAACGGATCGAGCCGTCGGTTTTAGGAACTAAAACTATCGGGCTCGCCCAGTCACTGCTGGACTCTTCTATTACCCCCATATCCAGCATAGCCTCTAATTCGTTCTGAACTACCTTTTTTTTGTGTTCAGGTAAACGATACGGGCGGCAGCGCACCACCACCCCCGGATCCGTCTCAATGTGGTGCTGAATGAGGTCCGTTCGACCAGGCAGGGGAGAGAACACATCAGCAAATTCAGCTTGAAAATTTTTAATGTCAGTGAGCTGGGAGGGTGAGAGGTGATCTCCGCCAAGAGCCATCGCGAGAGATTGTGGTTTTGTGTTCGCTTCTTGCCCGAGATCCTCCTCTCCGCTCACTACCGTCGCCAGCATCACTGACTCTGCCTCAACCCACTTTTTGAGGAGGTTGAGGTGATAAATTTGATGTGCCCCGCCCCTATCTGTTCGAACTACCTCATAGTTGAGATCGTTAACCCGCCGTGTGACCTCAAAAAGTCCTTGCCACTTTGCGAGTAATTTAGAGCTAGAAGTAGGGAGTAATACAAGCACTTTATCTCCCGGTGCAAATTGACGAAGTCTAGCCCCCCTGTTGTACAGCTGACTCTGTCTGTCCTGGGCCTGTAACAAATTCTCCATTGATAGCCGCCCCAAAGTGTGGAGTTTTGTTCTCAAATCCAAGACATACTGAATTTCGTTCTTACTAGCGGACGGTCCGTCCTCCCAAACCTCTCTAAGAACGTCCAACACCCCGCGGGGCTGACGCCCATAGAGAAGCTCGAAGGGGGAAAACCCCGTGGAGGCTTGGGGAACCTCGCGTACAGCGAACAAGAGGGGTTCTAGCCACTTATCCCAATTTTTGGCGTCTTCGTGAACGAACTTTCGAATCATGGACTTTAAAGTGTGATTAATCCGTTCCACTAATCCGTCTGTCTGTGGGTGGTAGACGCTAGTGCGAATCGATTTAATGCCCAATAATTCATAGAGTTCGCGAATAGTTCGTGACATAAACGCCGTGCCCTGATCGGTGAGAATCTCCTTGGGGATTCCCACCCGGGAGATTAATGAAAAGAGCGCGCTCGCAACACTTTTGGCAGAAATGTTACGGAGCGGGACTGCTTCAGGATACCGCGTTGCGTAATCCACCAGGACTAACGCAAAGCGGTGCCCACGTGCTGACCGTTCCAATGGCCCGATGAGGTCCATACCAATTCGTTCGAAGGGGACCTGCATTAGCGGAAGGGGGCACAATGGTGCTTTTGGATTGGCCGGTGGATTCACCAACTGACATTCACGACAAGACGCGCACCACTTGCGCACATTCTCGTGAATGCCCGGCCAGAAGAACCGGGCCATGAGACGGTTTAGTGTCGCCGTTTGACCTAAATGCCCGGCCATTGGATTACAGTGAGCCGCCTGAAAAAGCATTTCCCAGCGGCTTTTAGGAACTAACGACTGCGTTGTATCCTCCTTTGACTGGGTGTCCTGGGTCACCCGATACAACTTATCTTTTAAAATAGCAAAATAGGGATAAGAGAGCGGTTGGTCTGGGAGGAGTGTCTGGCCGTCGATAGAACGGACCTGATTAAACGCATGTTTTAACGTCTCGTCCTGGGACTGCTCCAGGGGAAAATCATCGCGCTCTGTGAGGATAGTTCTCTCCAGAGTACTCCGTTCCCCTGCAGCAGGCGCCAGAGGTCCCGGCTCAGCATCTCCCACCTGAACAACCGCTGTCTTTCCCTTGCTTTTCTTTTCCCAAGAGGCATCCGCACATAAAGACCCCAATAATTTACTAAAAGCAGGCCAATTTGTTCCCAGAATTAGCGGATGCCGGAGGTGCGGGTTAACTGCTACCTCTACGCTATGCTTTTGTCCCCTAAATTGAATTACCACAGGTATTATAGGATAACTTACCACCACCCCATGCACACACCGCACCTTAACCATGCGGCTGTCATCCAATGCCCCAGGTTGAATCAGGCTTTGATGAATGGAGGTTTGGTTGCAGCCTGAATCCACCAAAGCCTGATAAGTACCCCCCTTGATACTCACTGGTATCTGGTACAGGCCAGCTTGATCGGGGGCAGCCTGTGGCGCGTCGGGAACCCGGATCAGTGTCCCCACCTCCATCACCGGACACCGGTCGATAAAGTGTCCCGGGTCCCCGCAGCGCCAAGAGGCCGGCCCAGGCCTCCCCGCCGCCCCAATGGTGGGAAGCGGGTCAAGGGATTGGCGTGGAGAGCGCAGGGCCGCCGGAATCGGGGCGGAGTGGTCGCCGGACGCAGCCCCCCTGGGTGGGTCCCTGAATGCGGGGACAGGCTCTGCGGAGCCCCCGTTCTCCACCTCGGCGCCGGCCGGGACATCAGCCCCCCACAAGACCTGGGAAGGGGGACAGGTTTGGGGAGAGAAGGAGACGAGAGAGAGAGAGAGGGGGAGAGAGAGGCAGATGGAAGGGGCTCGCCGACCCCTGGGCACGCCACCATGTGATCCTCCTCCAGGTGGATGGCCTGGTCCAGCGACGTCGGGCGGTGGCACTGGACCCACTGTGCGGCCTTCTTGGGCAGTTTGGAAATAAATTGTTCCAGTACCACCTTGTTGATCACGTCCTCGACGTCGCCTCCGTAGCAGGAGCCATCTGCGGCAGGAGTCCCGGAGCTGTTGCGCCATGACGAAGGGTCGGCAGGACTCTTCCAGGCTCAGGGATCTGAACCGCTGGCGATGTTGTTCAGGGGTCCGGCCGACCCGCTGAAGAATGGCGCGCCTCAGGTCTTCATAGACCAGGAGATTCTGGACTGGCAGTTGGTGGGCGGCTATCTGCGACTCTCCCGATAGCAGTGGGATGAGTCGCATGGGCCAGTCCGCTCGGGGCCATCCCCGGGCCTCGGCCGACCTCTCAAAAAGGTCCAGGAATGCCTCCGGATCATCCTGGGGTCCCATCTTATTGAGAGGCAGGGGCGGGGCCGAGGCCGTAGCTGGATCGGGGACGGCCCGAATCTCCCGGTCGAGCCAGCTCCGGGACAGCTCGCGGTCTTCTTGCTGGCCTTGGAGAAGCATCTGGAACCGGTGGTCTTGCTCCTCCTTTACAGCCAGCAGGGCGTGGTGTTGTTCCCTGTGAAGACCCGCGAGCGTTTGGATGAGGTCCGCAAATGGCGTTCCTGGCGGGTTCTGCATGGCGGCGGCAGTCTTCTTCTTCCCGGGTTTCGGCACAAGTGTAGTAAAACTCAGCGTGGGTGTAGGAAGAAGAAGACAGGGTCGGCGGGAATAGGGACTCGCACTTTATTTATAAAGAAAACAAAAGAAAACAAAAGGTGCGCTCGTGCGCTTTCACCGTAGTGAAACACTACAGTATAAAATACAAAAACACTTCTCCACGATCACTCAGTCCGTTTCGCCCGTGTGTGCTGCGGGTCGCGTGCGAGTCCCAGCTCTCTCTCCCGCTCTCTCATTCCCGGCAGCTTATATGCGGTCTCCACGCCGATCACTGCAATCAGACACAGGTGTTCATCATCTGCACTTGACCTACTTACTCACCGCACAGCTCGCTGACTCGTCTCTCGCTACAGACTTCGCAAAACCACGCCCCCCTCGCCACAGCGGGCAACAGGGGTCTTATCGTTTAATAAGATACTCAAATGCAAACCTGGGACACAGCCAATATCGTCGTCTGACCTGGAAAAGGCGTGACACTCTTCACGTAACATCCTCTTGACTTGTTGTTGTTGGGGCGGAGTTAAATGGCTCACATCCACTGGAGGGTCCCATCGATCTGTATTGGGAGATGCCTCAGTGATCTCTGGTAGGAACTGCGTAACAGATGCTGTGGCTTCACACTTTGCATTTGATATTGGTAAAACAGACTTAACTGGCTGCAAAATACCTAGCTCTGTTCTACCACCCAGCGTGATGTCGTGATCTGTTCCATTCTGCACATTGATTGTAATTATTGAGCGGGCCCCTTTTTCCAGAAGGAAGAGAGTATCGAAGAGTTCAAGGCCATCTGGATACATCGGGTTAATGTGTGGCTCAAACAGTAGCACCGTATCTTGTTTCACGTGAGGCATTTTTACCAGACACTGAATTTGCATAATGGTGTGCTTCTCTATGTTCACAGGTTCCTTCCTGGTTCTTACTATGTACTTGCTGAGCCTCTCAGCAGTCACCAAATAGATGAAGGTATGTACACTTTTCTTCTTTATGCTAGGGAAAGCACTTCTGACAGTTCTGTACAAACAAGCATTAGTCACATCAAGGGATCCACTTCCGCTTTGTCTCATTATTTGTTCTATCACGTTATACCCGACGATAGGTCTGGGCAATTCTTGGCCCTTCAAAACAAGCACAGGAATGTTTAACTCTTTCACATTGGTTACAGGGGATGCCAGTTTGAAAGTCAACTCCACCCATCCACTGTATGGCATGTTCGCTCCATTTGCTGCCACCAGGCGCAGACTGTCTGGCACTTCGGTCGCCTCGGAAATATTTCTCAGTGTCACTTCAGGAGCATATTTGGCTTTCCACTTCTCGTCTATAATGCATACTTGGGAGCCTGTATCCCATAATCCTTCAGTCTTTTTTCCCTGTAGATAACAGGTAACAAGGCACTGTTTTCCCACTAAGGATGTAATGGCAGACTGCTGGTTAACTTGACAGGGGGCAGTTAAAATACTATTAAGCGTACTATCAAGCGGCTTGGACTCAAACTGTCTCTGATGGCCAATGCTACATTTCTCACGTTTTGGGGACTTCTCTGCCGCTCGGGTCACCCCCTGTCCCTTGGAGGTAACCCGCTCCTGTTTAACGGAGCTCCACGCTGAGGTCTGGCTCCTTTAAACTTACAGCCAGCTGAGAAGTGCTCGCTGCTTCCACAGTGGTAACAATGGGTGCAAGGTTCTTCTGCGTTGCGCTGCTGGCAATGGAAACATTGTCCGGCTCGTGAGGGACGGGACTGGCGGAATGGATAGGGGTGCTGTCGGGGTGGCTCCATATACTGCTGGGGATAATACTGTGGTGCTGCAAAGTTTGATGGCTGAGTTACATAGTTGACGGACATGGGGTGCTGCTGAGAAGGATACACATACAGATGTCCATGGTGCATCTCTATCATTGAATAATGTTGACGTGACTGGAGAGAATGTTCTGGTGGAACAGTGGACAACTGAACTGGGTTTGCAGGTGGGGGAGGTATTTTCTGTTCCCTCACCTGTTGTTGGCTTTGTGAGAACTGGTGTGGAGACATGTATGGGCTTCCCTGCCGTTGGTATGTAGTCGTCTCGGGTTTCCAGGTCTGATGCTCTTGGACTTGTGTCCATCCTGATGTCTGTTGGGACACTGCTGATGCTGGGTCTTTGTCGTAAACTGCAAAGCACTGCTGAGGGACAGGTAAGGGCTGCTGGATAGATTCTTTAATCTGTATGATATCATCACTCAGGCTTTTTAGTTGTGACATTAAATCGAACTTCGACTGTTTGGACTGAAGCTTTTGTTCAGGGGTAGGCTCATTCAACTGTACAGCATGAACAGTACCATTTTTTTCAAATTTTCACTTATTTTGTCTTTCAGATTCATTGGAACAAGCTACATTGAGTTTCTCCAGCAACACTTCGTCTGGAACAGCGGGGTCTGAAAGGTATGGTTGAAGGTGGCTTTGGATGCGGTCGTTTTGTAATCCAGTCAGGACGGTGTGCAAGAACATATTCTGAACTAGGGCGGGATCATATTTCAACCCGGAGTCATCCTCCTGAGAAGCAAACAGAATTTTCTGTCTCAGGTCAAGAGCTCGAATTAGGAAGCTTTGTGGGGTTTCTCTAGCCTGCTGAGCTTCTTTGGTGAGCTGTTTATATAATTCAGTCGCATTTTTCTCCTGATAATGAGAACGAAGTATCCGCCTTAGCGTCGGGAGTGTCAGCCCCGCCTTCCCCTCAAGATAGCTCCGCAGCTGAAGCCCTGGTGTGATAGCCCTGATGACAGAATCTACTATTTCCTGTCCTAGCCCTGCAAAGCCCAGGGTCAATCTTAGAACAGCTCGTTCTGAGACATTGCTTATGATTTATTGAGATTGTAAAAAAAAAACAGTGGATGGATTTTTATCATTCTAGGGTGGTTTTGCTCACACACTGCCAACACACATTTATGTTCAAACACCATGTAAAAGTGAATTTTCCATAATAGGTGCCCTTTAATATTACCTCTCATTCCATGGTTATTTGTTTATAATAACAAATTATTATTTTTAATAAATAAAAAAATCGTGATTTTCCCCTGCTTATTAAAAGTTATTTAAATCTTTATTGTAGTAGCGAATATTATATCAGCTAACAGACGAGAAACTTCATTTGTATTACAGATGATGGTTCGAGAACTCTGAATACAGAAGTATGCTTTGTAAGGCATGCGCAACCAATATAATTCGCCATGAACAGAGCAACTTATTAATGCTGACTGCGTATGGGCCTTTATCCAAGCATTTATACTGTTGCACTGAGCAAGATGATGCATGATTTACCTTTTTAATATAAAATATTTCAATTTAGTATAGGGGATTGTATGTATTGTAATATTGCATGTATATTCAAATCAATTTCTGCTAATTGGGTTAAAATGCAAAGGTCTGCGCTCAAAAAAAAAAAAAAAGATTATTGACAGGAGATATTGACAAACGTTTTGGCTCTTTGCCTTCATCAGTGTATTGATTGCTAATTGGGTTAGACTAAACCCTAGGGTTAGACTAATCCATGACCCTTTTCACATTTCCGGGCTTCTCGGAATCAGAACTTGTAAAACTTGGAAAGTGGTGAATGAGAGAGTACATTAAATATCTTTTTCATGTTCAAATTTGCTCACATAGAAAAAGAAAAACTACACAATAGTGTTTCCCACACTTTTCAAAAGAGGAGAATATCTGAAGAGAGAAAGATGTCAATTTTGCCATCAGTCCCACAGCCACTGTATTAGAAACACCTTCACAGCAGCGTTACCTAGTTGTTGTTTTTTTGTTGTTGTTTTTTTTTTGTATGTTGATGCAAAGGATACAAAGTATAGTGTTATAAATGTCCATGATAATAAAAAAATGAAAATATAAGGATTTCCAGGATTTGCGATGCCGAGATGACAGTTAAAACATGTCATCCCAGTCTTTGAAAAAGTTCCATAATCACAGATTAAATATGACTTTTAGAGAAAAAGAGCCAAGAAGAGAGGGCAGGCTACGTCGGAAACACCTTAAAAGGGTCATGGAAGACTTGGCAGCTCTCCAGTTGATGACAACAGAAGAGAGTTTGACTTCGGCAGTGAACTGTTTGAGTATAAAAGACTGATGAGAAGACTGAACAAGGAGATACTGATTTAGCGGTATCTCTCGACGCCAGAAAACCAGCTGATTGTACCTTTAATTTATACCTTGCTTTATATTGTAACTTTGCTATTAGTTTTGGTTTAACTTTTATTTTTGGAATATTAATAAACAACTATTATACTAATTGCAAGCAATTGTCTACCAGTATTGTTGTTAATAAACCTTGAGCAAGAACTAAACCACAGAGGAGTCTTCTGAACAAGTTGTAAGTACCATTTGAACGCTTATGATTTAGGTCAGATTTGACTTGCTCTACCTAACCTGAGGATAATAAATAATAAGGTTAAAGGTGTAAGGTTAAAGCACACACCGTAAAACAATATATATGCTCATGTGTATAGCAAATAATTGCATAGCTATGGAAATAACTTGGCAGATAATAGACTGATAAATGAATCAATGAATTAAAATTAAAAGTCAGCTCTTCTCTTAAGATTGTACAAAAAGCATGACAAAATAAATATTTCTCAAAAAGAAAGTACTCAAGATCTCATAAATTAACAAAGTCTAAAATAAACAGTCAAATTTATAGTAGGAACTTTTGAGCAGTTGGTTTAAGAAGCATAGAACACTGCCACACATCACAATCATAAGCATACGGTGGCTTTTATCTTTTTAGAGTTTATTTGCCCTTTCACACCTTATTTTTCTGTGACTGTCTGTGAAAATGGGATTGGGATTTTTTTCAGGTTTAGCTTATTTCTGGGTACAAATCTGTCCCTAAAATATGGTTAACCAAAGAAAAAAGTAAACAAATCAATCAATCAATTTTTTGAAAGTTGCTGAAGCTTGTTTACTCATTCTCACTTGTTAAGCTACTAAACAGGGATTTTAACATCAATGTCATAGAAGAACCAGTCCTCCAGACATTTTTACTTCTGCCTTCAAAGACAATTAAATAACAGTCCAATTACATGTGAAATATAGGCTTGTCCGGTTTGGGACAGAGCCTGTAGAAATGGTTTCTTGAAAAAGAAGAACTGTCAGATATTCACTTATGTGAGATGAATATCTGCTATAAGAACTGGAGTCAAGCATTCATTCTGCCTTTATTTCACACAGGGTCTATTCCAGGACTGATCCCAGCAATGTTGCTAGGGGAAATTAGGAATAATTTTGTACAGTATTGTAAACATGGATAATGTAACACACTAACAGTAGATAGTGTAATTCTTGTTTTTATTCTTTTTTTTTAAATACATTTTTACAAAAGAAAACGTTACAATATAAATTTGCATGGGTAAATCCCAGCGTTTTCTCTAGTTTATTCTAGTTTATTTGAGAAGTTCCACAGATTCTTGGACATTGGTTACTGTATTTTTGTGAGCTTTCAGGCCGGTTCACCTAAAACACCTTTCAAGCCGTCCTGCATTGAGATGTAAATGACTGTGGGGGGATGAGCTCAATCCACACACACATGAAGTGACCTATGTTAGAATATCAAGGATAGTAATGAGTTATGGTCAAATCATTCAATAATTTATACCACAGTCTTGAATATCTTTTATTTTTAGAGTTTATTTGACGTTTATTTGATATTGACGTGAAACCAGTTAACAGTTAAAAAGATAATTGAAGTAATTTTCAAACTAAAGTAATACACTACACATATTAGTCAAAACTGCGTGTAAAATATTGTTAAATACAACATTGTTCACAAACAAACCCTATAAACACTAAAAGGGCTGTATTATGCAAGCCAGGCCAGTAGTTGATGTCGCTTTGTCAAAAAAACAACAACCCGCAAACACGTAATACTCATGAACGTGTGAAAATATGATCATAAGTACGCATGTGAACATGTTATATGCTTGTGCTTGACCAGCCTGATCTCATCAAAATGCATCTCTATAGCACGCATTGTTTATCGTACAATTTTTACACGAAAATTCTTATTTTACGTGCATATGATACGCACTTTATTGCGTATAATACACACACACCCCACACCACTAATCCTAACCAAACGTATAATACATGTGTACCCCACACCACTACTAAACCTACTCTAAACCTACCCATGCGAATCATATGCATGTAAAAACTCCTTTTCACGTATAAATTGCACGATGAACACAATGAGTGCTATAGAGACATGGAATGACGTACCATTTTCACAAATTCACATTTATGTTGTTTACATGCAGATAGTAAAGGCATCGTTTTCAAAACCTTGCACTTTTAAACTCGTTTTTAAAGGCTTTTTAAAGGCCAAAATGGCATTTTCGTGAAAATAAACGGCCAAAACGCATGAAAAGTTTTTCAGTTGAAAATGATGTCGTGTAAACAGACCCTAAAGCGTGTACTATTTATCCCACTTTAGTTTTGTTAATTGTTCATTTGAGTAGGCCTTTTTATCATATATACACTTTTTTCTGGTTTACTGTGTTCACAGAAGCACTGCGGGTGCTTGATGTAACGGTGTGTGAATCCGCATGTTCTGTTGTTTATCCTGCTATTTGCACATGTAAATCTACATTTTTGAGGTATTTGAATGGGTCACAGACACTTCATTCCATTTAATTATAATCTAACATTCAAATCATGCAAGTTAACTGATGATTACTGGTTAACAAGCATCAGCTGTGAGTCAGAAAAACATGTTAAATGAACATCCCTACTTCATATATTTCAACTGAACCAACTAAAAATGTTCAGTGCAGCAAGTCAACATAACATTTTGAGATTGACCTCCAAAATCTTTACAGTGTGTTTGTGATGGCAAGAAATGTACAAAGCAGCCACACTGGTATCGTTCTTTACCATCCAACTGGGGGCCGAGTTCATTTTGATTAATAAAATAATTATTCTGCATTAAATCATAGAAATCGTTACCTTAAAGAGCTATTTTTGTCATAATCCCTAAAGGGACTGCATAACAAAGCATAGAAAGTATCTTTGAAGAGAGAGCGTTAATTAAGACAAATAATATTAAGAATGATAAGAGGCGTCTTCTTGCCTCTGCTTTTGAACTGTTGCCGCCGGGCTGTCTGTATTTTTTACCCGTTATATGTAAAAAAAGATTCAAAAGTCTTTCCTCAAAAAATTTATTTTTTTAATTTTTGATAACTGATGGTTTGGTCATTCTCTTTTTAATATTATATTGTATATGTTTATCTATGCATATTGTGATCTCTGATGCCTGTGTGAACATTATATATATAAGGCTTGTGCACAATTCATAATTGAATTGAGAATGACTCCTAAATTCAAATTCAATTCTTGAATTTGAATTGAATTTGAATTGATGTCAAAAACAGGATCTACAATTACAATTCAAATTTGAATTAAAGGAAGCAGAATTGCAATTCAAAACAAATTCTAAGAAATTCATATAGATATTTTAAGTGAAGTGTTTAACAATGAAGCTTTACAGTATATGTCACATATGATTGCATTACATATTCTATAAATTATATTAGTTTGAATTACTTGTACAGATTAAATTAACAGGAAATATTTTCCCCCAGCAATGAATGTTAAAAGCTCTAGTCACAGAACACATAATTAAGTTTGATTTATTGTAATTGTAATTTTGTGGAACATGATAGAACATGACTCAGAACATGATAAAACATGACTCCCAAAATTACTTTAGTAAATCTTTAGAAGGAAAAAAAACAATTTTAGGTGGACATTTGTTATATAGGGTTAGGCTATATATATATATATATATATATATATATATATATATATATATATATATATATATATATATATATATATTAGAACAAAATGTATGCAGGGTTGAGGAGTGAGTTAACTGTAATGAAATTATGTTATTGAATGACAAAATGAATGTAATTGTATTTAGTTGTAGCCTATTACTGAGGTTAAATGTGTAATTTAATTAGTTACTAATCAAATAAAAAGGAAACTGATTCACATTGATATAGTAATCCAAATAAAAAAAATCCAAACCACATTCATAAAGGGTAACTTATAACAGTAAGCAATTACATTTCCAAAGTAACCTTCCTAACGCTGAATGTATGTGAGATTCAACATATTCTTTCTGTTGTGTGACTAGGGTGACCACCCGTCACGCTTTGTGTTGTACCGCACAGCATTTTCACCCCTTGTCCCCCACGTCGCATATTGAGAAAATATCCCGCATTTTTATCAGTCTGTTTGTTTTTAATTATCATATTAAGAAAATGTGCATGCGTTCTTTTGCCTTTTTAAGAAAGCATTTTATTTATTCTTTTTGCGCCGTAGTTTTTCACCTATATTTAACAGCGCTTCGTCAGAAGTACAAATACAACAGCCATTTTTAAAATCATATCCAATGGTTGTAAAGAAAGGAGTAAACACGGTCACTAGTAGGTTGTCAATCAAAATGTTGAGCGGGGATTCGTTCCATGTGTCCCCTGTCAGAAAACAAATTGATAATTGGGTAAATTAAAATTTTAATTTAACAGAATTTATCAACTTATTGCCTGCTGTAGTTGTTTTAATTCACATCCTTTCTAAAAATATGAAAGTGTTTGGTGTAATATATTCTTAATATATAAGGCTGTCAATAAACTAATTTCATGTTGTTTTATATTTTATTTGTTCATTATTTATTTTGTTGGATTTTAGTTGGACTTAGTCAGAACTGTTGCAGAAATAGTGATCTGCATGATGGCTGCTGCCTTGCTCAGTGATGTTGAATTAAAATAGCAAGTAAAATAAAGACATGTTATGTTACAAATGTTTTTATAAAGTTAAATGGACATTATATAACAGTTTCAAGTTATGTTTTAGTGTTGGTAACATGTCCCACATTTGGTTTGTTTGATGGTGGTCACCCTATGTGCGACTGTGTAGAATTTCTTAGAATTGCCATGAATTTAAATCCCCTTCTTGTCATTAAAATTAAAATTCAACTTCCTGTGGGGCGGAGTCAATTCAATTCAAATTCATGAATTGAATGGAGGCCAATTCTGAAATTCTGAATTTTGCACAAGCCTGATATATATATATATATATATATATATATATATAAAAGATATATAATATAACTTAAATATATATATAAAGTTACATAATGAAGACAGACTTCACTGCCAGTTCACTTCACTGTTCTCACACACACACACACACACACACACACACACACACACACACACACACACACACACACACACACACACACACACACACACACACACTGCAGGCTATAAGTCCCCACTTGGTTGGATAGAAATCGTTCAAAGGTCCCCTCTTTGCCAGTGTGGAGCGACAGTGCTCTGTTAGTAATATAGATATGTATGTGTGTGTGCAATGGCACATAACAATGGCAAGTAAATTGTTAGGGACTCCATAACAAAGCATAGAAAGTATCTATGAAGAGAGATTGTTAAATAAGAAAAATAATATTAAGAATGATAAGAGGTGTCTTCTCGCCTCTGCTTTTGAACTGTTGCCGTCGGGCCGTCTGTATTTATTTAATTAATCTTTCTTTGAGCAATAAATTTTTTTGATAACAGATGGGTTGGTCATTTTTTTTAATTGTATATGTTTATCTATGCATATTGTGATTTCTGATGACTGTGTGAACATATATATATATATGTCGAGGTTTTGTGGCACACTCTACAACCCGGTTCCTCAGAGACGTCGGATTCAGTGGCCAAGAGTTGCGTCGCACAGTAAAGAACTTATCTGAAGCAACAGAAAGGAGCCGCAACTGGCTGTGGTTGAGACAGACCGCCATGCTACGGTTTCGTAGAATTCTTGAAAACTTGAAGAGTCTGTTGGTTCATTTGTATAGGTTGTATAGCATTTACAGTCATTACGTTCCTGTGTATATTGCGTGAATGACGGGTGCTTGGGCAGATATTGTGTTTTGCGGTAGGTGCTATGCCATACGGAACCGTTGCCACTGAAACTGCATATTAACGCACCAGTGGGGCTCGACAGCCTTAGTCAAACGGGTTGGCGCAAATGGTTGGGTTGCGGAGAGATTGTGGTTAGGTCTCAGCAGCAGGAGGGATGTAGAGGTCAGTAAGCTGGGCTGAGTTGAGTGGGGGACGGAGGGGGGTGACTCTGGGACGCCAGAGTCACTGTCGAGCCCTCTTGAGGTGTCGTGGGCTAGTCGACGAAACACTGAGGACGGAAGGTGCCCACTTGAAGACCCTAGAGATGTCCCCTACTCAGCTCAATCCAGACGGTTGTCATGGGGGGACTGCACTGTGGTTGAAGCCGTTGTGTGTGCTGACGCGTGTTAACACTAGACAGAAGGAGATTTACATCACCATATGGAAAGAAGCGTAAATGGACGGAGAAGCATAGATTAATGTAAAGCTATGTCTTAGTTGGTGCTTATCTTGGCAAAAGCAGAGTACAAATCAGCATGAAGTTTTAACATCTACTCTCGTGTAATGGAAATCATTTATATATTTATATATATATATACATGTAAAATTTACAAAATGAAGACAGACTGCACTGCCAGTTCACTTCACTGTTCACACACAGGTCCTCTGTTAGATATGTAGACATCATACAGAGTTGCAGGTCCCATCTTGGCATGTTTCATTTTTTTGCATATTTGAAGTTATATTATGAAAAAAGACCTTAAAAGAAATGTTTGTATATCCTTTTTGTTTCAAAAGGACCAGATTCAAAAGGACCAGATGCAGCAAGTCAACTTAAAAGTTTTGAATTTGATCTTCAAGAAAGAATGACATATGTTTGGTTGCATTAAAATTGAGCAATATTTCAAACGCTGACTATCTTGAGTTTGGCAACGGCAGCTGTCCCGTGCGTGGGCGTGGTTACAGCGCAGCCAGCGGACACGCCCCCAGCATATGAGACCAATAGTACTGCTCATTTTTTCAAGATTTTGATAGCTTTTTTTTATCATTCAAATTTGGCTGGGTGGCTAATACATTTTTCTGTGATATGACAAACTCAGAACACATACTTCATTTTGATTTTACAGGGACTTTAAGAATGATAAGAGCGTGTTCTCGCCTCTGCTTTTGAACTGTGGCTGCTGGGCCGTCTGTATTTTTTACCCGTTGAATGAAAATGAATAAAACAGATTCAAAGGGCTTTACTCAAAAAATTTTTTTTTAATTTGATAACTGATGGTTTGGTCATTCTTTTTTTTAAATATTATATTGTATATGTGTATCTATGCATATTGTGATCTCTGATGCCTTTGTGAATTTATGTTACATAATGAAGACAGATTTCACTGCCAGTTCACTTGTCACAAACACACACAGGGAAAGACAGATCCATTAGCAGTATGTTTAATAGGTTAATCCATACTCACAATCCAGTCCAAGCAAGGTTCAAAATCAAAAAAGGCCATCCAAAAATATAAAACACCAACAAGACTCAGGAAAAGGCAGGGCACAGAAGTGTGAGGACATAGAACAACGGCTCCGTGACAAACACTAAAACAGACAAGGGTATATATACACACAGAACAAACAAGGTGATGGGAAACAGCTGAGTGCAATGAACTGATGAGTGACAGACAGAATGCTGGGAAATGAAGTTCCAAAGTGAATGACACCATGGAGAAGGAGGACCTCTAGTGGACACCAGGGAACACAAACTTAACACTGTGACATAACCCCCCGTCTACGGAGCGGCTACCAAACGCTCCAAGAACGACTAAAAACAAACAAAACAAGAGTCCAGGAGGGAGGTGGAACGGTGGAGGATCAGGGGGAGGGATGGGGGGCCAGGTCCATGGAAGGGAAAAGAGACAGGGGGTGACGGTTTAGAGGGCGGCCAGGGCGAAGCGGAGACGGTTTAGAGGGCGGCCAGGGCGGAACAGACGGCACCGGCTCCGGAACAGACGGCACAGTTGTAAAAAGTGTAAAGTTGTAAAAAGTTGTAAAAAGTGTGTATATATATACTTATGTGCATAGCTATGGGAATAACTTAGCAGATAATAGGCTGATAAATGAATCAATGAATTAAAATTAAACGTCAGCTCTTCTCTTAAGATTGTACAAAAAGCATGAAAAAATAAATATTTCTCAAAAAGAAATTACTCAAGATCTCATAAATTAGCAAAGTCTAAAATAAACAGTCAAATTTATAGTAGAAACCTTTGAGCAGTGGGTTTAAGAAGCATAGAACACTGCCACACTTCGCAATCATTAGCATACGGTGGATTTTATCTTTTTAGAGTTTATTTGACCTTTCACACTTGGGATTTTTTTCAGGTTTAGCTTATTTCTGGGGAGAAATCTGTCCCTAAAATATGGTTTACCAAAGAAGCCGCGATTCGAGGCTTGTGTTGTTAACGTGAAGATCACGTGACTAATGACAAACGAGGCCTCGGTTTGTGTGGATACGTCATCGGTTCAGTCTGAGTGTCGAAACTCGCGCCACCTTGTGGGTGTTATCAGGAGTAGTAAGCACTTGTAGTAGTGTTAGAGAGAGAACTCTCATTGTCGTTATTGTGTCATATATGTGTTAGGGCTGTATATTATTACATTATATCAGGTTAGAATTGTTATTAATAATAATTAACAATTGTTATTATTAATTAAAGTAGCTATATTATAGTCTTGTTATATTAATTAGATACGATTATTTGGATTGCTGGTAGATGTTTGGATCTGGACTTGACTGCTTTTTAATTTGGATTGCCCTTTTGGATTTGTTTGCTTTTTATGACATCTTCCTTTTTCATGGTAATGGAGCCAGCAAGAAAGAGGAGATCCTCCCCTGTCTGGGCTCAACAGAAGCTTCAGTATCTTCATTTATACCCACTGGCACTGACATTCCCCTGCATCCTCTGTTCCTTGTGAAAGGATATTTTTCCAAGGCTGGAGAGGTTTTGTCCAAGAAGAGAAATTGTCTAAGCCCCAACACACTTCAAAAAAATTAATTTTCTCAATAAAAATCTAATTGTAATCCTTAATTCCTTCATCCACCCCAAACTGCAGTTTACTTTATTACACTCTCTCGAGTCTCTCCACCATAAGCACTGCACTCAACACAGTTACTTTTGTTGTTCATACTGTCACTATCCAATTTTTTTTTATAAATAATTAATTAACTGTGTGTGTGTGACAGTTGTCTCTGTACAAGTAAATGCAGACAGAGAAAGATACACGTTTTATTTCATACCCAGGCAATGGACAAATGTCTGCACAGATCTCTTTTTTTATTGCAAATGAAAGACAGAGACATTAACAATGAGAAGAAGATGAATAAATAAAACAGAGCGGGAGGGGGGCGGGTCATTGATTCAGAATGAATTAATTTGCCTGCTATTTATTTGCACAGTGGCTAGGTGTCGCTAGTGAGCAATGCTGAATGAAGCTTCGAGTAATGAACCTTTGGGTGAAGCAATGGGCTGCGAGGTCTCAGTGGTTCAGGAAGCCTCATCTTGCCATCACTAGTCACAGTTGAGTCACCAAACGAAGAGGAGAGGAATCTATAGCAGCCCTTCTTTTAATAAACTCAAAACAATGAAGATAATCTACACTACAGCACACATGGTGCAATGTAAAAGTGTTATACACAGGCAAGCAAACAAAGGGAGCTAAATGAAACACAGGTGGACCTAATTAGGACCAAACTGACTAGCATGGTTAACATGTAGCTCCACGTTCCTAGAAAAGCAGCCAACAGTTTGATTGCAAAGGAACATTCTCTCAACCCCAGTTCAAGATTGCACACGGATTAAGTGTTGGAGTATTTTTGTGGCTGCAATATTCAGTCTGCTCACGGATTAAGGACAACTTTTCAGCTATACGGTAATGTACCTTTGCTGTTTTTGGTGTGTGTTTTTTCTCTCTCTCCATTCTTGCAAATATTGACTTGAATTTAGTACAACTAAAAAAAAGTAAGTTTAATCAAAAGTATGAATATTTTGTCTTTTATTTTACCTGCCCTTGTGAAAAAGTAAACTTTAGCATGCTTTTATAGAAATAAAACTTTAAAATCTACATAAGTGCAAGAATGTAGTGTTTTCAGACTTAATTGCATGTGTAGGCCTATCCAATTAAATGAAAATGGATTATAGTTTAAATGCAGTTAGCTGAAAGTCATTTGTTTGACCCAAGCACATCTTTATATGTAATTACTTGTTATGTCTTTGAAATATGGTTACTGAATTTACTGGGCATTTATGGTCAACTAAAATATACTATAATATAATTTCTGTGTAACTTTATATTTAATATTGAATAACATATGGCAGCTCAAATTATAATGTACTATGTTAGTCAACACATCAAAATGAGTCTACTTCTTTAAAACACAACAAAAAGATTATTAAAACAATGTACTTATACAAATAAGCACAGTTTTTCACAAGGGTACATGACAATTCAAAAATATACAATTGCTTTTATATGATTTTCCCATGCAAACTAATCTTGTTGTGCTATTTTACTTAACACAACTTCAGCTCTCAAAACTCCCTTGAACAAAGGTTACAACTTTATTCTATCTAAAATACTAAGTTCTTAAACGGCATGATTTCACTGAATCCAGTCTTCATTGTAGGCTTTAAAGATCAACATGGAGAAAATCATTCTACAAATCCCTCTAATATTGCTGGTGCTGCATATACAAGGAGGAGAGTTCTCTAAAAATCCAGTTTGTTCGATTGCCGTTGCTCCACAGCCGGAAGTCGTGGAGTTCGACAACACAATTTATGCCACTTGTGAAATAACTCCCAGCCCCAATTTACCACCTTACCAGCCGAAAATCTATGGGCAAATCCTCTTCAAGCAGCTCTTCCCCGATGGAATTTTAGCAGTGAAAATCAACCTCCGTGGTTTGCCTGCCATCGATCATCAAAAGCGTGCCATTGACATCCATCGGTATGGAGACCTCAGTCAAGGCAGCAACACTGTTGGTCCTCATTACAATCCCAATGGTGTTGACCACCCTCATCATCCTTGAGACCTGGGCAACTTTGCTTCTGAGCAAGGAGTTATAAGGCAGTTCCTAAGTCTCCCAGAGGCCAAGCTCTTCGGGGCTCATTCCATTCTGGGACGTTCAGTGGTGGTTCATGAGAAGGAGGATGATCTGGGAATGGGGTCAGATGAGCAGAGTGAACTGAATGGGAATTCTGGACAGATAATTGCCCTAGGCGTGATTGGTATTACTAGTCCAAGTCTGTGGCAGAATACTGAACTGCCCCCCAAGAAAAGCTGTGGAGGACGGCACTGAGTTGGATCTGGTGGAAAAAAAGATTCAAATAGGATAATCATGATTTTCCTTGTGTAATCTTTGTCTGTGTTCTACATTAAAGTGATCCTTAATACCCTGAAAGTATATCCCTAGAGTTATTGCCATAACAAACTTTCAATGCTTTTAAACGGTCCTGGCATCCAACAATTCATGTTTTTGTTTTGGTCTTTTCAGAGACTTTTTGGCCATAGCTTCCAGTAGTAAATAGCTCCACTCTTAAAAATATATGTAGGGTGAATGCAGGTAAAGTGGGCAGTTTAAGTACTGTGCTCAATGGGTTTTCACTTTTAGAGCATGACAATGGTCTTTAAATTGACACGATTTCTCTAAATGATAAAATGGCTTTGGTTGATGCAATATGACACTGGTGGGCAACTCTAATGGTTAAAGGTAGAAAACCCTCTGACACAAGATTTTATTTTCTAAGTTATAAGGTTTCTTAATGTAAATGATAAGGTTTCTAAATGTAAACCAATGTGGGACTCTTCCTGGTTTGTTGCTTAAATATTGCTGACCCACTTTGGCTGAATGTGTTATAAAGTGAACCCAAAGTTTTGGGTAAAGTGGGTGACCTTAAACCTTCAGCAATTATACTCTAAATTGACATTCACTGGTTATTTTATAGTTGACATGTATCATATACTTTTTAGAGAACAGAAATGATTTTGCCGTTAGGAAATTCAAGTCAGATGGAAGAAAGGAAAAACAGAAATTAAGACTAGGAATTAAGTTCAATCTGTGGAGTGAAGAAATGAGGACAGGTGCAAAATGTAGATGCAAAATAACTCTTTAAAATATGGAAACAATTTTGAGTTCAAATTGTTTAGAGAAAACCGACATAAGTTTTACAATGTTACTATTTTAAATGTTCCTTCTATTGAAGATGTTGCACTTGCTGTAGTCCCATATATTTTTTTTCTAATGTTGTATAGTTAATTTTCATCCAGATTTCTGAATATTCTGATATCCGGATTTCATAAAATTTTAATGTCAACATAACATGTTCTATCAGTTGTTTTGAATTGTACACATGCATTGAGTGAACAGATGAATTTTATTCATCATAGTCTAGGCCACATGCTTTCGGGTGTCTTAAAATATTGAATGTTTGGTTGATAATGTGTGTTAACAAATCATTTTGGATAAATCAGGGATGGGTCACAATACCAGACCAGCTGGCCCATTTTACCTAAAACGAAATTTGTCTTGAGTGCATGATCTCAAAATGAACTTTGAAAATAATGCATATCAACTGTTAACATTTAATTATTAGTTTATTCGCTTTGGTACTATTTTCACAAGTCTTAGAGCTAAAATCACAACAGATCATAAAAAATGCACTTTTTTTCAAGCCTTTCATGTTTTCAATTGTGTTTGTAAGATAATCAAAATCAGAAAGTATACTTTTCACTACACAAAATAACGGTTTCATCTATATAAATGTTTCATTCACAGTAGCTGCCTTTCATAATGCTATTACTCTCAAACTTTTCATTTGCATCTCTTTTCATTCAGTTTAATACATTTGTCTATTATTTAATCCAACTGATCTTAATGGTTAGTCGATCATTTGGTACATCTATAGATTTTTATATACAGATTCTGATGTAGTTTCTACTTTGTTTGCAGTTTCTGATACAGATACCAAATGTAATGAATTCTTTTTACATGATTTTTCTTAGATTATAACCACTTTGTTGTGTGTGTGTCCTGGTAAACTATACATTATGGGGACAAAATGTCTCTACAAAGATGGCAATATCCAAAATCCTTGTCCTTGTGGGGACATATACTGTAGGCCCATAAGGAAAACGCCTTATAAATTATACACCAGTAAGTGGTTTGTTAAACTAAATCTTGACAGAAATAATACTTGCATCCTGGATCTTTGGTGCTGAGCAAGAATGCGTGTGTGTGTGATGATCCTCGCTGGGTCCGTGAGTTTGAAGCGTTCTTTCAGTTCTTCCGGAGAGCGCATCGTTCGCGGGAAGTTTAAAAGGTTTACTTGAAAGCAAAGTTGCTGGAAATTCAGGCTGATTCACCCGGTCACATAAGCCCCTTTCACACAAAGATTCTGGAAAATACACTTATAATTTTTCCCGGGATCATTTGATTTTTGTTCATCCACACTACCAGGGATTTTCTGGGGTCAGTGTGTGTTCACACACATCCTGTAAAGATACCGTTAATTCATGTGACATGGCATTCATTCTGCCTTTATTTCACACAGGGTCTATTCCGGGACTGATCCCAGCAATGTTGCTAGGGGAAATTAGGAATAATTTTGTACAGTATTGTATACATGGATAATGTAACAAACTGCAGTTAACAGTAGATAGTGTAATTCTTGTTTTTATTCATTTTTTAAAATACATTTTAACAAAAGAAAACGTTACAAAATAAATTTGTATGGGTAAATCCCAGCGTTTTCTCTAGTTTATTCTAGTTTATTTGAGAAGTTCCACAGATTCTTGGACATTGGTTACTGTATTTTTGTGAGCTCTCAGGCTGGTTCACCTAAAATACCTTTCAAGCCGTCCTGCATTGAGATGTAAATGACTGTGGGGGGATGAGCTCAATCCACACACACATGAAGTGACCTATGTTAGAATTTCAAGGATAGTAATGAGTTATGGTCAAATCATTCAATAATTTATACCACAGTCTTGAATATCTTTTATTTTTAGAGTCTATTTGACGTATCAGGGTTTTTAGTTTTGTCGTAACATTTACAATGAGTAAAGGGAGGGCGCCAAGATCGATCCTTGTGGAGGTGAGCGACAGAAGAGGAGAAATTACCTATCCTGACCAAAAACTTTCTTGCCCATAAATAAGATTGAAACCAGTTAACAGTTAAAAAGATAATTTAATTAATTTTCAAACTAAAGTAACACACTACACATATCAGTCAAAACTCAGTGTAAAATGTAAAATATTGTTAAATACAACTACAACCTTGTTCACAAACAAACCCTATAAACACTAAAAGGGCTGTATTATGCAAGCCAGGCCAGTAGTTGATGTCACTTTATCAAAAAAAAAAAAAAAACCCGCAAACACGTAATACTCATGAACGTGTGAAAATATGATCATAAGTACGCATGTGAACATGTTATATGCTTGTGCTTGACCAGCCTGATCTCATGAAAATGCATCTCTATAGCACGCATTGTTTATCGTACAATTTTTACACGAAAATTTTCTTATTTTACGTGCATATGATACGCACTTTATTGCGTATAATACACACACACACCAGACCACTAATCCTAACCAAACGTATAATACATGCGTATCCCACACCACTACTAAACCTACTCTAAACCTACCCATGCGAATCATATGCATGTAAAAACTCCTTTTCACGTATAAATTGCACGATGAACACAATACGTGCTATAGAGACGTGGAATGACGTACCATTTTCACAAATTCACATTTATGTTGTTTACATGCAGATAGTAAAGGCATCGTTTTCAAAACCTTGCACTTTTAAACTCGTTTTTAAAGGCTTTTTAAAGGCCAAAATGGCATTTTCGTGTAAATAAACGGCCAAAACGCATGAAAAGTTTTTCAGTTGAAAATGATGTCGTGTAAACAGACCCTAAAGCGTGTACTATTTATCCCACTTTAGTTTTGTTAATTGTTCATTTGAGTAGGCCTTTTTATCATATATACACTTTTTTTCTGGTTTACTGTGTTCACAGAAGCACTGCGGGTGCTTGATGTAACGGTGTGTGAATCCGCATGTTCTGTTGTTTATCCTGCTATTTGCACATGTAAATCTACATTTTTGAGGTATTTGAATGTGTCACAGACACTTCATTCCATTTAATTATAATCTAACATTCAAATCATGTAAGTTAACTGATGATTACTGGTTAACAAGCATCAGCTGTCAGTCAGAAAAACATGTTAAATGAACATCCCTACTTCATATATTTCAACTGAACCAACTAAAAATGTTCAGTGCATTAAGTCAACATAACATTTTGAGATTGACCTCCAAAATCTTTACAGTGTGTTTGTGATGGCAAGAAATGTACAAAGCAGCCACACTGGTATCGTTCTTTACCATCCAACTGGGGACCGAGTTCATTTTGATTAATAAAATAATTATTCTGCATTAAATCATAGAAATCGTTACCTTAAAGAGCTATTTTTTGTCATAATCCCTAAAGGGACTGCATAACAAAGCATAGAAAGTATCTTTGAAGAGAGAGCGTTAATTAAGACAAATAATATTAAGAATGATAAGAGGCGTCTTCTTGCCTCTGCTTTTGAACTGTTGCCGCCGGGCTGTCTGTATTTTTTACCCGTTATATGTAAAAAAAGATTCAAAAGTCTTTCCTAAAAAAAATTATTTTTTACATTTTTGATAACTGATGGTTTGGTCATTCTCTTTTTAATATTATATTGTATATGTTTATCTATGCATATTGTGATCTCTGATGCCTGTGTGAACATATATATATATATATATATATATATGGCTTGTGCACAATTCAGAATTGAATTGAGAATGACTCCTAAATTCAAATTCAATTCTTGAATTGAATTTGAATTGATGTCAAAAACAGGATCTACAATTACAATTCAAATTTGAATTAAAGGAAGCAGAATTGCAATTCAAAACAAATTCTAAGAAATGCATATAGATATTTTAAGTGAAGTGTTTAACAATGAAGCTTTACAGTATATGTCACATATGATTACATTACATATTCTATAAATTATATTAGTTTGAACTACTTGTACAGATTACATTAACAGGAAATATTTTCCCCCAGCAATGAATGTTAAAAGCTCTAGTCACAGAACAAATAATTAAGTTTGATTTATTGTAATTGTAATTTTGTGGAACATGATAGAACATGACTCAGAACATGATAAAACATGACTCCCAAAATTACTTTAGTAAATCTTTAGAAGGAAAAAAAACAATTTTAGGTGGACATTTGTTACATAGGGTTAGGCTATATATATATATATATATATATATATATATATATATATATATATATATATATATATATATATATATATATATATATATATTAGAACAAAATGTATGCAGGGTTGAGGAGTGAGTTAACTGTAATAAAATTATGTTATTGAATGACAAAATGAATGTAATTGTATTTAGTTGTAGCCTATTACTGAGGTTAAATGTGTAATTTAATTAGTTACTAATCAAATTAAAAGGAAATTGATTCACATTGATATAGTAATCCAAATAAAATAATCCAAACCACATTCATAAAGGGTAACTTATAACAGTAAGCAATTACATTTCCAAAGTAACCTTCCTAACGCTGAATGTATGTGAGATTCAACATATTCTTTCTGTTGTGTGACTAGGGTGACCACCCGTCACGCTTTGTGTTGTACCGCACAGCATTTTCACCCCTTGTCCCCCACGTCGCATATTGAGAAAATATCCCGCATTTTTATCAGTCTGTTTGTTTTTAATTATCATATTAAGAAAATGTGCATCGTTCTTTTGCCTTTTTAAGAAAGCATTTTATTTATTCTTTTTGCGCCGTAGTTTTTCACCTATATTTAACAGCGCTTTGTCAGAAGTACAAATACAACAGCCATTTTTAAAATCATATCCAATGGTTGAAAAGAAAGGAGTAAACACGGTCACTAGTAGGTTGAGCGGTTGTATATGTATATGTTGTATATGTTTATCTATGCATATTGTGATTTCTGATGACTGTGTGAACATATATATATATATATGTCGAGGTTTTGTGGCACACTCTATAACCCGGTTCCTCAGAGACGTCGGATTCAGTGGCCAAGAGTTGCGTCGCACAGTAAAGAACTTATCTGAAGCAACAGAAAGGAGCCGCAACTGGCTGTGGTTGAGACAGAAAGATTCTAGCTGGCTGTGTACAGACCGCCATGCTACGGTTTCGTAGAATTCTTGAAAACTTGAAGAGTCTGTTGGTTCATTTGTATAGGTTGTATAGCATTTACAGTCATTACGTTCCTGTGTATATTGCGTGAATGACGGGTGCTTGGGCAGATATTGTGTTTTGCGGTAGGTGCTATGCCATATGGAACCGTTGCCACTGAAACTGCATATTAACGCACCAGTGGGGCTCGACAGCCTTAGTCAAACGGGTTGGCGCGTATGGTTGGGTTGCGGAGAGATTGTGGTTAGGTCTCAGCAGCAGGAGGGATGTAGAGGTCAGTAAGGTGGGCTGAGTTGAGTGGGGGACGGAGGGGGGTGACTCTGGGACGCCAGAGTCACTGTCGAGCCCTCTTGAGGTGTCGTGGGCTAGTCGACGAAACACTGAGGACGGAAGGTGCCCACTTGAAGACCCTAGAGATGTCCCCTACTCAGCTCAATCCAGACGGTTGTCATGGGGGGACTGCCCTGTGGTTGAAGCCGTTGTGTGTGCTGACGCGTGTTAACACTAGACAGAAGGAGATTTACATCACCATATGGAAAGAAGCGTAAATGGACGGAGAAGCATAGATTACTGTAAAGCTATGTCTTAGTTGGTGCTTATCTTGGCAAAAGCCGAGTACAAATCAGCATGAAGTTTTAACATCTACTCTCGTGTAATGGAAATCATATATATATTTTTATATATATAGAAAAGTTACAAAATGAAGACAGACTGCACTGCCAGTTCACTTCACTGTTCACACACAGGTCCTCTGTTAGATAGGTAGACATCATACAGAGTTGCAGGTCCCATCTTGGCATGTTTCATTTTTTTGCATTTTTGAAGTTATATTATGAAAAAAGACCTTAAAAGAAATGTTTGTATATGCTTTTTGTTTCAAAAGGACCAGATTCAAAAGGACCAGATGCAGCAAGTCAACTTAAAAGTTTTGAATTTGATCTTCAAGAAAGAATGACATATGTTTGGTTGCATCAAAATTGAGCAATATTTCAAACGCTGACTATCTTGAGTTTGGCAACGGCAGCTGTCCCGTGCGTGGGCGTGGTTACAGCGCAGCCAGCGGACACGCCCCCAGCATATGAGAGCAGTAGTACTGCGAATTTTTTCAAGATTTTGATAGCTTTTTTTATCATTCAAATTTGGCTGGGTGGCTAATACATTTTTCTGTGATATGACAAACTCAGAACACATACTTCATTTTGTTTTTACAGGGACTTTAAGAATGATAAGAGCGTCTTCTCGCCTCTGCTTTTGAACTGTTGCTGCCGGGCCGTCTGTATTTTTTACCCGTTGAATGAAAATGAATAAAACAGATTCAAAGGTCTTTACTCAAAAAAAATTTTTTTTAATTTGATAACTGATGGTTTGGTCATTCTTTTTTTTAAATATTATATTGTATATGTGTATCTATGCATATTGTGATCTCGGATGCCTTTGTGAATATATGTTACATAATGAAGACAGATTTCACTGCCAGTTCACTTGTCACAAACACACACAGGGAAAGACAGATCCATTAGCAGTATGTTTAATAGGGTAATCCATACTCACAATCCAGTAAGGATGGCTGGCGCGAAACAGACGTTCCGAAGCTTTGCGAGATCCCGAAGCAAAGATGATTCGAAACACTGATCCGAAGCGTGATTCAAAACACCCACGTCACGTGACAACGGCTAAATGAAGCGTCTAAGTGTTTCATCAGGTGGAGTGCTCCTCCGAATCAGGGTTTCATTGATTGGTCGGTTCGGGAACAAATCACACAATCACACAGTATAAAAGTTTTGTCAACGCATTTTCATATCGTGGGTTTTTGTGAGTGGAGTTTGGTTTTGAGATAGCGGATTTTTGGTGATATAGTGACATTTATAGTGCGATTTGTTTAGTTATATTTAGGATTTAATTTACATTTACACATTGACTTAGAGACACACAGAGTACATATAGTGACAGATTAATAGATGCATTGATAGAAATATATATATATATATATATATATATATATATATATATATATATAGATTAATAGATAGATACATATATTACAGATACATATAGATTATTAGATAGATAGGCTACATATAAAATAGATAGATAGATAGATAGATAGATAGATAGATAGATAGATAGATAGATAGATAGATAGATAGATAGATAGATAGATAGATAGAAATGGAGGCTCCAAAGAAGAGACATCTGTGGTGTGGGAGCATTTCCATTTGGAAACCCCGAATAAAGTGAGATGTGTGTATTGTGATCGGCAGCTAGCCTACTGCAACAATACATCATCCATGATGTGCCATTTGAGGAGCATTCATCCTGCCATTCTGCAGGGTGCAGAGGATGGTAGTGTTCCCCCTGTACCAAGGCCTGCTACTGACACTGCTGGGCCATCTAAGCAAGGTATGCATTGTTTGAAATATAGGCTAATTATAAGTGAAATATAATAACTAAGTGTTGGGCCATTGTTTAGAAAGGCCATGGACTAAGACATGCCTAACATCCCAATCACAACTGCCAATCACTTTAAAAACAAATGTTGTCAATATAATATTATACTTTGTGAATATACATTTTATATGTCTACATATGAGTACCCAATCTACAGCCAAGACATCATTTTGTTTTTTTGTAATTGTTGTATTTCTATAATGCACTTTATCTTTCTCTGCACACTGAGCATAAATATTCATAACATAACTTTGTTTAGGAAGGTTTCCAAATGAACCAGTAGACTACTTTCACGGTAGGCTACTATTTTTCCAATATATTTGTCTGAAAGTATGTTTTATCTTCTCTTTTAAAAGGCAGACAGAGGGAATTGGATGAGGCTCTTCTGAACATGGTGGTGAAGGATCTGCAGCCCTTCACCATCGTGGAGGATGAGGGTTTCAGGGCCTTTGTGAACAAGCTTGATCCAAGCTATGTCCTCCCATCCCGGAAGGTGCTTAAAACAATGGTCAGCGAAAGTTACAACACAACCAAGGAGAAGACAATGGAGGACCTACAAAAGGCGGAATTTGTTAGCCTTACGGCTGACATGTGGTCTTCCATTAATATGGATGGATATCTTGGTGTAACATGCCATTACATAACACCAGAGGCAACAATGGCAACTGTTTTACTGGGTGTAAGGAGGTTTGACCAAACCCACACAGCCCAGCATCTCATGGAGGCTAAAGCCTTGCTAATGGCTGAGTGGGGAATAACCTCCAAAGTTCACTGCATGGTGACTGACAATGCATCCAACATGATCCTAAGTGCCCAGCTACTCAACCTTCGCCATGTCCCATGTTTTGCTCATAATTTGAATTTGATAGTGAAAAAGGCCCTGGATCAAACCCCAGTCATCAATGAAATTCGCCAGAAAGCCAGAAAGATAGTGGGGTTGTTCAGATCCAGCTGCAAAGCAAAGGACAAGCTTGTGGAGATGCAGAGCTTGATGGGCAGACCAAGTCTGAAAATGATACAGGAGGTTGAAACGAGATGGAACAGCACATTCGACATGCTACAACGCTTGTATGAGCAACGTGAGCCAGTGGGTGCTGCACTTGCCAATTTAAACAGTGATACTGCTCCCCTGACAAGTCTTGAGTATGACATTATTCAACAGTCATTGACACTTCTTCAACCATTCAAACTAGCAACAACAGAGATGTCAGAGGAACAGAGAGTGTCTGCTTCAAAGCTCATACCATTGTACAGGATGTTGCAGCACAAGCTTGCACAGAAAAAAGGAAATGCAACGCAGGAATCAACTGTACAATTAGGTAGGACACTATGACCATACGTGTAAATTGGCCATAACTCTCATATTGTTGTCATTATTTTAATTAATATGGTTTTCTCTTGTGTTGGCTCATAGGCTCACATCTACAAGAAGGTCTGCACTCCAGATGTGGAGGGTACGAGACTTTTAGAGCCTTGGCACTGGCTACACTGCTGGACCCAAGGTTTAAAAATGTGGCTTTTGGAAATCCTGCCAAAGCCCTGGATGCTGAAAAGCACATCACACTGGAGTGTGCTTCACTGATGCGTTCAAACACAACTCCTGGTGAGTTTCAGTCTATGTTATCTTATGTAATGTGATTCATGAAATTTATACTTCATATGTGTTGTCAGTTTATGATTTGTTACTAATTGCCGTTTTCTTTTAATTCAGAACCACAAATGTCAACATCAGGCCCATCATCATCAACACCAGTTGAAACACAAGACAGTTTATGGGAACATTTTGACAATCGTATCCGTGAGACCCAGATGATACACAATCCTACAGCTGATGCCACAGTGGAAGTGAAAAAATACCTCAGCGATGCGTTTTTGCCCAGAACTCATGATCCTCTAACTTACTGGAAAGAGAGAGCAGTAATCTTTCCTCATTTGTATGTCCTAGCTAAAAAATATCTTTGTATGCCAGCAACAAGTGTCCCTTGTGAGATAATTTTTTCAAAGGCTGGAGAAATTATCTGTAAAAAAAGAAGTAGGCTGAGTCCTTCAACAGCAGAGAAATTAATATTTTTGAATAAAAATCTATAAGAAAGGGAGACATTGTGGCTTGATTTATTTTTATTAATATTCATTTTTCATGACCAAAATCACATTATGCAATGTGAAGAGACTACAGGTTACAAGCTTCATATATTACAAAAATACAATAATAAAAAATAAAAAAAACACATTTTTTTATTAGCTCTTTGTAAAGGTTGTTTCAGATCAACACCTGCAAGTGACCACTAGGTGTCACCGTGGAGTTGGGTTTCGGATTGATTCGAAGCCTCGAAACAAAATGGCACATTTGCTTCGACTGTTTCATTGCTTCACGAAGTCTCGATCTGCCCATCACTACAATCCAGTCCAAGCAGGGTTCAAAATCAAAAAAGGCCATCCAAAACATAAAACACCAACAAGACTCAGGAAAAGGCAGGGCACAGAAGTGTGAGGACATAGAACAACAACTCTGTGACAAACACTAAAACAGACAAGGGTATATATACACACAGAACAAACAAGGTGATGGGAAACAGCTGAGTGCAATGAACTGATGAGTGACAGACAGAATGCTGGGAAATGAAGTTCCAAAGTGAATGACACCATGGAGAAGGAGGACCTCTATTGGACACCAGGGAACACAAACTTAACACTGTGACATAACCCCCCCTCTACGGAGCGGCTACCAAACGCTCCAAGAACGACAAAAAACAAACAAAACAAGAGTCCAGGGGCTTATTCCAGAAAGCAGGTTATGTGACTTACCCGGGTAAGTTTAGGAGTAAGTAAGCGGATAACCTCTGCTTTCGGTTCCAAAAACGGAGGTAACTTTGGGGTTATGTAAGTAACCATAGCAACTGACTCTCTGAGGATAACCTGCTCCGGGGCAGGTTATGTTGCAGGGTTAGTTTGTTTCAGAGAGGTTTCCGAGCATGGCGTGCCCTTTTGATGAGGATCCTGTGGACGTAGAGGCACAGATTATACGAGGGTTTTTCCGCCGTGAGAGGGTGATAAGACCACGTATCGATGTATTTTCTTATCCTAACGAATATTTGCAGGAGCGCTATCGTTTTTCTAGGGAGTCGTTAATTTATTTAACAAACCTACTAAAACCACACATCTCAAACGTGACAAACCGCGGGTCAGCGCTTAGAGCCGAACAAATTCTTTGTATTGCTCTGCGATTTTTCACTACGGGGAGTTTTCTCTACAATGTGGGCGATGCAGAGCATGTGGGAAAGGCAACCGTGTGTAGAGCCGTTCATACAGTATGCATGGCACTGAAACGGTTTCTACACACTTTTGTACAGTTCCCTGGCCATAAACCTGTGCGCTTTATTAAAGAAGAATTCTACAGGGTTGCAGGTTTGCTCTCAGAAATTCTGTCATCTACTTCAATTAAATTACATTTCTTAATAGGTTTATTTTGACTGCACACACATAAAGGCTACACTGACTTCTTAAATTTGTAATTAATCTTAATTTCAGGGTTCCCAAACGTGATTGGGTGCATTGATGGCACCCACATTCCTATTAAAGCTCCATCTATCAATGAGGGAGACTATGTTAATAGGAAGTCTGTGCATAGCATCAACGTACAGGTAGCTATATTTTGGCTCCTTAATATTGGTGTTACAAATAGGCCTAATAAACTTATTGTTCTCCACAGGTAATATGTGATGCAACCCACCTCATCACTAATGTTGAGGCAAAATGGCCTGGGTCTGTACATGACGCCCGAATATTTAGAGAGTCATCTCTGTGCAACAAATTTCAACAGGGTACGTTTTGTTAGACAAATGCTTGTAGTCTTTATTACATTTACAAAACACCTCTAACATTACAGGACAGTTCTATGGTTACTTGCTGGGGGACAGAGGATACCCTTGCATCCCCTATATGACGACACCCTACCCGGATCCTGAGCCCGGACCACAGACACGCTTCAACCGGTCTCACAGCAGAACACGGGCCAAGGTGGAGATGACCATAGGCATTGTTTCAGTGTCTGCGTGGGCTCAGGGTCACTCCAAATAGGGCATGTGACATCACAGTTGCTTGTGTGGTACTTCACAACATTGCCACAATAAGAGGAGAGAGGCATCCCCCCTGTCCTGATGAAGATGACCTAGAACAACACCCAATGAATCTGGCAGACCACAGAGATGGCAGAAGGCTTAGAGACATGATTTGTCAAAATCACTTTATTTAATGTGTTCTATTTCTTTATATCCTGAAATAAAAGAGACATGACAGATTTGTATTTATACACACACAAAAAGAAATAACAGATTCATGTTCACAAATGATTCTCACCTTAAGGCGATGCTCCAGTAGTTCTATTTCAAGTTTGTCCTTTTTAATGGCCAGCCTTTTCTCCTCTATCTGAAGCTGTATAAGGTCCATGTCAGTTTTTTTTTTTTATTTGCCTTAATAGATGGACCTTATACAGCTCCTTTGCAGACAACTAGGAAGGCAAAGTAAATAAGATGGTTAAAGAAGAAAATCTGCCACATAGTAACATTATGTAAATAAGGACAACCAGGGACAAGTTCTTACACTGCTAAGATTATGTGTAGAGGTAGATGGACCATCATCTGCATGTACATCCCCAGCTAGATTCTGTCACAGGACAAATTACCCATTTTTCACTCCATCTAAATAGCTATGCATTGTCCAGTATATGCATCATACCTCTGTGGGTCTCCCAGCACTTTCTAATTCTGTCACAGCAGATGTGGTCTCTTCATCATCATCATCCTAGAGTGGAAAAATGCAAGGTTACTTTGTCTGGCAGACAAAGTGAAAGATCTAAAAGCAACTGGTTCTTAAAATGCATCACTAACAATTGTGACAGACTGTGTGGTTTCAGGAGGATCCAATAATACAATGCGTCCGTCAGCAACTGCAAGAAAAAATAAAGATACTCAATGTATAAATTACCAAAGTATGACAGACACTGAATAAAGGCATTAAGAACATGCAAGAATAAAAAAAACAGATTACTGTATACAGCATATGCTGTAAACTGGAATATGTATGCATAATGCACAAGTGAAACAATGACTGCATTTGGGAAGCATTTAGCCTTCTTCCTAATCACAAGAGTTAATGATCGTTTTGTCCAAACGTATGACTAAATAATCATAAGTACTAATATGGTATACCTACATTGTACCAAGTCACTTGAGTTGTTGTGGGAGGTAGCTAAGTCTGACGAAGTGCCCTCTGGAATACCATCGACCACAGGGCGACCTTTATTAAGGGAAAGAGCCAACTCCTCAGATGGGGTGAGAGGAGGTGGAGGTGGACCCCCGCCAGTTAGACGGGCCTCAGCCTTCTTTCTATTAGCTATATAGGAAGAATACTGTAAAAGTAACTTAAGACATTGATCTTACAACAGTTAAAATAAAATATTACCTTTTTGGAGAATGTTTTTGTGTTTCATTTTGACTTGGGAAAGAGTTCTTTTGGCTCCAGAAGGATTACACCTTATAAAACAAGAGGCCTAAATATTTCTTGTCAATATACATTGCACTGTATTCTTAAGAAACTGATGTAGAGAAAAGTAAATGCTTGTCGAGTCATGCCACATGCTCAAAAAGACAATTGTTCAACTTTGCAAATTAACAAAAGAAAGGCAAGCATATTTAAAATGTAATAAAAAAAAAGAAACTTACGCATTTACTCTGTCAGTTATTTTTTTGCCAAGCCAATTGTCTTTCCCTCGCATATGCAGCTGTATTGCTTTTTTTCATTATAATGGGCTTGAACTCCTCATAAGCCAACATTAAAACTTCTAACTCTGCTTTGGAGAAGTAGGCGGCACGCAACTTTTCACCCTTAGTTTCCATGGTGACTCCTGAATTCGGCGTTCCATTGAAAATGCCTTTATATGTTCGCCGTGCGCGCGCATTAACTCGAGGTTATTAGCAGTAGGTTGATTAAACTAACTCGACACAGGTGTTTTGGAACCGACATACCCCGAGTAAGCAGGTTATGGGTTAATCAACCCAGAGTTCAGGGTTAATCTGATGGTAAATTAACCCAGCTTTCTGGAATACATCCCAGGGGTCTATTCCAGAAAGCAGGTTATGTGACATACCCGGGTATGTTTAAGAGTAAGTAAGTGGATAACCTCAACTTTCGGTTCCAAAAACAGAGGTAACTTTCATAGCAACTCACTCTCTGAACTTAACCTGCTACGGAGCAGGTTATGTTCCAGAGTTAGTTTGTTTCAGAGAGGTGACAGAACATGGCGTGCCCTGACCATTTTAGTTACCTAGCACTACTTAATCTAACCCTACTTTATACAGTCACAATAATTTTAAATGTTTCTAATTATATAACTTTCAATTTCAGGGTTACCAAATGTGATTGGGTGCATTGATGGAACCCACATTCCCATTAAAGCTCCTTCAGTCAATGAAGGATACTATGTTAAGAGGAAGTCAATCCATAGCATCAATGTGCAGGTGACAATAGATTTTTTGGGTGCTAAATGTTTGGGTGTTTGAACCATTAAATCACCCTCATTACTGGTCCCCACTAATTAGGTAATATTTGGCCAAGAGGAACCCAGTGGACCCGGTAGACCAAAGAGATGGCAGGGTGGTATGAGACATGATCTGCCAAAATCACTTTAATTAAAACCAGTTAACAGTCAAGTGTTGTTCATTGTTTCTTTATTTCCTGTAACAAAAGACATTTGTATTTATTGCTTTAGATTTCATTCAACAATAAATGACAGATTAATGTTCACATATGTTTCCCACCTTAAGCTGGTGCTCCAGCAATACAATTTCAAGTCTGGCCTTTTTTAGGTTAAGCCTTTTCTCCGCCATTTGAAGCTGTATAAGCTCCATCTCCATGTCACTTTTTCTGATTTGCTTTTGAAGGTGGACCTTATACAGTTTTATGGCAGGCAACTAGAAATACTGAAAAGACTTTAATACAAACACAGACCAACTATTTAAATGAGGAAGGAGAACTGCAGAACATTTCTTACACTGCTAAGATTCTGTGTGGAGGTAGATGGACCCTCATCTGTATTAAAATCTCCTGCCATATTCTGTAAAATGAAAATTTATTTATTCTCTTATGTAAAAAAGGGGGAATGCATTCTATGCATCATACCTCTATGGGCCTCCCCACATTTTCTGTTTCTGTCACAGCAGAAGTGGTCTCTTCATCACCATCCTACAGTGAAAATAAGGAAGGATGCTTGGTCTAGCAAACAGAAACCTTGAGACAATAATCACTTACAACTGTGACAGAGTGTGGTGTTGCAGGAGGATCCAACAATACAATGTGGCCATCAGCAACTGCAAGATAATTAAACCAATAAGATAATCATGCATATTCAATACTCAATGTATATTCTTAAACAAATACAACTAATAAAGAAGGACATTAGGAACATCTAAGTACTAGTAATATGATTACAGTATACAGCATATGCAGTCAAAGCAGCATGCATACTGCACAAGTGAATCAATGACTGTAAAATGAATTCAAAATGCCTTTTTAAAATGGTGACAGTGTTGATGATTTTCTTTATTAAAACACTGACAAAAACAGTAGGTAAACATAAGTATTATCAATAAACATAAGTATTAATATGGTACACCTACATTTTACTAAGCTACTTGTCTTGGTAGCTGAGTCTGACGAACTGCCCCCTGGAATCCCATCGACCACAGGTCGCCCTTTATTAAGAGACAGTGCCAGCTCCTCAGCTGGGGTGAGGGACGGTGGAGTGGACCCCCACCTGTTTTACTGGCCTCAGCCTTCTTTCTATTGGCTACATAGAAAACTAAATTACATTTAATACTAAATTACATGGCGTCAGTAACAAGTTTAGTAAGTTTATAAAATATTACCTTGCTGGAGAATGTTTTTGTGTTTCATTTTGACTTGGCTTACACTTCTTCTGGCTCCAGAAGGATTACACCTGATAAAACAATATACTAGCCAATTATGCGCATTACTACTGTAATATTAAGAAATGTATGGAGGCCAACAAGTAAATACTTGTCTATTTTTACTACATGCCCCCAAAGAATTTTTGCGTCACAAATTACAAATGGGGTATTTTCCCATATTTTTGTGACTCACAAGGGGAAAATACCCCATTTATAATTTTCTAAACTCACGCATTTACTCTGTCCATTATTATTTGCCAAGCCAACTTTCTTTTGCTGATGCAGCAGTATTGCTTTTTTTTTTTTTTTTTGTTATAATGGCCTTATAGTCTTCATAAGCAAGCATTAAAACCTCCAACTCAGTTTCACCGAAGTATCCTATGTAGCTCGCTTTTTTTCTCCCTTGGTTTCCATGGTGACTCCTGAAATCGGCGATCCATTGAAAATGTCTTTATGTACTCGCCGCGCGCGCGCATTAACTCTGGGTTACCAATAGGAGGTTGATTAAACTAACTCAACATAGGTGTTTTGGAACCGACATACCCAGAGTAAGCAAGTTTGGGGTTAACCAACCAAGAGTTCAAGGTTTATCTGACGGTAAGTTAACCTTGCTTTCTGGAATACACCCCAGGAGGGAGGTGGAACGGTGGAGGATCAGGGGGAGGGATGGGGGGCCAGGTCCATGCAAGGGAAAAGAGACAGGGGGTGACGGTTTAGAGGGCGGCCAGGGCGAAGCGGAGACGGTTTAGAGGGCGGCAAAGGCGGAACAGACGGCACCGGCTCCGGAACAGACGGCACAGTTGTAAAAAGTGTAAAGTTGTAAAAAGTTGTAAAAAGTGTGAATATATACTTATGTGCATAGCTATGGGAATAACTTAGCAGATAATAGGCTGATAAATGAATCAATGAATTAAAATTAAACGTCAGCTCTTCTCTTAAGATTGTACAAAAAGCATGAAAAAATAAATATTTCTCAAAAAGAAATTACTCAAGATCTCATAAATTAGCAAAGTCTAAAATAAACAGTCAAATTTATAGTAGAAACCTTTGAGCAGTTGGTTTAAGAAGCATAGAACACTGCCACACTTCGCAATCACTAGCATACGGTGGATTTTATCTTTTTAGAGTTTATTTGACCTTTCACACCTTTCCGATTTTTTTCAGGTTTAGCTTATTTCTGGGGACAAATCTGTCCCTAAAATATGGTTAACCAAAGAAAAAAGTAAATAAATCAATCAATCTTTTGAAAGTTGCTGAAGCTTGTTTACTCATTCTCACTTGTTTAGCTAATAAACTGGGATTTTAACATTAATGCCATAGAAGAACCAGTCCTCCAGACATTTTTACTTCTGCCTTCAGTCTAACTTCACTTCTGCCTTCAGCCTAACAGTCCAATTACATGTGAAATATAGGCTTGTCCGGTTTGGGACAGAGCATGTAGAAATGGTTTCTTGAAAAAGAACAACTGTCAGATATTCACTTATGTGAGATGAATAATATATCTGCTATAAGAAGTGGTGTCAAGCATGAACTTCAAGTGGAATTGTACACTAACTAAGAATGAATGTGTCACAGTTGAGTCACCAAATGAAGAGGAGAGGAATCTATAGCAGTCCTTCTTTTAATAAACTCAAAACAATGAAGATAATCTACACTGCAGCACACATGGTGCAATGTAAAAGTGTTATACACAGGCAAGCAAACAAAGGGAGCTAAATGAAACACAGGTGGACCTAATTAGGACCAAACTGACTAGCATGGTTAACATGTAGCTCCACGTTCCTAGAAAAGCAGCCAACAGTTTGATTGCAAAGGAACATTCTCTCAACCCCAGTTCAAGATTGCACACGGATTAAGTGTTGGAGTATTTTTGTGGCTGCAATATTCAGTCTGCTCACGGATTAAGGACAACTTTTCAGCTATACGGTAATTTACCTTTGCTGTTTTTGGTGTGTGTTTTTTCTCTCTCTCCATTCTTGCAAATATTGACTTGAATTTAGTACAACTAAAAAAAAGTAAGTTTAATCAAAAGTATGAATATTTTGTCTTTTATTTTACCTGCCCTTGTGAAAAAGTAAACTTTAGCATGCTTTTATAGAAATAAAACTTTAAAATCTACATAAGTGCAAGAATGTAGTGTTTTCAGACTTAATTGCATGTGTAGGCCTATCCAATTAAATGAAAATGGATTATAGTTTCAATGCAGTTAGCTGAAAGTCATTTGTTTGACCCAAGCACATCTTTATATGTAATTACTTGTTATGTCTTTGAAATGTGGTTACTGAATTTACTGGGCATTTATGGTCAACTAAAATATACTATAATATAATTTCTGTGTAACTTTATATTTAATATTGAATAACATATGGCAGCTCAAATTATAATGTACTATGTTAGTCAACACATCAAAATGAGTCTACTTCTTTAAAACACAACAAAAAGATTATTAAAACAATGTACTTTGCTTATACAAATAAGCACAGTTTTTCACAAGGGTACATGACAACTCAAAAATATACAATTGCTTTTATATGATTTTCCCATGCAAACTAATCTTGTTGTGCTATTTTACTTAACACAACTTCAGCTCTCAAAACTCCCTTGAACAAAGGTTTCAACTTTATTCTATCTAAAATACTACGTTCTTAAACGGCATGATTTCACTGAATCCAGTCTTCATTGTAGGCTTTAAAGATCAACATGGAGAAAATCATTCTACAAATCCCTCTAATATTGCTGGTGCTGCATATACAAGGAGGAGAGTTCTCTAAAAATCCAGTTTGTTCGATTGCCGTTGCTCCACAGCCGGAAGTCGTGGAGTTCGACAACACAATTTATGCCACTTGTGAAATAACTCCCAGCCCCAATTTACCACCTTACCAGCCGAAAATCTATGGGCAAATCCTCTTCAAGCAGCTCTTCCCCAATGGAATTTTAGAAGTGAAAATCAACCTCCGTGGTTTGCCTGCCATCGATCATCAAAAGCGTGCCATTGACATCCATCGGTATGGAGACCTCAGTCAAGGCAGCAACACTGTTGGTCCTCATTACAATCCCAATGGTGTTGACCACCCACATCATCCTGGAGACCTGGGCAACTTTGCTTCTGAGCAAGGAGTTATAAGGCAGTTCCTAAGTCTCCCAGAGGCCAAGCTCTTCGGGGCTCATTCCATTCTGGGACGTTCGGTGGTGGTTCATGAGAAGGAGGATGATCTGGGAATGGGGTCAGATGAGCAGAGTGAACTGAATGGGAATTCTGGACAGATAATTGCCCTAGGCGTGATTGGTATTACTAGTCCAAGTCTGTGGCAGAAGACTGAACTGCCCCCCAAGAAAAGCTGTGGAGGACGGCACTGAGTTGGATCTGGTGGAAAAGCAGATTCAAATAGGATAATCATGATTTTCCTTGTGTAATCTTTGTCTGTGTTCTACATTAAAGTGATCCTTAATACCCTGAAAGTATATCCCTAGAGTTATTGCCATAACAAACTTTCAATGGTTTTAAAAGGTCCTGGCATCCAACAATTCATGTTTTTGTTTTGGTCTTTTCAGAGACTTTTTGGCCATAGCTTCCAGTAGGAAATAGCTCTACTCTTAAAAATATATTTAGAGTGAATGCAGGTAAAGTGGACTATCTGGTAAAGTGGGCAGTTTAAGTACTGTGCTCAATGGGTTTTCACTTTTAGAGCATGACAATGGTCTTTAAATTGACACGATTTCTCTAAATGATAAAATGGCTTTGGTTGATGCAATATGACACTGGTGGGCAACTCTAATGGTTAAAGGTAGAAAACCCTCTGACACAAGATTTTATTTTCTAAGTTATAAGGTTTCTTACTAAATGTAAACCAATGTGGGACTCTTCCTGGTTTGTTGCTTAAATATTGCTGACCCACTTTGGCTGAATGTGTTAGATAAAGTGAACCCAAAGTTTTGGGTAAAGTGGGTGACCTTAAACCTTCAGCAATTATACTCTAAATTGACATTCACTGGTTATTTTATAGTTGACATGTATCATATACTTTTTAGAGAACAGAAATGATTTTGCCGTTAGGAAATTCAAGTCAGATGGAAGAAAGGAAAAACAGAAATTAAGACTAGGAATTAAGTTCAATCTGTGGAGTGAAGAAATGAGGACAGGTGCAAAATGTAGATGCAAAATAACTCTTTAAAATGTGGAAACAATTTTGAGTTCAAATTGTTTAGAGAAAACCGACATAAGTTTTACAAGGTTACTATTTTAAATGTTCCTTCTATTGAAGATGTTGCACTTGCTGTAGTCCCATATATTTTTTTTCTAATGTTGTATAGTTAATTTTCACCCAGATTTCTGAATATTCTGATATCCGGATTTCATTAAATTTTAATGTCAACATAGCATGTTCTATCAGTTGTTTTGAATTGTACACATGCATTGAGTGAACAGATGAATTTTATTCATCATAGTCTAGGCCACATGCTTTTCGGGTGTCTTAAAAATATTGAATGTTTGGTTGATAATGTGTGTTAACAAATCATTTTGGATAAATCAGGGATGGGTCACATTACCAGACCAGCTGGCCCATTTTACCTAAAACGAAATTTGTCTTGAGTGCATGATCTCAAAATGAACTTTGAAAATAATGCATATCAACTGTTAACTTTAATTAGTTTATTCGCTTTGGTACTATTTTCACAAGTCTTAGAGCTAAAATCACAACAGATCATAAAAAATGTACTTTTTTTCAAGCCTTTCATGTTTTCAATTGTGTTTGTAAGATAATCAAAATCAGAAAGTATACTTTTCACTACACAAAATAACGGTTTCATCTATATAAATGTTTCATTCACAGTAGCTGCCTTTCATAATGCTATTACTCTCAAACTTTTCATGTCAGAAAACAAATTGATAATTGGGTAAATTAAAATTTTAATTTAACAGAATTTATCAACTTATTGCCTGCTGTAGTTTTAATTCACATCCTTTCTAAAAATATGAAAGTGTTTGGTGTAATATATTCTTAATATATTATTAAGAATATATTATATATATAGAATATATAATTCTTAAGGCTGTCAATAAACTAATTTCATGTTGTTTTATATTTGATTTGTTCATTATTTATTTTGTTGGATTTTAGTTGGACTTAGTCAGAACTGTTTCAGAAATAGTGATATGCATGATGGCTGCTGCCTTGCTCAGTGATGTTGAATTAAAATGGCAAGTAAAATAAAGACATGTTATGTTACAAATGTTTTTATTAAGTTAAATGGACATTATATAACAGTTTCAGGTTATGTTTTAGTGTTGGTAACATGTCCCACATTTGGTTTGTTTGATGGTCACCCTATGTGCGACTGTGTAGAATTTCTTTGAATTGCCATGAATTTAAAATTCACTTCTTGTCATTAAAATTAAAATTCAACTTCCTGTGGGGCGGAGTCAATTCAATTCAAATTCCAATTCATGAATTGAATGGAGGCCAATTCTGAAATTTGCACAAGCCTGATATATATATGAAGTTACATAATGAAGACAGACTTCACTGCCAGTTCACTTCACTGTTCACACACACACACACACACACACACACACACACACACACACACACACACACACACACAGAGTTCCATTGCAGGCTATAAGTCCCCACTTGGTTGGATAGAAATCGTTCAAAGGTCCCCTCTTTGCCAGTGTTTGAGCGACAGTGCTCTGTTAGTAATATAGATATGTATGTGTGTGTGTGCAATGGCACATAACAATGGCAAGTAAATTGTTAGGGACTCCATAACAAAGCATAGAAAGTATCTATGAAGAGAGAGTGTTAAATAAGAAAAATAATATTAAGAATGATAAGAGGCGTCTTCTCGCCTCTGCTTTTGAACTGTTGCCGTCGGGCCGTCTGTATTTATTAAATTGATCTTTCTTTGAGCAATACATTTTTTTGATAACAGATGGGGTTGGTCATTTTTTTTAATTGTATATGTTTATCTATGCATATTGTGATTTCTGATGACTGTGTGAACATATATATATATATATGTCGAGGTTTTGTGGCACACTCTACAACCCGGTTCCTCAGAGACGTCGGATTCAGTGGCCAAGAGTTGCGTCGCACAGTAAAGAACTTATCTGAAGCAACAGAAAGGAGCCGCAACTGGCTGTGGTTGAGACAGAAAGATTCTAGCTGGCTGTGTACAGACCGCCATGCTACGGTTTCGTAGAATTCTTGAAAACTTGAAGAGTCTGTTGGTTCATTTGTATAGGTTGTATAGCATTTACAGTCATTACGTTCCTGTGTATATTGCGTGAATGACGGGTGCTTGGGCAGATATTGTGTTTTGCGGTAGGTGCTATGCCATACGGAACCGTTGCCACTGAAACTGCATATTAACGCACCAGTGGGGCTCGACAGCCTTAGTCAAACGGGTTGGCGCGTATGGTTGGGTTGCGGAGAGATTGTGGTTAGGTCTCAGCAGCAGGAGGGATGTAGAGGTCAGTAAGCTGGGCTGAGTTGAGTGGGGGACGGAGGGGGGTGACTCTGGGACGCCAGAGTCACTGTCGAGCCCTCTTGAGGTGTCGTGGGCTAGTCGACGAAACACTGAGGACGGAAGGTGCCCACTTGAAGACCCTAGAGATGTCCCCTACTCAGCTCAATCCAGACGGTTGTCATGGGGGGACTGCACTGTGGTTGAAGCCGTTGTGTGTGCTGACGCGTTAACACTAGACAGAAGGAGATTTACATCACCATATGGAAAGAAGCGTAAATGGACGGAGAAGCATAGATTACTGTAAAGCTATGTCTTAGTTGGTGCTTATCTTGGCAAAAGCCGAGTACAAATCAGCATGAAGTTTTAACATCTACTCTCGTGTAATGGAAATCATATATATATATTTTTATATATATAGAAAAGTTACAAAATGAAGACAGACTGCACTGCCAGTTCACTTCACTGTTCACACACAGGTCCTCTGTTAGATAGGTAGACATCATACAGAGTTGCAGGTCCCATCTTGGCATGTTTCATTTTTTTGCATTTTTGAAGTTATATTATGAAAAAAGACCTTAAAAGAAATGTTTGTATATGCTTTTTGTTTCAAAAGGACCAGATTCAAAAGGACCAGATGCAGCAAGTCAACTTAAAAGTTTTGAATTTGATCTTCAAGAAAGAATGACATATGTTTGGTTGCATCAAAATTGAGCAATATTTCAAACGCTGACTATCTTGAGTTTGGCAACGGCAGCTGTCCCGTGCGTGGGCGTGGTTACAGCGCAGCCAGCGGACACGCCCCCAGCATATGAGAGCAGTAGTACTGCGAATTTTTTCAAGATTTTGATAGCTTTTTTTATCATTCAAATTTGGCTGGGTGGCTAATACATTTTTCTGTGATATTACAAACTCAGAACACATACTTCATTTTGATTTTACAGGGACTTTAAGAATGATAAGAGCGTCTTCTCGCCTCTGCTTTTGAACTGTTGCTGCCGGGCCGTCTGTATTTTTTACCCGTTGAATGAAAATGAATAAAACAGATTCAAAGGTCTTTACTCAAAAAATTTTTTTTTAAATTTGATAACTGATGGTTTGGTCATTCTTTTTTTTAAATATTATATTGTATATGTGTATCTATGCATATTGTGATCTCTGATGCCTTTGTGAATATATGTTACATAATGAAGACAGATTTCACTGCCAGTTCACTTGTCACAAACACACACAGGGAAAGACAGATCCATTAGCAGTATGTTTAATAGGGTAATCCATACTCACAATCCAGTAAGGATGGCTGGCGCGAAACAGACGTTCCGAAGCTTTGCGAGATCCCGAAGCAAAGATGATTCGAAACACTGATCCGAAGCGTGATTCAAAACACCCACGTCACGTGACAACGGCTAAATGAAGCGTCTAAGTGTTTCATCAGGTGGAGTGCTCCTCCGAATCAGGGTTTCATTGATTGGTCGGTTCGGGAACAAATCACACAATCACACAGTATAAAAGTTTTGTCAACGCATTTTCATATCGTGGGTTTTTGTGAGAGGAGTTTGGTTTTGAGATAGCGGATTTTTGGTGATATAGTGACATTTATAGTGCGATTTGTTTAGTTATATTTAGGATTTAATTTACATTTACACATTGACTTAGAGACACACAGAGTACATATAGTGACACATTAATAGATGCATTGATAGAAATATATATATATATATATATATATATATATATATAGATAGATAGATTAATAGATAGATACATATCCCAGCAAACACGCGACGTCAGATTGACGTTCAGATCATCTCCGTATAACGTCCGTCAGTTCAGAACCACTTTTGTACGTCCTGTGGACATGCAAAACAGGTTAAAAATTTGAACATCCGACTAGGACCCCCTATGGACGTCTGTGGACGTGCAAAACAGGTTCAAAATCTGAACGTCTAACTAGGACCCCCCTATGGACGTCTGTGGACGTGCAAAACAGGTTCAAGATCTGAACGTCTAACAAGGACCCCCTATGAACGTCTGTGGACGTGCAAAACAGGTTCAAAATCTGAACGTCTGAATAGGGACTCTTTTTGACGTCTGTGGACGTGCAAAACAGGTTCAAAAACTGAACGTCTGAATAGGGACTCTTTTTGACGTCTGTGGACGTGCGAAACTGGTTCAATATCTGAACGTCTAACTAGGACCCCCTATGGACGTCTGTGGACGTTCGAAACTGGTTCAATATCTGAACGTCTAACTAGGACCCCCCTATGGACGTCTGTGGACGTGCGAAACTGGTTCAATATCTGAACGTCTTACTGGGACCCCCTATGGACGTCTGTGGACGTGCAAAACTGGTTCAATATCTGAACGTCTAACTAGGACCCCCCTATGAACGTCTGTGGACGTGCAAAACTGGTTCAATATCTGAACGTCTGACTAGGGACTTTTTTTGGACGTCTGTGGACGTGCAAAACTGGTTCAAAATCTGAACGTCTTACTAGGACCCCCTTTGGACGTCTGTGGACGTGCAAAACTGGTTCAATATCTGAACGTCTGACTAGGGACTTTTTTGGACGTCTGTGGACGTGCAAAACTGGTTCAATATCTGAACGTCTAACTAGGACCCCCCTATGGACGTCTGTGGACGTGCAAAACAGGTTCAAAATCTGAACGTCTGAATAGGGACTCTTTTTGACGTCTGTGGACGTGCAAAACAGGTTCAAAAACTGAACGTCTAACTAGGACCCCCTTTGGACGTCTGTGGACGTGCAAAACTGGTTCAATATCTGAACGTCTGACTAGGGACTTTTTTAGACGTCTGTGGACGTGCAAAACAGGTTCAAAATCTGAACGTCTGAATAGGGACTCTTTTTGACGTCTGTGGACGTGCAAAACAGGTTAAAAAACTGAACGTCTAACTAGGACTCCCTATGGACGTCTGTGGACGTGCAAAACTGGTTCAATATCTGAACGTCTAACTAGGACCCCCTGTGGACGTACAAAACTGGTTCAATATCTGAACGTCTGACTAGGGACTTTTTTGGACGTCTGTGGACGTGCAAAACTGGTTCAATATCTGAACGTCTGACTAGGGACTTTTTTGGACGTCTGTGGACGTACAAAACTGGTTCAATATCTGAACGTCTGACTAGGACCCCCTATGGACGTCTGTGGGCGTGCAAAACTGGTTCAATATCTGAACGTCTGACTAGGGACTTTTTTGGACGTCTGTGGACGTGCAAAACTGGTTCAATATCTGAACGTCTGACTAGGGACTTTTTTGGACGTCTGTGGACGTACAAAACTGGTTCAATATCTGAAAGTCTGACTAGGGACTTTTTTGGACGTCTGTGGACGTGCAAAACTGGTTCAATATCTGAACGTCTGACTAGGGACTTTTTTGGACGTCTGTGGACGTACAAAACTGGTTCAATATCTGACCGTCTGACTAGGGACTTTTTTGGACGTCTGTGGACGTACAAAACTGGTTCAATATCTGAACGTCTGACTAGGGACTCTTTTTGACGTCTGTGGACGTGCAAAACTGGATCAATATTTTGACTGGGGACTCTTTGACGGCTGTGGACGTACAAAACTGGATCAATATTTTGACTGGGGACTCTTTTACGGCTGTGGACATGCAAAACATGTTCAAAATCTGAACGTCTGACTAGGACCCCCTATGAACGTCTGAGGACATGCAAAATGGGTTCAAAATCTGAAAGTCTGACTGGGGACTCTTTTGGACGTCTGTGGAATGAATCAATTATTTACAATTTCTTTAATTTATATGGATTAAGAAATGGAAACTGTGAAATTTCTGAAAAATATTTATTTTGGAAGAATGTGTGCTCAAACTTGCACATTCAGTGCATGCACATTTCCAGCATTAAAAGCAATTCAGTAGAATTACAACCCACTATCAAGTGGTGCAGAGCACGATTCATGATTATCTGGATCTTGCACATATGGTTGAGCCCACAAAGGGCCTAAAATATTACAGATTTATATTGAAAATGTTTGAGTGGGATCATATAGTGTATTTTTGTTTTTGTAAAAACTCCTAATTCAATGTTGATTTAGCACATATACTGCAGTTATATGTCCTGATGTCATTGGAGGACACAGAATCCTTTATGAACAAATATAGCAAATATGTGTGAGATAGGGTTAGGGTTAGGGTAACCCTAATCCTACTTCAAAATATTTAAATATACCGCAAAGTAGGAAAATCAGAAGCTAAATCTATAATAATGAAAGAAGTTATGAGAATGTGGCAGGAACAATATAATAGAGGAAACATGAATACTGGTTTATGTAATAGTTGCAGGTACCTGATCAACAGAGCATTGTTATGATGTGATAGGAAAATTAGGGTTAGGGTTGTTAACCCTAGCACAAAATACAGCAAAGTTATACAGAAAGTTACAGCAAGTAGGAAGCTATAATCGATAATCACTATAATATGATGATCTGATGATCAAAAAACATTTATGATCAATGTTGAAAACAGTTTTTTTTTTTCATGATGCTATGATGAATAGAAAGTTCAAAAGAACAGCATTTATCTGAAATTGAAAGCTTTTGTAACATTAAACACTACCCTTCAAAGGTTTGGGGTCAGAATAACAGTAGGCCTATAACAATAATTTTATTTTTGGGGGAAAGAAATAAAATAAATCAATACTTTTATTCATCAAGAATGAGTTAAACTGATCAAACGTTACAGTAAAGACATTTATAATGTTAGAAATTATAATTTTCTTCATAATAATAACAATAGCATCAGCATGATCAGTCATAAACTGGGGGTGGCACGGTGGCATCATGGCGCACTAAAACAGTTTGCGACCATTTTGCGACCACCGTTAAAGAAAAAAAAAAACAAAGAAGAAGAATCACCCACGATATACGTCACACCGCAACATCACGTCAAGGTATCAAGCGAGGCTGCAGACGTTGATATCCAGAGACTCTGCTTTTATTGAACGAAATCCCCAAAACAGGTACGTACAAAAACATTAATTTGATATGTTATTCAGTTGACATCAGATGAAGTGAATTAAGTCACATATGCCTCTTAATACCTAAATACTTCTTAAAACGGAGGCATTTTGCGCGGGGTCGACAAACGCGCCGGCGTTGCATACAGACTTAGCTAAGAATTTAAGAAAATTACAAATTTATCGAAACAAAACTTTGTGCTTAAACAACGTTAATTCTGACCCTCCGTTAACTTTTTTTCTGGAGCACGTGTCTAATAACAAAACTCAGCAAACAGAGGCATAGGCTAAGGCTAAGCAATATATCTTTATAATATAAGTGGCTACTTTTAAATGATCGAATTCAAAACTAATATAAATATTTTCTGTTTATGTAATCTGTATAAAAAGAGAGAGATGCATGTCTGTCGTTCTCTCATCTGCTAACTGTTGCTAATTGTAGGCCTTATATGTGAACACGTGAAGAGCGCGTGCTTTTCAAAATGTTCTGAGGCAATCCATGAAAACCTGTCAATGTCCACATCAGCTCGATAAAACATATCAAATTTAATCAGATTCATGTAATTTATGTCGTCTTGTGACGATATAAGGAATACTCATTGCGTAATAGTAAGTTAATATAATGTTAATCTTGGAAAAATCGACATCAGAAGTGGTTTATTTTCACTTCGAGGAGAATTGGATCCAGCTGTGAATAGTAAGTTATTCTTATGTGCTAAATTGTTCTAATCGCTATATGAAATAATGTCTGAAAAACCGCAAAATGAGTGTTTAAATATTTAAATGTCGTGATATGTATTTGTAAGCAACGTATAACTGCAAATTAAAATGTATATGCTCTATATTAATGTACAGACGAAATATGTTTAGACAATTTTCGTATACTAGTTTTGGGTAGATTATAAATAAAATATACTTATAAATATGCTATACATTTAATCTAGTTTAAGGTAAAAATTGTATAATCTATCCAAACCTAGTGAACGAAAATTGTCAAAAATAGACAAATAGTTTTGGATAGATTTATGCATTTTTTACTGTAAACTAGACTAAATATATAGTCTTTTGTCAAAAATAAAGTAGGTAACGTTATGTTGAATTATCTACTGATGTTATAGTGTTTGTTCCAATTCAAATACTTTGAAATATGTATGATAAAACGTATACTTTTACAAAGACAGATTACGCTTGAACTACTGTTAAAATTGTAATTCTGTTTGACTTGTATGTGAAAACTTTAATAAAATGGCAAAACATTTATATTATAAACAAAATCTTACCCATTAAATATTTTTTTATTGTGTTTTATTAGTGACGAATTTGGGGAGAGAATAAATATTCCAAAACTTTGTGAAAATACAGTATGAGAATTAACTGTGTCCTCTAAGATGTTTTCTGAAATACTCTTAGAAAAAGTCTTAAATGTTGGACTGATATGCCCATTAATTTTAAGAGTTTATCCTAAATTGGCACATTTTTAGTCATAATTTTTTTTTTAATACGGCCCCTGATCTGTATATTTCTGTCTATAAAATAGATGTAGAATTTGAAATATTCTTCTTTATCTCTTTTTTTAGGTTGAAGCAATAAAGACAGAAAAAGAGGTAAGTTTATGTTGAAGCAGAAAACCTTTATCGTACGTTGTTTCTCAAACTAAATCAATTGTACTAGGAACTAGTTTGAGCACAAACTAGGGCTGCTCGATTATGTAAAAAATCATAATCACAATATTTTTGGTCAGTATTGAAACCATTATTATTAATCTCAAATACATTAAAGGGATAGTTCACTTTGAAATTATTTTTTGATATGTTTTAGCTTACCTCAAGGGCATCCAAGATGTAGGTGTCTTTGTGTCCACAGTATTTTAAATTTTGATATTTTTAGGTCAAACCGTTCTTGTCTGTCAGTCATATAATGCAGGCCTATGGTCAACCACCTCAAGAGCATGCACAGAGAAGTCCAAATTAAACATGATTTAATGACTCGTAAATGTAAGTACACATTGATGGCCTAAGAGACGAAACGAGCGGTTTGTGTGAGAAAACGAACAGTATTTATATCGTTTTTACCTCTTGTAACCACAGCCACGTCCAAGTGATCTGAGGGCGCGGGCGCTTCGGTCTTTTCCGGAAAGTGCCGTAAGTGATCTCTCGCGTGTACGTGTTCTCGCGCGTGTTCCACTTTTTTTTGGAAATAGGCTCATTTTACAACTCCCCCAGAGTTAAACAGTGGACTCTAACCGTTTTTGAATCCATTCAGCCGATCTCCAGGTCTTTAGAAGAATGTTACATTGACTGGTCCCATTGACTTTCATAGTATATCTTTTTTCCTACTATGGAAGTCAATGGGACCAAAAACTGTCTGGTTACTGACATTCTTCTAAAGACCCAGAGATTGGCTGAATGGATTCGAAAGCGGTAAAAATCAACTGTTTAACTCTGGTGGAGTTGTAAAATTAGCCTATTCCCAAAAAAAGTGGAGTATCCCTTTAAAACAGTGTTTGATTATTGCAATTTTAATAACTCACTGTAAATCCTGTCCAGCCAGCAACACATGTGACACATGCGTGCAGTGCGCAATATTTTATTTATTTATTTATTAGAGAAGGAATGGCGGAAGGCATTGGCTTTTTGCTTTTAAAGGTATAGTTCAATTTAAAATGAAAATTCTGTCATCATATACTCACCCTCAAGTTGTTTTAAACCTGTATGAATTTCTTTCTTCTGCTTAACACAACATATTTTTTGAAGAATGTCAGTACCCAAACAGTTAACTGGAGCTGTTTGGTTACTGACATTCTTCAAAATATCTTGTTTTGTTTTTAGCAGAAGAAAGAACCATCAACTTGAGGGTGAGGGTCAACTTGAGAATTTTCATTTTGACTATCCCTTTAAAAGACAAACAAATTTTACATGCTTTTAAAGTGATTTTAACATGCTTTTTACGTGCTTTTAAAGTCCTTTTAAATTTTTTAAAAAAGTTAAAAGGACTTTTACGTGCTTTTCCCAAATCACTGAAGTGACCTCGACGTCCACGTTAGCAATAGACATTCCCGAAAATTCTTCTCCTGATTCACAAATACTTCGTAAACGTCAGATTTGATAGTGAAATGTGTGTGTTAATGAATTCCAACCAGTCGTAAATGGGACGCACGTGGACGCTCATAAATACTGCCCATTGACGACTATATGGGCATCATATTATTATGACACCAAGCGAAGGATTTCAACATGTCTTGTCAAAAGTGAATGAAAAAGAAAAAAAATCAGATGCAGAAATTGAGGTTGTACATCTAAAGTATATTCACATAGCCTAGCCTATTCTCCATGGTTCGCTTCATAATAATTCTATGGCGTTTCTCTTCCAGCTGAGTCAGCGTCACCTTTTTTGCACGTTCGTTCTCCCGCCCTTCAATCAATGTAGCAGTTTCCGGAGAGCGTTTTTTTTTTTTTTTTTTTTTTTACTTTGTAAATTATTATAATATTTTTATTGTTTTTTACTTAGTAACGGATGTGATTTAAAATGTAGCGAAGTACAATACTTCAAACAAAACGTACTTAAGTAAAATTACAGATTTTAAAAAATACTTGAAAAAGTAGAATTACACAAAAAAACTACTCAACTACGTAACGCGAGTAAATGTAATTCGTTACTTTCCACCTCTGCCAAGAAGGCAGCACATAGATACACATTAACAGACAACAAGCAGACAGGGATGCATAGAAATATAAAAAATACAGAAAAAACTGTTTTAACATTCAATCTGAGAGAGTTATGGCTTCGGAAGGGGCGGATGTGCGCGTGTCATCCAGAACACAAGCCAAAATAAGAGTGTTCTTGCAAAAAAAGAACATATACTAGAACATACTATTTTGGTGATTGTTGGGAGCCAATATTGAAATTCAATTAATTGCACAGCCCTAGCTGAAACCCCTCTTCATCATTACACCAACAAGTACTGATGACTGATTTTTGTTTTAATTTGAAAATAAAGTATAATCAATCAAATTTATGCTATAGTCCAACTACGTCACGTAAACCTTGACTAATGCATGACTCTTTCAGTGACATTCTATTCATACATAGATTTAGAGCTTTGAGAACTGTTGGCATAGCAAAACATTTTATTGTGAGGAAGGACATTTCAGAATCGAATTCAGGATCAAACTATGTATTACAGATGGCTTATTTAAAAGCATGGCGCAAAAGGAAGGCAGAGATGGATCAGTTCCTGCATTCTGACAGTGATGATGACCATGAAAGTCAGAGATCAGTTCACGATAGATCAACCTGTGGCTTACATAACCAGGCTGACAGTGCAAGCAGTTTTGAATGCATTTATTCAGCAACTGAAAGTTCAACAGATGAATCAGACTTTGACACTGATGTAGAGAATGCGTCTTCTGATTCAGAAAAAGAAGTTCTAAATGATGATGCTGAATTGGATGTTCCCGATTTAGAAGAGAACTTAAGACAATGGTCTACAAAGAACAAAACCACACAAAGATCCTTAAATGAATTACTGACAATATTAAGAAAGCAAGGACACCTGCTACCAAAGGATGCAAGAACACTCCTTGCTACACCACGAGCCGTAGGATCTGAGCCAAAATGTGGTGGGCAATATATTTATTATGGGTTGGAAAAGGGGATTTGCCATTTACTAACTCAGACAATGACTTTCAGACATGATCATGATTCAATAAACCTCAGCATCAATATTGATGGTGTCCCACTCTTTAAAAGCAGCAAAGTCCAGTTCTGGCCAATACTTGCGAAGTTTCACAACTTTGAGCCATTTGTGGTAGCTCTCTTTTGTGGAGACAAGAAACCGTATCCTCTTGAAGAATATCTTGATGATTTTTTGATGGAGTGTAAACATCTCACAGACAATGGTATAATTCACGAAGAGAAGACCTACACAGTTAACATTCAAGCATTGATCTGTGACGCACCAGCAAGAGCTTATCTGAAGCGCATTAAGAATCATAATGCCTATCACAGTTGTGAGAGATGCATCACCAAAGGTGCTTATGTCACAAGAAGAGTGGTATTCAATGAACAGGGATGCCCCTTGCGAACAGATGAAGCTTTCAGTGCAGTAGAGTACAATAACCATCAAACTGGAACCAGCCCCTTCATTGCTGCTGGAATTTCTTGTGTTAGCTCATTTGTCCTGGACTATATGCATATGGTCAACTTGGGAGTAGTTCGACGGATGTTAATATTCTTGACTCGGGGCCCAACACTTTGCCGCTTATCTGTAAGGCAAAAGGAACAAATATCGCAAAAGCTAAATGGACTAAGAGGAAAAATGCCTAGTGAATTTGCTCGGCAGCCCCGCGGTCTAGAAGAGCTGGACAGGTGGAAGGCCACAGAATTTCGGCAGTTTTTGTTGTATACTGGACCAGTTGTATTAAAGAATGTGTTATCTCCTGAAAGATACTACCATTTCCTGTCTTTGACAGTAGCCATGTCAATTATGTTGGACTCTGATGAGAGCACTCGCAATGCATACCTTCAATATGCCCATGAACTCATCTCACACTTTGTCATCCGCTGTGCTGACCTGTACGGAAAGTATTTTTCAGTATACAATGTACATGGACTGATTCACCTTCATGAGGATGTCCACCACTTCAATTGCTCATTGAATGACATTTCTGGTTTCCCTTTTGAAAACCATCTCCAACAAATAAAGAAAAATGTACGGAGTGGGAAAAATCCCCTTGCACAGGTGACCAGGCGATTATCAGAGATTGAATATGCAAACGCTAGCAAGAGCAAAACACAGCCTGAAGCACGGCCCCGAATGTTTGTTTCTACAAAGGAAAAGGACAGTTGTTTTCTCTTGCGAGGTGAAAGATTTGCTTTTATCAGAGAAAGAAGAGGAGATGGGATTGTGTTATGCGATGTCCTGCACCAGCGTAACACATCAGCGTTGTTTGAAAAGCCATGCAGCTCAAAACTGCTAAATATAGTGTACACAAGAAATGGACGAGGCAGGATGAAAAGACGACAACTACTTGAAACTGATCTGCTCCGCAAGGTGGCCTGCCTCCCTCATGAAAATGGTGGTTCTGTCCTCATACCTCTCCTCCATGGTATAGAACACAGAATTTGAAGGTTGGCAGTTTAATCTTAATTAACCTCTTTGTAGATGTACCATTGCATATTTTTTCATAACTGAGTTCAGAGCACTTAAAGGTGGATTCAACAATGTTAAACAATGTTTGAAATTTGGCAGATGGTGCACAAAACACAGCCAATCATTAGTAAGGGGCATATATACTCACAATGATGTGGTGTGGTGGAGGGGAATAATTCATTTCTGGTGGCATTTTTGTTTGTAGCAGTTTTATAGATAAGTAGTGTGGAAAAGTGCTAACACTTTATGAATGTGATTTTACTTACCAGATCATGGTGTATGCCAGGGCTGTGTGGGTGGAGCATGGCAAGGAAGTGGAGGGAACTGCCCCAGACAACTGGATTGATGTCGACAACAAAACTATTAGATGGCCAAAAAAAGGGGAAAAGGCAGCTTTCCTCAATCAACACCCCCCTCAGGATGACTGGATGACATTCACCTTGGTGAAGCGTAAAATGACCTCTGGTAAGTTTTTGCAAATGATCTAATGAGATTCATTCCTCTGTCAAAATAAAAATTGTAAGGCAAAAATTGTCAGGTGAGCACCCTTATTAAGATGCTAGTAGTATGGTCATTTTTATTGTACGGTAATTGTAGTGTCTGTGTCTTTAACCTTACAGTTAACATTCATGAATGTGATGATTATGACATGACGAGCTGTGTTGAGGAGGAGGAAAAAAATGAGGAAGTACAAGGAAGGAAAAAGACCAAACGCAAGTTTGATGACTATGTTCTCGGTATGCTTCTATGATAATTGTTCAGAATCAAATTCTATACACTGAATTCATTTGAGGCACTCTAGTTTTAGGTCACTTAAAAAAAAGTAAATGTTAATTTGTACAATTACAGAATCTGACGATTTGGAGGAAGAAGAGAACGTGACTGGTAGTGATTTCCCAAGCTGTTAACATTGCACACCTATGTAGTTCTTATAGAATTGCAATGTTTTAATATTACAAATGCTTTTTTTATGACTGGTACTCCCATTTATTTAATAAACTGCATCTGTCTAGGTGCCATTATCAAGGCGCCCTCTTTTCCCATTCCACCAACAAAGGTGACAAAGTCCATCCAGATGGAGTCTGCTAGCAAAAAAGTCACTGGTAAGTATCCCTCACTTGAATCTACTAATTTCTTACATCTTTTTGCATATTTATAACATGAACTTAGTTACAAAATCATTGTTAATAATTTACATGTGCTAATTTTCAGACACTGGACATTCAAATTCAGCCAGGTCTCACATGGTCCAGGGACAGGTCCACAGGCAGTGAGTAATCACATCAAACCAGTCCCCTCAAACACCAAATCATTTTATCAACCACAAACAATTTAATTAACCACATTGTGTAAATCCAGTTGAATCTCAGAGCATATTTCTTTTGTATTTCCATACCTGCATTTAACTCTAAATTAATTCAAGGTTTATTTTTCTGACTATGGACATTCGACAAGTCCACAGTCCAGCCACAGTGATGGATCCCAGCCCAGCGACGGGTACCGACAGCGGTCCAGACACAGCCACGGGTCCAGACACAGCCACGGGTCCAGACACAGCCACGGGTCCAGACACAGCCACGGGTCCGGGGAGAGCCACGGGTCCAGGCAGAGCCACGGTTCCAGGCAGAGCCACGGGTCCAGGCAGAGCCACGGGTCCGGGCAGAGCCACGGGTCCGGGCAGAGCCACGGTTCCGGGCAGAGCCACGGGTCCGGGCAGAGCCACGGTTCCGGGCAGAGCCACGGGTCCGGGCAGAGCCACGGGTCCGGGCAGAGCCACGGTTCCGGGCAGAGCCACGGGTCCGGGCAGAGCCACGGGTCCGGGCAGAGCCACGGGTCCGGGGAGAGCCACGGGTCCAGGCAGAGCCACCAGATGGGACACAAGCAGTCCAGGCACAGCGATTTGTCTAAAGAAGGTATTCCTCCGAATGCAATTCACTGTGGCAAGAGTGTAAATGTTCTAAAGTAGCAGCCATGTTATAGTGCATATTTTTAACAACTGGTTTTAAGATTCTTAGCTTCATGGTTGACCTTAATTTATTCTCTATCAAGTATCATCATGGCTAAAAGTATATAGGTCTTTTTGCACTTACTGCTGAGTACAGCAGAGGCACACAACTTGCTACAAGAGCAATATCCATATTACGAACAATAATGTAATAGACACATTTCATCTTTCAGATTATGACACGCCCATCCAAAGATCCTCTGGGAGGTCTTTCTCAGAGCAATCCTCTGCACATGAAGCCAGTACAGGGCCTTGTAGGGACCTACGATTTCCAATGTCCATGGCAAGTAAGTACTGAAGTGTTGGTATCAAAAACTATAAAAATGAATTGAACAGGACATGCAGCATTAACAGGTCTAACTTTGAACATCTGTTTAAGGATAACAGTAGCATAATTTTCTAATTAGCTTCTTGTCAGCAGTTTAAACCGACATGGAGACTTTTACATATGTGGTACTTTTTGTTTTCAGAATTTCAAAAAAAAGTTTTGACAAAGCTAGTTGACATCCACCTCGAGGTGAGAAGGCTGGGGCGAGCCTCCCCTGTCGTCTGCCCACATCGAGCAGCTAGAAACGATGGACGAGTTTAAAAGAGAGGAGGAACGCCTCAAAGATAAAGATGCCTTTGAGTCCCTGGTATGCACAATCTAGAAGTGATATAATTTTATGCACCATTTAATTTATAAATATTATTCTGTGGTATATAAGTCAGCACTTGTTAAAGGCTATTGTTTTTCTAACATGTCAGGAATGTTACACCCTCTCTTTAAAGGTGCTTCAACTCAGCAGAATTGGAGGGAGAGATCTGAGAGATGGAATACATAAAATTTTAGACAGGTATTTTTAACAAGATCCCTACATATAGGAACATGTTACATGCAGAACACAAAACGCGTTACATTTATTGTCACAGTTTGCTGGTCGACGGAGGATCTGACGCATCTTAACCAACTTATACTAAACACTTTATTCACTAGACCACTGTCCGAAACAAGAAAGCTGTGGAAAAATAGAAAAAGCTCCAGAAAACTGCATTGACGGCCATTTTCATATTTCATTTAAAAAAAATTAAACAAATGTAAGTTGCCTCTGTCATCCGCCCATATAGTGCAGCTGGAGACAATGGAGGAGATTAAATGCTTATTAATTATCTGAAATGCAATCATGAGTCCTCTAAGAAATTTGATGTGTAAGGTATAAAGAGGAGGGGATTTCACAAGTGCAGGGACAGGAAAGTATGTCATTGAAGCTATAAAATGGTCAACTCTGTTGTTTTCTGGAATCGATTAAACAGAACCACATCTCTTTAGTCTACTCTTGGCACTCTCACCCATGCTACAGTTCCTGTAGATTACCACACACGTGTCATTTCTAATTGGTGAATTTGTTTCCTCAGGCTCTTCACCAACCGGCTAATGTCGAGTTTTAACATGAAGGGGAAGGGGAAGAAGCAAAAACTGCCTCTAGAATCAACCAAAACGTTTGAAGCAATTAAAGGTACACAGCAGTTTCCCACGTCATTTAAGTTTAACACTAACTCGCTTGTTTTCACTACCTCAACATATTCTAGTGTCAGTGTTAGCAAAAATATTGCAGTCTTACACCTTCCTAACATACAGCGAAGCGAGTTTACAGAACCAGTCTTCAGTCAGGTGTATGCTGCCATATACCACAACAGTCACCATGGGTCTGTGCAGTATTGCCACTTAGTTGATATTTGACAGGAGGAATAAGGAACTTCTCACCTGGATGTTTTCACATAAAAAAGATTGTATGTGAAGTCATTGCAATGTAACACTGGTTTTCTATATATATATAAAAATGTATATATTTTTTTGTTTTTGTTCAACTCTTGCAGCTGCTGTCTTGAAATGGGACGCAAATGCGACTGAGGCTACAATCAAGCTCCATGCCGCAGACCACCTAAAGCATGCGCCGGGAAGGAAGGGAGGGCCTGGGCACACGGGTTTAAATATTATATAATTTAGGGGATATTATTATAATTTTTTTTTTATTAAATTCATTTTATTTATTCATCAGAATGTTCAGCGCTGAGAAGAATGGGAGGGGGAGGGCATACAGGGGTGGTGAAATTTTGTGTAGTTAAGGGTAAATTCTATCTTATATTCTATATTTTTGTTCACTTGCTTTTTGTTCATTGTTTCAAGTTTGTTTTAGTAATCAGCCTGTTCAGATTTTGTTTAAATCATTAAAGATGTAAAAAAAAACAACAACATTGGCATTTCAAACTATTTATTTATATTTTTGTCCTTTTTAATAGATCAGATGTCATTTATTTCCAATAAGGATACTAAAATGTATTTGCATATCAGGTGCGGGGATAGGTCATTTATTTACAATTTTAAAGCAGTAGTGCACACTGCTTTCACTATGACTCGAGTGAGTTTTATTGTATACCATGTGGTCATCCAACCAACCTTGTAACCTGATGAAGGTTTGATGACCAAAACATGGTCAAATAAAGCTAATAGGGTTAGAGGATAAGACAGGCCTCATTAACAATTAAAATAATACAGTTGATTTGTGACATCTGAAATCAAGAAATATGTCAACAAATTGTGTGAATGTCCTCTAGACATCTGTAGGTGACATTGAAATGACTTAAAAACTTTTATTTAGAACCCAGTAAAGATGTTGGACGTCAATAATGATAATTTTAAAAGTTCAATGTGTACGTCTATAGTAAACATTAAAAAGTAAACATTAAAAAGATGTTGCAAAAACTTTCATTCTGGCTCTTCAGTGGACGTCTTTTGAACGTTCACGTTTTGTCACTTGGACCTAAACAGTGAACGTCAAAAAGACGTCTAAAAAAGACGTTGCAAAAACTTTCATTCTGGCTCCTCAGTGGACGTCTTCTTAACATTCACTTTTTATGTCACTTGGACGTCCATAGTTAACGTTCAAAAGACGTCTAAAATAGACGTTCAAGCTGACTCTTCATTGGACGTCTTTTGAATGTTCACTTTTTATGTCACTTGGACGTCCATAGTTAACGTTCAAAAGACGTCTAAAATAGACGTTCAAGCTGACTCTTCATTGGACGTCTTTTGAACGTTCACTTTTTATGTCACTTGGACGTCAACATTGAACGTCAAATAGACGTCTAAAAAAGACGTTGCAAAAACTTTCATTCTGGCTACTCAGTGGACGTCTTCTGAACGTTCACGTTTTATGTCACTTGGACGTCCATAGTTAACGTTCAAAAGACGTCTAAAATAGACGTTCAAGCTGACTCTTCATTGGACGTCTTTTGAACGTTCACTTTTTATGTCACTTGGACGTCAACATTGAACGTCAAAAAGACGTCTAAAAAAGATGTTGCAAAAACTTTCATTCTGGCTACTCAGTGGACGTCTTCTGAACGTTCAACAAAGACGTTGTAATTACGTCGGTTTGACGTGTCGGTGTTTGCTGGGATATTACAGATACATATAGATTATTAGATAGATAGGCTACATATAGATAGATAGATAGATAGATAGATAGATAGATAGATAGATAGATAGATAGATAGACAGAAATGGAGGCTCCACAGAAGAGATGCCGTACATCTGTGGTGTGGGAGCATTTCCATTTGGAAACCCCAAATAAAGTGAGATGTGTGTATTGTGATCGGCAGCTAGCCTACTGCAACAATACATCATCCATGATGCGCCATTTTAGGAGCATTCATCCTGCCATTCTGCAGGGTGCAGAGGATGGTAGTGTTCCCCCTGTACCAAGGCCTGCTACTGACACTGCTGGGCCATGTAAGCAAGGTATGCATTGTTTGAAATATAGGCTAATTATAAGTGAAATATAATAACTAAGTGTTGGGCCATTGTTTAGAAAGGCCATGGACTAAGACATGCCTAACATCCCAATCACAACTGCCAATCACTTTAAAAACAAATGTTGTCAATATAATATTATACTTTGTGAATATACATTTTATATGTCTACATATGAGTACCCAATCTACAGCCAAGACATCATTTTGTTTTTTGTAATTGTTGTATTTCTATAATGCACTTTATCTTTCTCTGCACACTGAGCATAAATATTCATAACATAACTTTGTTTAGGAAGGTTTCCAAATGAACCAGTAGACTACTTTCACGGTAGGCTACTATTTTCCCAATATATTTGTCTGAAAGTATGTTTTATCTTCTCTTTTAAAAGGCTGACAGAGGGAATTGGATGAGGCTCTTCTGAACATGGTGGTGAAGGATCTGCAGCCCTTCACCATCGTGGAGGATGAGGGTTTCAGGGCCTTTGTGAACAAGCTTGATCCAAGCTATGTCCTCCCATCCCGGAAGGTGCTTAAAACAATGGTCAGCGAAAGGTACAACACAACCAAGGAGAAGACAATGGAGGACCTACAAAAGGCGGAATTTGTTAGCCTTACGGCTGACATGTGGTCTTCCATTAATATGGATGGATATCTTGGTGTAACATGCCATTACATAACACCAGAGGCAACAATGGCAACTATTTTACTGGGTGTAAGGAGGTTTTACCAAACCCACACAGCCCAGCATCTCATGGAGGCTAAAGCCTTGCTAATGGCTGAGTGGGGAATAACCTCCAAAGTTCACTGCATGGTGACTGACAATGCATCCAACATGATCCTAAGTGCCCAGCTACTCAACCTTCGCCATGTCCCATGTTTTGCTCATAATTTGAATTTGATAGTGAAAAAGGCCCTGGATCAAACCCCAGTCATCAATGAAATTCGCCAGAAAGCCAGAAAGATAGTGGGGTTGTCAGATCCAGCTGCAAAGCAAAGGACAAGCTTGTGGAGATGCAGAGCTTGATGGGCAGACCAAGTCTGAAAATGATACAGGAGGTTGAAACGAGATGGAACAGCACATTCGACATGCTACAACGCTTGTATGAGCAACGTGAGCCAGTGGGTGCTGCACTTGCCAATTTAAACAGTGATACTGCTCCCCTGACAAGTCTTGAGTATGACATTATTCAACAGTCATTGACACTTCTTCAACCATTCAAACTAGCAACAACAGAGATGTCAGAGGAACAGAGAGTGTCTGCTTCAAAGCTCATACCATTGTACAGGATGTTGCAGCACAAGCTTGCACAGAAAAAAGGAAATGCAACGCAGGAATCAACTGTACAATTAGGTAGGACACTATGACCATACGTGTAATTGGCCATAACTCTCATATTGTTGTCATTATTTTAATTAATATGGTTTTCTCTTGTGTTGGCTCATAGGCTCACATCTACAAGAAGGTCTGCACTCCAGATGTGGAGGGTACGAGACTTTTAGAGCCTTGGCACTGGCTACACTGCTGGACCCAAGGTTTAAAAATGTGGCTTTTGGAAATCCTGCCAAAGCCCTGGATGCTGAAAAGCACATCACACTGGAGTGTGCTTCACTGATGCGTTCAAACACAACTCCTGGTGAGTTTCAGTCTATGTTATCTTATGTAATGTGATTCATGAAATTTATACTTCATATGTGTTGTCAGTTTATGATTTGTTACTAATTGCCGTTTTCTTTTAATTCAGAACCACAAATGTCAACATCAGGCCCATCATCATCAACACCAGTTGAAACACAAGACAGTTTATGGGAAAATTTTGACAATCATATCCGTGAGACCCAGATGATACACAATCCTACAGCTGATGCCACAGTGGAAGTGAAAAAATACCTCAGCGATGCGTTTTTGCCCAGAACTCATGATCCTCTAACTTACTGGAAAGAGAGAGCAGTAATCTTTCCTCATTTGTATGTCCTAGCTAAAAAATATCTTTGTATGCCAGCAACAAGTGTCCCTTGTGAGAGAATTTTTTCAAAGGCTGGAGAAATTATCTGTAAAAAAAGAAGTAGGCTGAGTCCTTCAACAGCAGAGAAATTAATATTTTTGAATAAAAATCTATAAGAAAGGGAGACATTGTGGCTTGATTTATTTTTATTAATATTCATTTTTCATGACCAAAATCACATTATGCAATGTGAAGAGACTACAGGTTACAAGCTTCATATATTACAAAAATACAATAATAAAAAATAAAAAAACCAACACATTTTTTTATTAGCTCTTTGTAAAGGTTGTTTCAGATCAACACCTGCAAGTGACCACTAGGTGTCACCGTGGAGACGGGTTTCGGATTGATTCGAAGCCTCGAAACAAAATGGCACATTTGCTTCGACTGTTTCATTGCTTCACGAAGCCTCGATCTGCCCATCACTACAATCCAGTCCAAGCAAGGTTCAAAATCAAAAAAGGCCATCCAAAACATAAAACACCAACAAGACTCAGGAAAAGGCAGGGCACAGAAGTGTGAGGACATAGAACAACAACTCTGTGACAAACACTAAAACAGACAAGGGTATATATACACACAGAACAAACAAGGTGATGGGAAACAGCTGAGTGCAATGAACTGATGAGTGACAGACAGAATGCTGGGAAATGAAGTTGCAAAGTGAATGACACCATGGAGAAGGAGGACCTCTAGTGGACACCAGGGAACACAAACTTAACACTGTGACATAACCCCCCCTCTACGGAGCGGCTACCAAACGCTCCAAGAACGACAAAAAACAAACAAAACAAGAGTCCAGGGGTGTATTCCAGAAAGCAGGTTATGTGACTTACCCGGGTAAGTTTAGGAGTAAGTAAGCGGATAACCTCTGCTTTCGGTTCCAAAAACGGAGGTAACTTTGGGGTTATGTAAGTAACCATAGCAACTGACTCTCTGAGGATAACCTGCTCCGGGGCAGGTTATGTTGCAGGGTTAGTTTGTTTCAGAGAGGTTTCCGAGCATGGCGTGCCCTTTTGATGAGGATCCTGTGGACGTAGAGGCACAGATTATACGAGGGTTTTTCCGCCGTGAGAGGGTGATAAGACCACGTATCGATGTATTTTCTTATCCTAACGAATATTTGCAGGAGCGCTATCGTTTTTCTAGGGAGTCGTTAATTTATTTAACAAACCTACTAAAACCACACATCTCAAACGTGACAAACCGCGGGTCAGCGCTTAGAGCCGAACAAATTCTTTGTATTGCTCTGCGATTTTTCGCTACGGGGAGTTTTCTCTACAATGTGGGCGATGCAGAGCATGTGGGAAAGGCAACCGTGTGTAGAGCCGTTCATACAGTATGCATGGCACTGAAACGGTTTCTACACACTTTTGTACAGTTCCCTGGCCATAAACCTGTGCGCTTTATTAAAGAAGAATTCTACAGGGTTGCAGGTTTGCTCTCAGAAATTCTGTCATCTACTTCAATTAAATTACATTTCTTAATAGGTTTATTTTGACTGCACACACATAAAGGCTACACAGACTTCTTAAATTTGTAATTAATCTTAATTTCAGGGTTCCCAAACGTGATTGGGTGCATTGATGGCACCCACATTCCTATTAAAGCTCCATCTATCAATGAGGGAGACTATGTTAATAGGAAGTCTGTGCATAGCATCAACGTACAGGTAGCTATATTTTGGCTCCTTAATATTGGTGTTACAAATAGGCCTAATAAACTTATTGTTCTCCACAGGTAATATGTGATGCAACCCACCTCATCACTAATGTTGAGGCAAAATGGCCTGGGTCTGTACATGACGCCCGAATATTTAGAGAGTCATCTCTGTGCAACAAATTTCAACAGGGTACGTTTTGTTAGACAAATGCTTGTAGTCTTTATTACATTTACAAAACACCTCTAACATTACAGGACAGTTCTATGGTTACTTGCTGGGGGACAGAGGATACCCTTGCATCCCCTATATGACGACACCCTACCCGGATCCTGAGCCCGGACCACAGACACGCTTCAACCGGTCTCACAGCAGAACACGGGCCAAGGTGGAGATGACCATAGGCATTGTTTCAGTGTCTGCGTGGGCTCAGGGTCACTCCAAATAGGGCATGTGACATCACAGTTGCTTGTGTGGTACTTCACAACATTGCCACAATAAGAGGAGAGAGGCATCCCCCCTGTCCTGATGAAGATGACCTAGAACAACACCCAATGAATCTGGCAGACCACAGAGATGGCAGAAGGCTTAGAGACATGATTTGTCAAAATCACTTTATTTAATGTGTTCTATTTCTTTATATCCTGAAATAAAAGAGACATGACAGATTTGTATTTATACACACACAAAAAGAAATAACAGATTCATGTTCACAAATGATTCTCACCTTAAGGCGATGCTCCAGTAGTTCTATTTCAAGTTTGTCCTTTTTAATGGCCAGCCTTTTCTCCTCTATCTGAAGCTGTATAAGGTCCATGTCAGTTTTTTTTTTTTATTTGCCTTAATAGATGGACCTTATACAGCTCCTTTGCAGACAACTAGGAAGGCAAAGTAAATAAGATGGTTAAAGAAGAAAATCTGCCACATAGTAACATTATGTAAATAAGGACAACCAGGGACAAGTTCTTACACTGCTAAGATTATGTGTAGAGGTAGATGGACCATCATCTGCATGTACATCCCCAGCTAGATTCTGTCACAGGACAAATTACACATTTTTCACTCCATCTAAATAGCTATGCATTGTCCAGTATATGCATCATACCTCTGTGGGTCTCCCAGCACTTTCTAATTCTGTCACAGCAGATGTGGTCTCTTCATCATCATCATCCTAGAGTGGAAAAATGCAAGGTTACTTTGTCTGGCAGACAAAGTGAAAGATCTAAAAGCAACTGGTTCTTAAAATGCATCACTAACAATTGTGACAGACTGTGTGGTTTCAGGAGGATCCAATAATACAATGCGTCCGTCAGCAACTGCAAGAAAAAATAAAGATACTCAATGTATAAATTACCAAAGTATGACAGACACTGAATAAAGGCATTAAGAACATGCAAGAATAAAAAAAACAGATTACTGTATACAGCATATGCTGTAAACTGGAATATGTATGCATAATGCACAAGTGAAACAATGACTGCATTTGGGAAGCATTTAGCCTTCTTCCTAATCACAAGAGTTAATGATCGTTTTGTCCAAACGTATGACTAAATAATCATAAGTACTAATATGGTATACCTACATTGTACCAAGTCACTTGAGTTGTTGTGGGAGGTAGCTAAGTCTGACGAAGTGCCCTCTGGAATACCATCGACCACAGGGCGACCTTTATTAAGGGAAAGAGCCAACTCCTCAGATGGGGTGAGAGGAGGTGGAGGTGGACCCCCGCCAGTTAGACGGGCCTCAGCCTTCTTTCTATTAGCTATATAGGAAGAATACTGTAAAAGTAACTTAAGACATTGATCTTACAACAGTTAAAATAAAATATTACCTTTTTGGAGAATGTTTTTGTGTTTCATTTTGACTTGGGAAAGAGTTCTTTTGGCTCCAGAAGGATTACACCTTATAAAACAAGAGGCCTAAATATTTCTTGTCAATATACATTGCACTGTATTCTTAAGAAACTGATGTAGAGAAAAGTAAATGCTTGTCGAGTCATGCCACATGCTCAAAAAGACAATTGTTCAACTTTGCAAATTAACAAAAGAAAGGCAAGCATATTTAAAATGTAATAAAAAAAAAGAAACTTACGCATTTACTCTGTCAGTTATTTTTTTGCCAAGCCAATTGTCTTTCCCTCGCATATGCAGCTGTATTGCTTTTTTTCATTATAATGGGCTTGAACTCCTCATAAGCCAACATTAAAACTTCTAACTCTGCTTTGGAGAAGTAGGCGGCACGCAACTTTTCACCCTTAGTTTCCATGGTGACTCCTGAATTCGGCGTTCCATTGAAAATGCCTTTATATGTTCGCCGTGCGCGCGCATTAACTCGAGGTTATTAGCAGTAGGTTGATTAAACTAACTCGACACAGGTGTTTTGGAACCGACATACCCCGAGTAAGCAGGTTATGGGTTAATCAACCCAGAGTTCAGGGTTAATCTGATGGTAAATTAACCCAGCTTTCTGGAATACATCCCAGGGGTCTATTCCAGAAAGCAGGTTATGTGACATACCCGGGTATGTTTAAGAGTAAGTAAGTGGATAACCTCAACTTTCGGTTCCAAAAACAGAGGTAACTTTCAGGGTATGTTAGTAGTCATAGCAACTCACTCTCTGAACTTAACCTGCTACGGAGCAGGTTATGTTCCAGAGTTACTTTGTTTCAGAGAGGTGACAGAACATGGCGTGCCCTGACCATTTTAGTTACATAGCACTACTTAATCTAACCCTACTTTATACAGTCACAATAATTTTAAATGTTTCTAATTATATAACTTTCAATTTCAGGGTTCCTAAATGTGATTGGGTGCATTGATGGAACCTACATTCCCATTAAAGCTCCTTCAGTCAATGAAGGAGACTATGTTAATAGGAAGTCAATCCATAGCATCAATGTGCAGGTGACAATAGATTTTTTGGGTGCTAAATGTTTGGGTGTTTGAACCATTAAATCACCCTCATTACTGGTCCCCACTAATTAGGTAATATTTGGCCAAGAGGAACCCAGTGGACCCGGTAGACCAAAGAGATGGCAGGGTGGTATGAGACATGATTTGCCAAAATCACTTTAATTAAAACCAGTTAACAGTCAAGTGTTGTTCATTGTTTCTTTATTTCCTGTAACAAAAGACATTTGTATTTATTGCTTTAGATTTCATTCAACAATAAATGACAGATTAATGTTCACATATGTTTCCCACCTTAAGCTGGTGCTCCAGCAATACAATTTCAAGTCTGGCCTTTTTTAGGTTAAGCCTTTTCTCCGCCATCTGAAGCTGTATAAGCTCCATCTCCATGTCACTTTTTCTGATTTGCTTTTGAAGGTGGACCTTATACAGTTTTATGGCAGGCAACTAGAAATACTGAAAAGACTTTAATACAAACACAGACCAAATATTTAAATGAGGAAGGAGAACTGCAGAACATTTCTTACACTGCTAAGATTCTGTGTGGAGGTAGATGGACCCTCATCTGTATTAAAATCTCCTGCCATATTCTGTAAAATGAAAATGTATTTATTCTCTTATGTAAAAAAGGGGGAATGCATTCTATGCATCATACCTCTATGGGCCTCCCCACATTTTCTGTTTCTGTCACAGCAGAAGTGGTCTCTTCATCATCATCCTACAGTGAAAATAAGGAAGGATGCTTGGTCTAGCAAACAGAAACCTTGAGACAATAATCACTTACAACTGTGACAGAGTGTGGTGTTGCAGGAGGATCCAACAATACAATGTGGCCATCAGCAACTGCAAGATAATTAAACCAATAAGATAATCATGCATATTCAATACTCAATGTATATTCTTAAACAAATACAACTAATAAAGAAGGACATTAGGAACATCTAAGTACTAGTAATAAGATTACAGTATTCAGCATATGCAGTCAAAGCAGCATGCATACTGCACAAGTGAATCAATGACTGTAAAATGAATTCAAAATGCCTTTTTAAAATGGTGACAGTGTTGATGATTTTCTTTATTAAAACACTGACAAAAACAGTAGGTAAACATAAGTATTATCAATAAACATAAGTATTAATATGGTACACCTACATTTTACTAAGCTACTTGTCTTGGTAGCTGAGTCTGACGAACTGCCCCCTGGAATCCCATCGACCACAGGTCGCCCTTTATTAAGAGACAGTGCCAGCTCCTCAGCTGGGGTGAGGGACGGTGGAGTGGACCCCCACCTGTTTTACTGGCCTCAGCCTTCTTTCTATTGGCTACATAGAAAACTAAATTACATTTAATACTAAATGACATGGCGTCAGTAACAAGTTTAGTAAGTTTAGAAAATATTACCTTGCTGGAGAATGTTTTTGTGTTTCATTTTGACTTGGCTTACACTTCTTCTGGCTCCAGAAGGATTACAACTGATAAAACAATATACTAGCCAATTATGCGCATTACTACTGTAATATTAAGAAATGTATGGAGGCCAACAAGTAAATACTTGTCTATTTTTACTACATGCCCCCAAAGAATTTTTGCGTCACAAATTACAAATGGGGTATTTTCCCATATTTTTGTGACTCACAAGGGGAAAATACCCCATTTATAATTTTCTAAACTCACGCATTTACTCTGTCCATTAGTATTTGCCAAGCCAACTTTCTTTTGCTGATGCAGCAGTATTGCTTTTTTTGTTTGTTTTTTGTTATAATGGGCTTATAGTCTTCACAAGCAAGCATTAAAACCTCCAACTCAGTTTCACCGAAGTATCCTATGTAGCTCGCTTTTTTTCTCCCTTGGTTTCCATGGTGACTCCTGAAATCGGCGATCCATTGAAAATGTCTTTATGTACTCGCCGTGCGCGCGCATTAACTCTGGGTTACCAATAGGAGGTTGATTAAACTAACTCAACATAGGTGTTTTGGAACCGACATACCCAGAGTAAGCAAGTTTGGGATTAACCAACCAAGAGTTCAAGGTTTATCTGACGGTAAGTTAACCTTGCTTTCTGGAATACACCCCAGGAGGGAGGTGGAACGGTGGAGGATCAGGGGGAAGGATGGGGGGCCAGGTCCATGGAAGGGAAAAGAGACAGGGGGTCGACGGTTTAGAGGGCGGCCAGGGCGAAGCGGAGACGGTTTAGAGGGCGGCCAGGGCGGAACAGACGGCACCTGCTCCGGAACAGACGGCACAGTTGTAAAAAGTGTAAAGTTGTAAAAAGTTGTAAAAAGTGTGTATATATATATAGTTATGTGCATAGCTATGGGAATAACTTAGCAGATAATAGGCTGATAAATGAATCAATGAATTAAAATTAAACGTCAGCTCTTCTCTTAAGATTGTACAAAAAGCATGAAAAAATAAATATTTCTCAAAAAGAAATTACTCAAGATCTCATAAATTAGCAAAGTCTTAAATAAACAGTCAAATTTATAGTAGAAACCTTTGAGCAGTTGGTTTAAGAAGCATAGAACACTGCCACACTTCGCAATCATTAGCATACGGTGGATTTTATCTTTTTAGAGTTTATTTGACCTTTCACACTTGGGATTTTTTTCAGGTTTAGCTTATTTCTGGGGACAAATCTGTCCCTAAAATATGGTTAACCAAAGAAAAAAGTAAATAAATCAATCAATCTTTTGAAAGTTGCTGAAGCTTGTTTACTCATTCTCACTTGTTTAGCTAATAAACTGGGATTTTAACATTAATGCCATAGAAGAACCAGTCCTCCAGACATTTTTACTTCTGCCTTCAAAGACAATTAAATAACAGTCCAATTACAAGTGAAATATAGGCTTGTCCGGTTTGGGACAGAGCATGTAGAAATGGTTTCTTGAAAAAGAACAACTGTCAGATATTCACTTATGTGAGATGAATATCTGCTATAAGAAGTGGTGTCAAGCATGAACTTCAAGTGGAATTGTACACTAACTAAGAATGAATGTGTCACAGTTGAGTCACCAAATGAAGAGGAGAGGAATCTATAGCAGTCCTTCTTTTAATAAACTCAAAACAATGAAGATAATCTACACTGCAGCACACATGGTGCAATGTAAAAGTGTTATACACAGGCAAGCAAACAAAGGGAGCTAAATGAAACACAGGTGGACCTAATTAGAACCAAACTGACTAGCATGGTTAACATGTAGCTCCACGTTCCTAGAAAAGCAGCCAACAGTTTGATTGCAAAGGAACATTCTCTCAACCCCAGTTCAAGATTGCACACGGATTAAGTTTGGAGTATTTTTGTGGCTGCAATATTCAGTCTGCTCACGGATTAAGGACAACTTTTCAGCTATACGGTAATTTACCTTTGCTGTTTTTGGTGTGTGTTTTTTCTCTCTCTCCATTCTTGCAAATATTGACTTGAATTTAGTACAACTAAAAAAAAGTAAGTTTAATCAAAAGTATGAATATTTTGTCTTTTATTTTACCTGCCCTTGTGAAAAAGTAAACTTTAGCATGCTTTTATAGAAATAAAACTTTAAAATCTACATAAGTGCAAGAATGTAGTGTTTTCAGACTTAATTGCATGTGTAGGCCTATCCAATTAAATGAAAATGGATTATAGTTTAAATGCAGTTAGCTGAAAGTAATTTGTTTGACCCAAGCACATCTTTATATGTAATTACTTGTTATGTCTTTGAAATATGGTTACTGAATTTACTGGGCATTTATGGTCAACTAAAATATACTATAATATAATTTCTGTGTAACTTTATATTTAATATTGAATAACATATGGCAGCTCAAATTATAATGTACTATGTTAGTCAACACATCAAAATGAGTCTACTTCTTTAAAACACAACAAAAAGATTATTAAAACCACGTACTTTGCTTATACAAATAAGCACAGTTTTTCACAAGGGTACATGACAATTCAAAAATATACAATTGCTTTTATATGATTTTCCCATGCAAACTAATCTTGTTGTGCTATTTTACTTAACACAACTTTAGCTCTCAAAACTCCCTTGAACAAAGGTTTCAACTTTATTCTATCTAAAATACTACGTTCTTAAACGGCATGATTTCACTGAATCCAGTCTTCATTGTAGGCTTTAAAGATCAACATGGAGAAAATCATTCTACAAATCCCTCTAATATTGCTGGTGCTGCATATACAAGGAGGAGAGTTCTCTAAAAATCCAGTTTGTTCGATTGCCGTTGCTCCACAGCCGGAAGTCGTGGAGTTCGACAACACAATTTATGCCACTTGTGAAATAACTCCCAGCCCCAATTTACCACCTTACCAGCCGAAAATCTATGGGCAAATCCTCTTCAAGCAGCTCTTCCCCAATGGAATTTTAGAAGTGAAAATCAACCTCCGTGGTTTGCCTGCCATCGATCATCAAAAGCGTGCCATTGACATCCATCGGTATGGAGACCTCAGTCAAGGCAGCAACACTGTTGGTCCTCATTACAATCCCAATGGTGTTGACCACCCTCATCATCCTGGAGACCTGGGCAACTTTGCTTCTGAGCAAGGAGTTATAAGGCAGTTCCTAAGTCTCCCAGAGGCCAAGCTCTTCGGGGCTCATTCCATTCTGGGACGTTCGGTGGTGGTTCATGAGAAGGAGGATGATCTGGGAATGGGGTCAGATGAGCAGAGTGAACTGAATGGGAATTCTGGACAGATAATTGCCCTAGGCGTGATTGGTATTACTAGTCCAAGTCTGTGGCAGAAGACTGAACTGCCCCCCAAGAAAAGCTGTGGAGGACGGCACTGAGTTGGATCTGGTGGAAAAGCAGATTCAAATAGGATAATCATGATTTTCCTTGTGTAATCTTTGTCTGTGTTCTACATTAAAGTGATCCTTAACACCCTGAAAGTATATCCCTAGAGTTATTGCCATAACAAACTTTCAATGGTTTTAAAAGGTCCTGGCATCCAACAATTTTTGTTTTGGTCTTTTCAGAGACTTTTTGGCCATAGCTTCCAGTAGTAAATAGCTCCACTCTTAAAAATATATGTAGGGTGAATGCAGGTAAAGTGGACTATCTGGTAAAGTGAGCAGTTTAAGTACTGTGCTCAATGGGTTTTCACTTTTAGAGCATGACAATGGTCTTTAAATTGACACGATTTCTCTAAATGATAAAATGGCTTTGGTTGATGCAATATGACACTGGTGGGCAACTCTAATGGTTAAAGGTAGAAAACCCTCTGACACAAGATTTTATTTTCTAAGTTATAAGGTTTCTTACTAAATGTAAACCAATGTGGGACTCTTCCTGGTTTGTTGCTTAAATATTGCTGACCCACTTTGGCTGAATGTGTTAGATAAAGTGAACCCAAAGTTTTGGGTAAAGTGGGTGACCTTAAACCTTCAGCAATTATACTCTTAATTGACATTCACTGGTTATTTTATAGTTGACATGTATCATATACTTTTTAGAGAACAGAAATGATTTTGCCGTTAGGAAATTCAAGTCAGATGGAAGAAAGGAAAAACAGAAATTAAGACTAGGAATTAAGTTCAATCTGTGGAGTGAAGAAATGAGGACAGGTGCAAAATGTAGATGCAAAATAACTCTTTAAAATGTGGAAACAATTTTGAGTTCAAATTGTTTAGAGAAAACCGACATAAGTTTTACAATGTTACTATTTTAAATGTTCCTTCTATTGAAGATGTTGCACTTGCTGTAGTCCCATATATTTTTTTTCTAATGTTGTATAGTTAATTTTCATCCAGATCTATCAGTTGTTTTGAATTGTACACATGCATTGAGTGAACAGATGAATTTTATTCATCATAGTCTAGGCCACATGCTTTCGGGTGTCTTAAAAATATTGAATGTTTGGTTGATAATGTGTGTTAACAAATCATTTTGGATAAATCAGGGATGGGTCACATTACCAGACCAGCTGGCCAATTTTACCTAAAACGAAATTTGTCTTGAGTGCATGATCTCAAAATGAACTTTGAAAATAATGCATATCAACTGTTAACTTTAATTATTAGTGTCACGCCCGGCTTTGCCGTGTGGGGTGTGCTCACTCCACCATGGATAGTATTATGTTTGGGCCGTTTCTCTCCTCCCAGTCTGAAGGGGGAGCTGTTTGTTTTAGGTCCATCCGATAACAGCTGATTGGTGGGACTATTTAAAAACATCTCCTGTCGGTTGTTTGGTCTGCTCTGTGCTGCGCGGCTCGGCATTGCTCGGGTCTCCATGCTGGTGGCAGCAGCATCATCCCACTTCTTTTTGCTTTGTATGCATTACACATAGTCTACACTTTACTGATCTGCAACACACTTTTGATTAGTTTTATTTCGTTTCTCATTTACTGACTTGTTACATTTATTGATCTAAATTATGATTTCATCGTATAAATTAATGTTTAATAAATTATGTTTGCTTTAACTTAACAAACGGTGTGGTCTCCCCTATGTCATTGCTACTGTGAGCCAGGTAGTCGTGACATTAGTTTATTCGCTTTGGTACTATTTTCACAAGTCTTAGAGCTAAAATCACAACAGATCATAAAAAAATGTACTTTTTTTCAAGCCTTTCATGTTTTCAATTGTGTTTGTAAGATAATCAAAATCAGAAAGTATACTTTTCACTACACAAAATAACGGTTTCATCTATATAAATGTTTCATTCACAGTAGCTGCCTTTCATAATGCTATTACTCTCAAACTTTTCATTTGCATCTCTTTTCATTCAGTTTAATACATTTGTCTATTATTTAATCCAACTGATCTTAATGGTTAATCGATCATTTGGTACATCTATAGATTTTTATATACAGATTCTGATGTAGTTTCTACTTTGTTTGCAGTTTCTGATACAGATTACATGATTTGTCTTAGATTATAACCACTTTGTTGTGTGTGTGTCCTGGTAAACTATACATTATGGGGACAAAATGTCTCTACAAAGATGGCAATATCCAAAATCCTTGTCCTTGTGGGGACATATACTGTAGGCCCATAAGGAAAACGCCTTATAAATTATACACCAGTAAGTGGTTTGTTAAACTAAATCTTGATAGAAATAATACTTGCATCCTGGATCTTTGGTGCTGAGCAAGAATGCGTGTGTGTGTGATGATCCTCGCTGGGTCCGTGAGTTTGAAGCGTTCTTTCAGTTCTTCCGGAAAGCGCATCGTTCGCGGGAAGTTTAAAAGGTTTACTTGAAAGCAAAGTTGCTGGAAATTCAGGCTGATTCACCCGGTCACATAAGCCCCTTTCACACAAAGATTCTGGAAAATACACTTATAATTTTTCCCGGGATCATTTGATATTTGTTCATCCACACTACCAGGGATTTTCTGGGGTCAGTGTGTGTTCACACACATCCTGTAAAGATACCGTTAATACATGTGACATGGCATTCATTCTGCCTTTATTTCACACAGGGTCTATTCCGGGACTGATCCCAGCAATGTTGCTAGGGGAAATTAGGAATAATTTTGTACAGTATTGTATACATGGATAATGTAACAAACTGCAGTTAACAGTAGATAGTGTAATTCTTGTTTTTATTCATTTTTTAAAATACATTTTAACAAAAGAAAACGTTACAAAATAAATTTGTATGGGTAAATCCCAGCGTTTTCTCTAGTTTATTCTAGTTTATTTGAGAAGTTCCACAGATTCTTGGACATTGGTAACTGTATTTTTGTGAGCTCTCAGGCTGGTTCACCTAAAATACCTTTCAAGCCGTCCTGCATTGAGATGTAAATGACTGTGGGGGGATGAGCTCAATCCACACACACATGAAGTGACCTATGTTAGAATTTCAAGGATAGTAATGAGTTATGGTCAAATCATTCAATAATTTATACCACAGTCTTGAATATCTTTTATTTTTAGAGTCTATTTGACGTATCAGGGTTTTTAGTTTTGTCGTAACATTTACAATGAGTAAAGGGAGGGCGCCAAGATCGATCCTTGTGGAGGTGAGCGACAGAAGAGGAGAAATTACCTATCCTGACCAAAAACTTTCTTGCCCATAAATAAGATTGAAACCAGTTAACAGTTAAAAAGATAATTGAATTAATTTTCAAACTAAAGTAACACACTACACATATCAGTCAAAACTCAGTGTAAAATGTAAAATATTGTTAAATACAACTACAACCTTGTTCACAAACAAACCCTATAAACACTAAAAGGGCTGTATTATGCAAGCCAGGCCAGTAGTTGATGTCACTTTATCAAAAAAAAAAAACCCGCAAACACGTAATACTCATGAACGTGTGAAAATATGATCATAAGTACGCATGTGAACATGTTATATGCTTGTGCTTGACCAGCCTGATCTCATCAAAATGCATCTCTATAGCACGCATTGTTTATCGTACAATTTTTACACGAAAATTCTTATTTTACGTGCATATGATACGCACTTTATTGCGTATAATACACACACACACCAGACCACTAATCCTAACCAAACGTATAATACATGTGTACCCCACACCACTAATAAACCTATTCTAAACCTACCCATGCGAATCATATGCATGTAAAAACTCCTTTTCACATATAACTTGCACGATGAACACAATACGTGCTATAGAGACGTGGAATGACGTACCATTTTCACAAATTCACATTTATGTTGTTTACATGCAGATAGTAAAGGCATCGTTTTCAAAACCTTGCACTTTTAAACTCGTTTTTAAAGGCTTTTTAAAGGCCAAAATAGCATTTTCGTGTAAATAAACGGCCAAAACGCATGAAAAGTTTTTCAGTTGAAAATGATGTCGTGTAAACAGACCCTAAAGCGTGTACTATTTATCCCACTTTAGTTTTGTTAATTGTTCATTTGAGTAGGCCTTTTTTATCATATATACACTTTTTTTTCTGGTTTACTGTGTTCACAGAAGCACTGCGGGTGCTTGATGTAACGGTGTGTGAATCCGCATGTTCTGTTGTTTATCCTGCTATTTGCACATGTAAATCTACATTTTTTAGGTATTTGAATGGGTCACAGACACTTCATTCCATTTAATTATAATCTAACATTCAAATCATGTAAGTTAACTGATGATTACTGGTTAACAAGCATCAGCTGTCAGTCAGAAAAACATGTTAAATGAACATCCCTACTTCATATATTTCAACTGAACCAACTAAAAATGTTCAGTGCAGCAAGTCAACATAACATTTTGAGATTGACCTCCAAAATCTTTACAGTGTGTTTGTGATGGCAAGAAATGTACAAAGCAGCCACACTGGTATCGTTCTTTACCATCCAACTGGGGACCGAGTTCATTTTGATTAATAAAATAATTATTCTGCATTAAATCATAGAAATCGTTACCTTAAAGAGCTATTTTTTGTCATAATCCCTAAAGGGACTGCATAACAAAGCATAGAAAGTATCTTTGAAGAGAGAGCGTTAATTAAGACAAATAATATTAAGAATGATAAGAGGCGTCTTCTTGCCTCTGCTTTTGAACTGTTGCCGCCGGGCTGTCTGTATTTTTTACCCGTTATATGTAAAAAAAGATTCAAATGTCTTTCCTAAAAAAAATATTTTTTAAATTTTTGATAACTGATGGTTTGGTCATTCTCTTTTTAATATTATATTGTATATGTTTATCTATGCATATTGTGATCTCTGATGCCTGTGTGAACACACACACATATATATATATATATAAATAAGGCTTGTGCACAATTCAGAATTGAATTGAGAATGACTCCTAAATTCAAATTCAATTCTCGAATTTGAATTGAATTTGAATTGATGTCAAAAACAGGATCTACAATTACAATTCAAATTTGAATTAAAGGAAGCAGAATTGCAATTCAAAACAAATTCTAAGAAATTCATATAGATATTTTAAGTGAAGTGTTTAACAATGAAGCTTTACAGTATATGTCACATATGATTACATTACATATTCTATAAATTATATTAGTTTGAACTACTTGTACAGATTACATTAACAGGAAATATTTTCCCCCAGCAATGAATGTTAAAAGCTCTAGTCACAGAACAAATAATTAAGTTTGATTTATTGTAATTGTAATTTTGTGGAACATGATAGAACATGACTCAGAACATGATAAAACATGACTCCCAAAATTACTTTAGTAAATCTTTAGAAGGAAAAAAAAACAATTTTAGGTGGACATTTGTTACATAGGGTTAGGCTATATATATATATATATATATATATATTAGAACAAAATGTATGCAGGGTTGAGGAGTGAGTTAACCCCTTAACTGTCACCCCCCCCCCCCCCCTTTTTTTTTTTGCATAGACATAAAAATCATTATCCAAACTTAAATGGTTGTAATTCAAGAATGCTTTGGAATATTGACCTATGGTTGGTCTTGTTTTTTTCCAGACATTTTCCAGATTATTGTAGAAGTGTAGAAATTATTTAAAAAAAATTGTAGAAATAGAAAAAAAGTTATATAACTTTAAGTTTATGAAATTATTTAATGTAAAATATAATCATTAATATTTTATATAAAATATATATATATTACAAAACATGTTTTACTCTAAAACTGCAAGAAAATTAAAGCCAAAAATCTGAACAAGTTGTGTTCCAAATTTTAGGTTGATATCTCGAAAAATGAGTTTTCAGTAAGATTTTATTCAGGCGCAGTACCCAACTTTTTCACTAGGTGAACACCAGACTCCATTACTGCCCATATAAGGGCGCCTCCATTTTCATATATGTTTTGAGTGATCTGAACCATGTATTTCCATAATTGTCATACAATTTATGAAGTAGACATCCTATTCAGAAGTAGTATGGGTGGTTTGGCAGTATTTGATTTGAATTCAACCTCTAATAAATGCATAAAAAAAGACCACATATGTGCGTTATAGCTCGCAGCCGCATCACAAATCGAGAATCATTAAAATTTTTCTTTATATTTAAAACGTTTTCAGACCTTTTTTTCTCATAAAATGGAATTGGTGTTATCTTTTGAACTCTTGGCATGAAAACAAACTGAGGTTTCTACCAATCCTTCATAATTTTTCATGTTTATTGCTATTTCAAAATAAAGGCCTAAATAGTCCTAATTAATATGAAATATTCTTGTTGCAAATTGATAAATTACTGCTCCTCTGTAATTTATTTTAGAAAACAGCCACCAAATATGAAAACTAGAGATTTTAAGCTTTCAAATGATATATAGTCTGTCAATATTACTTTAGGTTTTTACTAAGATATTATTGTTTTAAATATATAGTGGCAAACGTCCCTTAACTGTAATGAAATTATGTTATTGAATGACAAAATGAATGTAATTGTATTTAGTTGTAGCCTATTACTGAGGTTAAATGTGTAATTTAATTAGTTACTAATCAAATTAAAAGGAAATTGATTCACATTGATATAGTAATCCAAATAAAATAATCCAAACCACATTCATAAAGGGTAACTTATAACAGTAAGCAATTACATTTCCAAAGTAACCTTCCTAACGCTGAATGTATGTGAGATTCAACATATTCTTTCTGTTGTGTGACTAGGGTGACCACCCGTCACGCTTTGTGTTGTACCGCACAGCATTTTCACCCCTTGTCCCCCACGTCGCATATTGAGAAAATATCCCGCATTTTTATCAGTCTGTTTGTTTTTAATTATCATATTAAGAAAATGTGCATCGTTCTTTTGCCTTTTTAAGAAAGCATTTTATTTATTCTTTTTGCGCCGTAGTTTTTCACCTATATTTAACAGCGCTTTGTCAGAAGTACAAATACAACAGCCATTTTTAAAATCATATCCAATGGTTGAAAAGAAAGGAGTAAACACGGTCACTAGTAGGTTGTCAATCAAAATGTTGAGCGGGGATTCGTTCCATGTGTTCCCTGTCAGAAAACAAATTGATAATTGGGTAAATTAAAATTTTAATTTAACAGAATTTATCAACTTATTGCCTGCTGTAGTTGTTTTAATTCACATCCTTTCTAAAAATATGAAAGTGTTTGGTGTAATATATTCTTAATATATTATTAAGAATATATTATATATATAGAATATATAATTCTTAAAGCTGTCAATAAACTAATTTCATGTTGTTTTATATTTAATTTGTTCATTATTTATTTTGTTGGATTTTAGTTGGACTTAGTCAGAACTGTTTCAGAAATAGTGATCTGCATGATGGCTGCTGCCTTGCTCAGTGATGTTGAATTAAAATGGCAAGTAAAATAAAGACATGTTATGTTACAAATGTTTTTATTAAGTTAAATGGACATTATATAACAGTTTCAGGTTATGTTTTAGTGTTGGTAACATGTCCCACATTTGGTTTGTTTGATGGTGGTCACCCTATGTGCGACTGTGTAGAATTTCTTTGAATTGCCATGAATTTAAAATTCACTTCTTGTCATTAAAATTAAAATTCAACTTCCTGTGGGGCGGAGTCAATTCAATTCAAATTCCAATTCATGAATTGAATGGAGGCCAATTCTGAAATTTGCACAAGCCTGATATATATATATATATATATATATATATATATATGAAGTTACATAATGAAGACAGACTTCACTGCCAGTTCACTTCACTGTTCACACACACACACACACACACACACACACACACACACACACACACACACACACACACACACACACACACACACACACACACACACACACACACACACACACAGTTCCATTGCAGGCTATAAGTCCCCACTTGGTTGGATAGAAATCGTTCAAAGGTCCCCTCTTTGCCAGTGTTTGAGCGACAGTGCTCTGTTAGTAATATAGATATGTATGTGTGTGTGTGCAATGGCACATAACAATGGCAAGTAAATTGTTAGGGACTCCATAACAAAGCATAGAAAGTATCTATGAAGAGAGAGTGTTAAATAAGAAAAATAATATTAAGAATGATAAGAGGCGTCTTCTCGCCTCTGCTTTTGAACTGTTGCCGTCGGGCCGTCTGTATTTATTTAATTGATCTTTCTTTGAGCAATACATTTTTTTGATAACAGATGGGGTTGGTCATTTTTTTTAATTGTATATGTTTATCTATGCATATTGTGATTTCTGATGACTGTGTGAACATATATATATATATATGTCGAGGTTTTGTGGCACACTCTACAACCCGGTTCCTCAGAGACGTCGGATTCAGTGGCCAAGAGTTGCGTCGCACAGTAAAGAACTTATCTGAAGCAACAGAAAGGAGCCGCAACTGGCTGTGGTTGAGACAGAAAGATTCTAGCTGGCTGTGTACAGACCGCCATGCTACGGTTTCGTAGAATTCTTGAAAACTTGAAGAGTCTGTTGGTTCATTTGTATAGGTTGGATAGCATTTACAGTCATTACGTTCCTGTGTATATTGCGTGAATGACGGGTGCTTGGGCAGATATTGTGTTTTGCGGTAGGTGCTATGCCATACGGAACCGTTGCCACTGAAACTGCATATTAACGCACCAGTGGGGCTCGACAGCCTTAGTCAAACGGGTTGGCGCGTATGGTTGGGTTGCGGAGAGATTGTGGTTAGGTCTCAGCAGCAGGAGGGATGTAGAGGTCAGTAAGCTGGGCTGAGTTGAGTGGGGGACGGAGGGGGGTGACTCTGGGACGCCAGAGTCACTGTCGAGCCCTCTTGAGGTGTCGTGGGCTAGTCGACGAAACACTGAGGACGGAAGGTGCCCACTTGAAGACCCTAGAGATGTCCCCTACTCAGCTCAATCCAGACGGTTGTCATGGGGGGACTGCACTGTGGTTGAAGCCGTTGTGTGTGCTGACGCGTTAACACTAGACAGAAGGAGATTTACATCACCATATGGAAAGAAGCGTAAATGGACGGAGAAGCATAGATTACTGTAAAGCTATGTCTTAGTTGGTGCTTATCTTGGCAAAAGCCGAGTACAAATCAGCATGAAGTTTTAACATCTACTCTCGTGTAATGGAAATCATATATATATTTTTATATATATAGAAAAGTTACAAAATGAAGACAGACTGCACTGCCAGTTCACTTCACTGTTCACACACAGGTCCTCTGTTAGATAGGTAGACATCATACAGAGTTGCAGGTCCCATCTTGGCATGTTTCATTTTTTTGCATTTTTGAAGTTCTATTATGAAAAAAGACCTTAAAAGAAATGTTTGTATATGCTTTTTGTTTCAAAAGGACCAGATTCAAAAGGACCAGATGCAGCAAGTCAACTTAAAAGTTTTGAATTTGATCTTCAAGAAAGAATGACATATGTTTGGTTGCATCAAAATTGAGCAATATTTCAAACGCTGACTATCTTGAGTTTGGCAACGGCAGCTGTCCCGTGCGTGGGCGTGGTTACAGCGCAGCCAGCGGACACGCCCCCAGCATATGAGAGCAGTAGTACTGCGAATTTTTTCAAGATTTTGATAGCTTTTTTTATCATTCAAATTTGGCTGGATGGCTAATACATTTTTCTGTGATATTACAAACTCAGAACACATACTTCATTTTGATTTTACAGGGACTTTAAGAATGATAAGAGCGTCTTCTCGCCTCTGCTTTTGAACTGTTGCTGCCGGGCCGTCTGTATTTTTTACCCGTTGAATGAAAATGAATAAAACAGATTCAAAGGTCTTTACTCAAAAATTTTTTTTTTTAATTTGATAACTGATGGTTTGGTCATTCTTTTTTTTAAATATTATATTGTATATGTGTATCTATGCATATTGTGATCTCTGATGCCTTTGTGAATATATGTTACATAATGAAGACAGATTTCACTGCCAGTTCACTTGTCACAAACACACACAGGGAAAGACAGATCCATTAGCAGTATGTTTAATAGGGTAATCCATACTCACAATCCAGTAAGGATGGCTGGCGCGAAACAGACGTTCCGAAGCTTTGCGAGATCCCGAAGCAAAGATGATTCGAAACACTGATCCGAAGCGTGATTCAAAACACCCACGTCACGTGACAACGGCTAAATGAAGCGTCTAAGTGTTTCATCAGGTGGAGTGCTCCTCCGAATCAGGGTTTCATTGATTGGTCGGTTCGGGAACAAATCACACAATCACACAGTATAAAAGTTTTGTCAACGCATTTTCATATCGTGGGTTTTTGTGCGAGGAGTTTGGTTTTGAGATAGCGGATTTTTGGTGATATAGTGACATTTATAGTGCGATTTGTTTAGTTATATTTAGGATTTAATTTACATTTACACATTGACTTAGAGACACACAGAGTACATATAGTGACACATTAATAGATGCATTGATAGAAATATATATATATATATATATATATATATATATATATATATATATATATAGATTAATAGATAGATACATATATTACAGATACATATAGATTATTAGATAGATAGGCTACATATAAAATAGATAGATAGATAGATAGATAGATAGATAGATAGATAGATAGATAGATAGATAGATAGATAGATAGATAGATAGATAGATAGATAGATAGATAGATAGATAGACAGAAATGGAGGCTCCACAGAAGAGATGCCGTACATCTGTGGTGTGGGAGCATTTCCATTTGGAAACCCCAAATAAAGTGAGATGTGTGTATTGTGATCGGCAGCTAGCCTACTGCAACAATACATCATCCATGATGCGCCATTTTAGGAGCATTCATCCTGCCATTCTGCAGGGTGCAGAGGATGGTAGTGTTCCCCCTGTACCAAGGCCTGCTACTGACACTGCTGGGCCATCTAAGCAAGGTATGCATTGTTTGAAATATAGGCTAATTATAAGTGAAATATAATAACTAAGTGTTGGGCCATTGTTTAGAAAGGCCATGGACTAAGACATGCCTAACATCCCAATCACAACTGCCAATCACTTTAAAAACAAATGTTGTCAATATAATATTATACTTTGTGAATATACATTTTATATGTCTACATATGAGTACCCAATCTACAGCCAAGACATCATTTTGTTTTTTTGTAATTGTTGTATTTCTATAATGCACTTTATCTTTCTCTGCACACTGAGCATAAATATTCATAACATAACTTTGTTTAGGAAGGTTTCCAAATGAACCAGTAGACTACTTTCACGGTAGGCTACTATTTTTCCAATATATTTGTCTGAAAGTATGTTTTATCTTCTCTTTTAAAAGGCTGACAGAGGGAATTGGATGAGGCTCTTCTGAACATGGTGGTGAAGGATCTGCAGCCCTTCACCATCGTGGAGGATGAGGGTTTCAGGGCCTTTGTGAACAAGCTTGATCCAAGCTATGTCCTCCCATCCCGGAAGGTGCTTAAAACAATGGTCAGCGAAAGGTACAACACAACCAAGGAGAAGACAATGGAGGACCTACAAAAGGCGGAATTTGTTAGCCTTACGGCTGACATGTGGTCTTCCATTAATATGGATGGATATATTGGTGTAACATGCCATTACATAACACCAGAGGCAACAATGGCAACTATTTTACTGGGTGTAAGGAGGTTTTACCAAACCCACACAGCCCAGCATCTCATGGAGGCTAAAGCCTTGCTAATGGCTGAGTGGGGAATAACCTCCAAAGTTCACTGCATGGTGACTGACAATGCATCCAACATGATCCTAAGTGCCCAGCTACTCAACCTTCGCCATGTCCCATGTTTTGCTCATAATTTGAATTTGATAGTGAAAAAGGCCCTGGATCAAACCCCAGTCATCAATGAAATTCGCCAGAAAGCCAGAAAGATAGTGGGGTTGTCAGATCCAGCTGCAAAGCAAAGGACAAGCTTGTGGAGATGCAGAGCTTGATGGGCAGACCAAGTCTGAAAATGATACAGGAGGTTGAAACGAGATGGAACAGCACATTCGACATGCTACAACGCTTGTATGAGCAACGTGAGCCAGTGGGTGCTGCACTTGCCAATTTAAACAGTGATACTGCTCCCCTGACAAGTCTTGAGTATGACATTATTCAACAGTCATTGACACTTCTTCAACCATTCAAACTAGCAACAACAGAGATGTCAGAGGAACAGAGAGTGTCTGCTTCAAAGCTCATACCATTGTACAGGATGTTGCAGCACAAGCTTGCACAGAAAAAAGGAAATGCAACGCAGGAATCAACTGTACAATTAGGTAGGACACTATGACCATACGTGTAATTGGCCATAACTCTCATATTGTTGTCATTATTTTAATTAATATGGTTTTCTCTTGTGTTGGCTCATAGGCTCACATCTACAAGAAGGTCTGCACTCCAGATGTGGAGGGTACGAGACTTTTAGAGCCTTGGCACTGGCTACACTGCTGGACCCAAGGTTTAAAAATGTGGCTTTTGGAAATCCTGCCAAAGCCCTGGATGCTGAAAAGCACATCACACTGGAGTGTGCTTCACTGATGCGTTCAAACACAACTCCTGGTGAGTTTCAGTCTATGTTATCTTATGTAATGTGATTCATGAAATTTATACTTCATATGTGTTGTCAGTTTATGATTTGTTACTAATTGCCGTTTTCTTTTAATTCAGAACCACAAATGTCAACATCAGGCCCATCATCATCAACACCAGTTGAAACACAAGACAGTTTATGGGAAAATTTTGACAATCATATCCGTGAGACCCAGATGATACACAATCCTACAGCTGATGCCACAGTGGAAGTGAAAAAATACCTCAGCGATGCGTTTTTGCCCAGAACTCATGATCCTCTAACTTACTGGAAAGAGAGAGCAGTAATCTTTCCTCATTTGTATGTCCTAGCTAAAAAATATCTTTGTATGCCAGCAACAAGTGTCCCTTGTGAGAGAATTTTTTCAAAGGCTGGAGAAATTATCTGTAAAAAAAGAAGTAGGCTGAGTCCTTCAACAGCAGAGAAATTAATATTTTTGAATAAAAATCTATAAGAAAGGGAGACATTGTGGCTTGATTTATTTTTATTAATATTCATTTTTCATGACCAAAATCACATTATGCAATGTGAAGAGACTACAGGTTACAAGCTTCATATATTACAAAAATACAATAATAAAAAATAAAAAAACCAACACATTTTTTTATTAGCTCTTTGTAAAGGTTGTTTCAGATCAACACCTGCAAGTGACCACTAGGTGTCACCGTGGAGACGGGTTTCGGATTGATTCGAAGCCTCGAAACAAAATGGCACATTTGCTTCGACTGTTTCATTGCTTCACGAAGCCTCGATCTGCCCATCACTACAATCCAGTCCAAGCAAGGTTCAAAATCAAAAAAGGCCATCCAAAACATAAAACACCAACAAGACTCAGGAAAAGGCAGGGCACAGAAGTGTGAGGACATAGAACAACAACTCTGTGACAAACACTAAAACAGACAAGGGTATATATACACACAGAACAAACAAGGTGATGGGAAACAGCTGAGTGCAATGAACTGATGAGTGACAGACAGAATGCTGGGAAATGAAGTTCCAAAGTGAATGACACCATGGAGAAGGAGGACCTCTAGTGGACACCAGGGAACACAAACTTAACACTGTGACATAACCCCCCCTCTACGGAGCGGCTACCAAACGCTCCAAGAACGACAAAAAACAAACAAAACAAGAGTCCAGGGGTGTATTCCAGAAAGCAGGTTATGTGACTTACCCGGGTAAGTTTAGGAGTAAGTAAGCGGATAACCTCTGCTTTCGGTTCCAAAAACGGAGGTAACTTTGGGGTTATGTAAGTAACCATAGCAACTGACTCTCTGAGGATAACCTGCTCCGGGGCAGGTTATGTTGCAGGGTTAGTTTGTTTCAGAGAGGTTTCCGAGCATGGCGTGCCCTTTTGATGAGGATCCTGTGGACGTAGAGGCACAGATTATACGAGGGTTTTTCCGCCGTGAGAGGGTGATAAGACCACGTATCGATGTATTTTCTTATCCTAACGAATATTTGCAGGAGCGCTATCGTTTTTCTAGGGAGTCGTTAATTTATTTAACAAACCTACTAAAACCACACATCTCAAACGTGACAAACCGCGGGTCAGCGCTTAGAGCCGAACAAATTCTTTGTATTGCTCTGCGATTTTTCGCTACGGGGAGTTTTCTCTACAATGTGGGCGATGCAGAGCATGTGGGAAAGGCAACCGTGTGTAGAGCCGTTCATACAGTATGCATGGCACTGAAACGGTTTCTACACACTTTTGTACAGTTCCCTGGCCATAAACCTGTGCGCTTTATTAAAGAAGAATTCTACAGGGTTGCAGGTTTGCTCTCAGAAATTCTGTCATCTACTTCAATTAAATTACATTTCTTAATAGGTTTATTTTGACTGCACACACATAAAGGCTACACAGACTTCTTAAATTTGTAATTAATCTTAATTTCAGGGTTCCCAAACGTGATTGGGTGCATTGATGGCACCCACATTCCTATTAAAGCTCCATCTATCAATGAGGGAGACTATGTTAATAGGAAGTCTGTGCATAGCATCAACGTACAGGTAGCTATATTTTGGCTCCTTAATATTGGTGTTACAAATAGGCCTAATAAACTTATTGTTCTCCACAGGTAATATGTGATGCAACCCACCTCATCACTAATGTTGAGGCAAAATGGCCTGGGTCTGTACATGACGCCCGAATATTTAGAGAGTCATCTCTGTGCAACAAATTTCAACAGGGTACGTTTTGTTAGACAAATGCTTGTAGTCTTTATTACATTTACAAAACACCTCTAACATTACAGGACAGTTCTATGGTTACTTGCTGGGGGACAGAGGATACCCTTGCATCCCCTATATGACGACACCCTACCCGGATCCTGAGCCCGGACCACAGACACGCTTCAACCGGTCTCACAGCAGAACACGGGCCAAGGTGGTGATGACCATAGGCATTGTTTCAGTGTCTGCGTGGGCTCAGGGTCACTCCAAATAGGGCATGTGACATCACAGTTGCTTGTGTGGTACTTCACAACATTGCCACAATAAGAGGAGAGAGGCATCCCCCCTGTCCTGATGAAGATGACCTAGAACAACACCCAATGAATCTGGCAGACCACAGAGATGGCAGAAGGCTTAGAGACATGATTTGTCAAAATCACTTTATTTAATGTGTTCTATTTCTTTATATCCTGAAATAAAAGAGACATGACAGATTTGTATTTATTGCTTTATACACACACAAAAAGAAATAACAGATTCATGTTCACAAATGATTCTCACCTTAAGGCGATGCTCCAGTAGTTCTATTTCAAGTTTGTCCTTTTTAATGGCCAGCCTTTTCTCCTCTATCTGAAGCTGTATAAGGTCCATGTCAGTTTTTTTTTTAATTTGCCTTAATAGATGGACCTTATACAGCTCCTTTGCAGACAACTAGGAAGGCAAAGTAAATAAGATGGTTAAAGAAGAAAATCTGCCACATAGTAACATTCTGTAAATAAGGACAACCAGGGACAAGTTCTTACACTGCTAAGATTATGTGTAGAGGTAGATGGACCATCATCTGCATGTACATCCCCAGCTAGATTCTGTCACAGGACAAATTACACATTTTTCACTCCATCTAAATAGCTATGCATTGTCCAGTATATGCATCATACCTCTGTGGGTCTCCCAGCACTTTCTAATTCTGTCACAGCAGATGTGGTCTCTTCATCATCATCATCCTAGAGTGGAAATATGCAAGGTTACTTTGTCTGGCAGACAAAGTGAAAGATCCAAAAGCAACTGGTTCTTAAAATGCATCACTAACAATTGTGACAGACTGTGTGGTTTCAGGAGGATCCAATAATACAATGCGTCCGTCAGCAACTGCAAGAAAAAATAAAGATACTCAATGTATAAATTACTAAAGTATGACAGACACTGAATAAAGGCATTAGGAACATGCAAGAATAAAAAAAAACAGATTACTGTATACAGCATATGCTGTAAACTGGAATATGTATGCATAATGCACAAGTGAAACAATGACTGCATTTGGGAAGCATTTAGCCTTCTTCCTAATCACAAGAGTTAATGATCGTTTTGTCCAAACGTATGACTAAATAATCATAAGTACTAATATGGTATACCTACATTGTACCAAGTCACTTGAGTTGTTGTGGGAGGTAGCTAAGTCTGACGAAGTGCCCTCTGGAATACCATCGACCACAGGGCAACCTTTATTAAGGGAAAGAGCCAACTCCTCCAAGATGGGGTGAGAGGAGGTGGAGGTGGACCCCCGCCAGTTAGACGGGCCTCAGCCTTCTTTCTATTAGCTATATAGGACGAATACTGTAAAAGTAACTTAAGACATTGATCTTACAACAGTTAAAATAAAATATTACCTTTTTGGAGAATGTTTTTGTGTTTCATTTTGACTTGGGAAAGAGTTCTTTTGGCTCCAGAAGGATTACACCGTATAAAACAAGAGGCCTAAATATTTCTTGTCAATATACATTGCACTGTATTCTTAAGAAACTGATGTAGAGAAAAGTAAATGCTTGTCGAGTCATGCCACATGCTCAAAAAGACAATTGTTCAACTTTGCAAATTAACAAAAGAAAGGCAAGCATATTTAAAATGTAATAAAAAAAAGAAACTTACGCATTTACTCTGTCAGTTATTTTTTTGCCAAGCCAATTGTCTTTCCCTCGCATATGCAGCTGTATTGCTTTTTTTCATTATAATGGGCTTGAACTCCTCATAAGCCAACATTAAAACTTCTAACTCTGCTTTGGAGAAGTAGGCGGCACGCAACTTTTCACCCTTAGTTTCCATGGTGACTCCTGAATCCGGCGTTCCATTGAAAATGCCTTTATATGTTCGCCGTGCGCGCGCATTAACTCGAGGTTATTAGCAGTAGGTTGATTAAACTAACTCGACACAGGTGTTTTGGAACCGACATACCCCGAGTAAGCAGGTTATGGGTTAATCAACCCAGAGTTCAGGGTTAATCTGATGGTAAATTAACCCAGCTTTCTGGAATACATCCCAGGGGTCTATTCCAGAAAGCAGGTTATGTGACATACCCGGGTATGTTTAAGAGTCCGTAGCAGGTCTCTGAACTTAACCTGCTACGGAGCAGGTTATGTTCCAGAGTTAGTTTGTTTCAGAGAGGTGACAGAACATGGCGTGCCCTGACCATTTTAGTTACATAGCACTACTTAATCTAACCCTACTTTATACAGTCACAATAATTTTAAATGTTTCTAATTATATAACTTTCAATTTCAGGGTTCCTAAATGTGATTGGGTGCATTGATGGAACCTACATTCCCATTAAAGCTCCTTCAGTCAATGAAGGAGACTATGTTAATAGGAAGTCAATCCATAGCATCAATGTGCAGGTGACAATAGATTTTTTGGGTGCTAAATGTTTGGGTGTTTGAACCATTAAATCACCCTCATTACTGGTCCCCACTAATTAGGTAATATTTGGCCAAGAGGAACCCAGTGGACCCGGTAGACCAAAGAGATGGCAGGGTGGTATGAGACATGATTTGCCAAAATCACTTTAATTAAAACCAGTTAACAGTCAAGTGTTGTTCATTGTTTCTTTATTTCCTGTAACAAAAGACATTTGTATTTATTGCTTTAGATTTCATTCAACAATAAATGACAGATTAATGTTCACATATGTTTCCCACCTTAAGCTGGTGCTCCAGCAATACAATTTCAAGTCTGGCCTTTTTTAGGTTAAGCCTTTTCTCCGCCATCTGAAGCTGTATAAGCTCCATCTCCATGTCACTTTTTCTGATTTGCTTTTGAAGGTGGACCTTATACAGTTTTATGGCAGGCAACTAGAAATACTGAAAAGACTTTAATACAAACACAGACCAAATATTTAAATGAGGAAGGAGAACTGCAGAACATTTCTTACACTGCTAAGATTCTGTGTGGAGGTAGATGGACCCTCATCTGTATTAAAATCTCCTGCCATATTCTGTAAAATGAAAATGTATTTATTCTCTTATGTAAAAAAGGGGGAATGCATTCTATGCATCATACCTCTATGGGCCTCCCCACATTTTCTGTTTCTGTCACAGCAGAAGTGGTCTCTTCATCATCATCCTACAGTGAAAATAAGGAAGGATGCTTGGTCTAGCAAACAGAAACCTTGAGACAATAATCACTTACAACTGTGACAGAGTGTGGTGTTGCAGGAGGATCCAACAATACAATGTGGCCATCAGCAACTGCAAGATAATTAAAACAATAAGATAATCATGCATATTCAATACTCAATGTATATTCTTAAACAAATACAACTAATAAAGAAGGACATTAGGAACATCTAAGTACTAGTAATAAGATTACAGTATTCAGCATATGCAGTCAAAGCAGCATGCATACTGCACAAGTGAATCAATGACTGTAAAATGAATTCAAAATGCCTTTTTAAAATGGTGACAGTGTTGATGATTTTCTTTATTAAAACACTGACAAAAACAGTAGGTAAACATAAGTATTATCAATAAACATAAGTATTAATATGGTACACCTACATTTTACTAAGCTACTTGTCTTGGTAGCTGAGTCTGACGAACTGCCCCCTGGAATCCCATCGACCACAGGTCGCCCTTTATTAAGAGACAGTGCCAGCTCCTCAGCTGGGGTGAGGGACGGTGGAGTGGACCCCCACCTGTTTTACTGGCCTCAGCCTTCTTTCTATTGGCTACATAGAAAACTAAATTACATTTAATACTAAATGACATGGCGTCAGTAACAAGTTTAGTAAGTTTAGAAAATATTACCTTGCTGGAGAATGTTTTTGTGTTTCATTTTGACTTGGCTTACACTTCTTCTGGCTCCAGAAGGATTACAACTGATAAAACAATATACTAGCCAATTATGCGCATTACTACTGTAATATTAAGAAATGTATGGAGGCCAACAAGTAAATACTTGTCTATTTTTACTACATGCCCCCAAAGAATTTTTGCGTCACAAATTACAAATGGGGTATTTTCCCATATTTTTGTGACTCACAAGGGGAAAATACCCCATTTATAATTTTCTAAACTCACGCATTTACTCTGTCCATTAGTATTTGCCAAGCCAACTTTCTTTTGCTGATGCAGCAGTATTGCTTTTTTTGTTTGTTTTTTGTTATAATGGGCTTATAGTCTTCATAAGCAAGCATTAAAACCTCCAACTCAGTTTCACCGAAGTATCCTATGTAGCTCGCTTTTTTTCTCCCTTGGTTTCCATGGTGACTCCTGAAATCGGCGATCCATTGAAAATGTCTTTATGTACTCGCCGTGCGCGCGCATTAACTCTGGGTTACCAATAGGAGGTTGATTAAACTAACTCAACATAGGTGTTTTGGAACCGACATACCCAGAGTAAGCAAGTTTGGGATTAACCAATCAAGAGTTCAAGGTTTATCTGACGGTAAGTTAACCTTGCTTTCTGGAATACACCCCAGGAGGGAGGTGGAACGGTGGAGGATCAGGGGGAAGGATGGGGGGCCAGGTCCATGGAAGGGAAAAGAGACAGGGGGTCGACGGTTTAGAGGGCGGCCAGGGCGAAGCGGAGACGGTTTAGAGGGCGGCCAGGGCGGAACAGACGGCACCTGCTCCGGAACAGACGGCACAGTTGTAAAAAGTGTAAAGTTGTAAAAAGTTGTAAAAAGTGTGTATATATATAGTTATGTGCATAGCTATGGGAATAACTTAGCAGATAATAGGCTGATAAATGAATCAATGAATTAAAATTAAACGTCAGCTCTTCTCTTAAGATTGTACAAAAAGCATGAAAAAATAAATATTTCTCAAAAAGAAATTACTCAAGATCTCATAAATTAGCAAAGTCTTAAATAAACAGTCAAATTTATAGTAGAAACCTTTGAGCAGTTGGTTTAAGAAGCATAGAACACTGCCACACTTCGCAATCATTAGCATACGGTGGATTTTATCTTTTTAGAGTTTATTTGACCTTTCACACTTGGGATTTTTTTCAGGTTTAGCTTATTTCTGGGGACAAATCTGTCCCTAAAATATGGTTAACCAAAGAAAAAAGTAAATAAATCAATCAATCTTTTGAAAGTTGCTGAAGCTTGTTTACTCATTCTCACTTGTTTAGCTAATAAACTGGGATTTTAACATTAATGCCATAGAAGAACCAGTCCTCCAGACATTTTTACTTCTGCCTTCAAAGACAATTAAATAACAGTCCAATTACAAGTGAAATATAGGCTTGTCCGGTTTGGGACAGAGCATGTAGAAATGGTTTCTTGAAAAAGAACAACTGTCAGATATTCACTTATGTGAGATGAATATCTGCTATAAGAAGTGGTGTCAAGCATGAACTTCAAGTGGAATTGTACACTAACTAAGAATGAATGTGTCACAGTTGAGTCACCAAATGAAGAGGAGAGGAATCTATAGCAGTCCTTCTTTTAATAAACTCAAAACAATGAAGATAATCTACACTGCAGCACACATGGTGCAATGTAAAAGTGTTATACACAGGCAAGCAAACAAAGGGAGCTAAATGAAACACAGGTGGACCTAATTAGAACCAAACTGACTAGCATGGTTAACATGTAGCTCCACGTTCCTAGAAAAGCAGCCAACAGTTTGATTGCAAAGGAACATTCTCTCAACCCCAGTTCAAGATTGCACACGGATTAAGTTTGGAGTATTTTTGTGGCTGCAATATTCAGTCTGCTCACGGATTAAGGACAACTTTTCAGCTATACGGTAATTTACCTTTGCTGTTTTTGGTGTGTGTTTTTTCTCTCTCTCCATTCTTGCAAATATTGACTTGAATTTAGTACAACTAAAAAAAAGTAAGTTTAATCAAAAGTATGAATATTTTGTCTTTTATTTTACCTGCCCTTGTGAAAAAGTAAACTTTAGCATGCTTTTATAGAAATAAAACTTTAAAATCTACATAAGTGCAAGAATGTAGTGTTTTCAGACTTAATTGCATGTGTAGGCCTATCCAATTAAATGAAAATGGATTATAGTTTAAATGCAGTTAGCTGAAAGTAATTTGTTTGACCCAAGCACATCTTTATATGTAATTACTTGTTATGTCTTTGAAATATGGTTACTGAATTTACTGGGCATTTATGGTCAACTAAAATATACTATAATATAATTTCTGTGTAACTTTATATTTAATATTGAATAACATATGGCAGCTCAAATTATAATGTACTATGTTAGTCAACACATCAAAATGAGTCTACTTCTTTAAAACACAACAAAAAGATTATTAAAACCACGTACTTTGCTTATACAAATAAGCACAGTTTTTCACAAGGGTACATGACAATTCAAAAATATACAATTGCTTTTATATGATTTTCCCATGCAAACTAATCTTGTTGTGCTATTTTACTTAACACAACTTTAGCTCTCAAAACTCCCTTGAACAAAGGTTTCAACTTTATTCTATCTAAAATACTACGTTCTTAAACGGCATGATTTCACTGAATCCAGTCTTCATTGTAGGCTTTAAAGATCAACATGGAGAAAATCATTCTACAAATCCCTCTAATATTGCTGGTGCTGCATATACAAGGAGGAGAGTTCTCTAAAAATCCAGTTTGTTCGATTGCCGTTGCTCCACAGCCGGAAGTCGTGGAGTTCGACAACACAATTTATGCCACTTGTGAAATAACTCCCAGCCCCAATTTACCACCTTACCAGCCGAAAATCTACGGGCAAATCCTCTTCAAGCAGCTCTTCCCCAATGGAATTTTAGAAGTGAAAATCAACCTCCGTGGTTTGCCTGCCATCGATCATCAAAAGCGTGCCATTGACATCCATCGGTATGGAGACCTCAGTCAAGGCAGCAACACTGTTGGTCCTCATTACAATCCCAATGGTGTTGACCACCCTCATCATCCTGGAGACCTGGGCAACTTTGCTTCTGAGCAAGGAGTTATAAGGCAGTTCCTAAGTCTCCCAGAGGCCAAGCTCTTCGGGGCTCATTCCATTCTGGGACGTTCGGTGGTGGTTCATGAGAAGGAGGATGATCTGGGAATGGGGTCAGATGAGCAGAGTGAACTGAATGGGAATTCTGGACAGATAATTGCCCTAGGCGTGATTGGTATTACTAGTCCAAGTCTGTGGCAGAAGACTGAACTGCCCCCCAAGAAAAGGTGTGGAGGACGGCACTGAGTTGGATCTGGTGGAAAAGCAGATTCAAATAGGATAATCATGATTTTCCTTGTGTAATCTTTGTCTGTGTTCTACATTAAAGTGATCCTTAACACCCTGAAAGTATATCCCTAGAGTTATTGCCATAACAAACTTTCAATGGTTTTAAAAGGTCCTGGCATCCAACAATTTTTGTTTTGGTCTTTTCAGAGACTTTTTGGCCATAGCTTCCAGTAGTAAATAGCTCCACTCTTAAAAATATATGTAGGGTGAATGCAGGTAAAGTGGACTATCTGGTAAAGTGAGCAGTTTAAGTACTGTGCTCAATGGGTTTTCACTTTTAGAGCATGACAATGGTCTTTAAATTGACACGATTTCTCTAAATGATAAAATGGCTTTGGTTGATGCAATATGACACTGGTGGGCAACTCTAATGGTTAAAGGTAGAAAACCCTCTGACACAAGATTTTATTTTCTAAGTTATAAGGTTTCTTACTAAATGTAAACCAATGTGGGACTCTTCCTGGTTTGTTGCTTAAATATTGCTGACCCACTTTGGCTGAATCTGTTAGATAAAGTGAACCCAAAGTTTTGGGTAAAGTGGGTGACCTTAAACCTTCAGCAATTATACTCTTAATTGACATTCACTGGTTATTTTATAGTTGACATGTATCATATACTTTTTAGAGAACAGAAATGATTTTGCCGTTAGGAAATTCAAGTCAGATGGAAGAAAGGAAAAACAGAAATTAAGACTAGGAATTAAGTTCAATCTGTGGAGTGAAGAAATGAGGACAGGTGCAAAATGTAGATGCAAAATAACTCTTTAAAATGTGGAAACAATTTTGAGTTCAAATTGTTTAGAGAAAACCGACATAAGTTTTACAATGTTACTATTTTAAATGTTCCTTCTATTGAAGATGTTGCACTTGCTGTAGTCCCATATATTTTTTTTCTAATGTTGTATAGTTAATTTTCATCCAGATCTATCAGTTGTTTTGAATTGTACACATGCATTGAGTGAACAGATGAATTTTATTCATCATAGTCTAGGCCACATGCTTTCGGGTGTCTTAAAAATATTGAATGTTTGGTTGATAATGTGTGTTAACAAATCATTTTGGATAAATCAGGGATGGGTCACATTACCAGACCAGCTGGCCCATTTTACCTAAAACGAAATTTGTCTTGAGTGCATGATCTCAAAATGAACTTTGAAAATAATGCATATCAACTGTTAACTTTAATTATTAGTGTCACGCCCGGCTTTGCCGTGTGGGGTGTGCTCACTCCACCATGGATAGTATTATGTTTGGGCCGTTTCTCTCCTCCCAGTCTGAAGGGGGAGCTGTTTGTTTTAGGTCCATCCGATAACAGCTGATTGGTGGGACTATTTAAAAACATCTCCTGTCGGTTGTTTGGTCTGCTCTGTGCTGCGCGGCTCGGCATTGCTCGGGTCTCCATGCTGGTGGCAGCAGCATCATCCCACTTCTTTTTGCTTTGTATGCATTACACATAGTCTACACTTTACTGATCTGCAACACACTTTTGATTAGTTTTATTTCGTTTCTCATTTACTGACTTGTTACATTTATTGATCTAAATTATGATTTCATCGTATAAATTAATGTTTAATAAATTATGTTTGCTTTAACTTAACAAACGGTGTGGTCTCCCCTATGTCATTGCTACTGTGAGCCAGGTAGTCGTGACATTAGTTTATTCGCTTTGGTACTATTTTCACAAGTCTTAGAGCTAAAATCACAACAGATCATAAAAAAATGTACTTTTTTTCAAGCCTTTCATGTTTTCAATTGTGTTTGTAAGATAATCAAAATCAGAAAGTATACTTTTCACTACACAAAATAACGGTTTCATCTATATAAATGTTTCATTCACAGTAGCTGCCTTTCATAATGCTATTACTCTCAAACTTTTCATTTGCATCTCTTTTCATTCAGTTTAATACATTTGTCTATTATTTAATCCAACTGATCTTAATGGTTAATCGATCATTTGGTACATCTATAGATTTTTATATACAGATTCTGATGTAGTTTCTACTTTGTTTGCAGTTTCTGATACAGATTACATGATTTGTCTTAGATTATAACCACTTTGTTGTGTGTGTGTCCTGGTAAACTATACATTATGGGGACAAAATGTCTCTACAAAGATGGCAATATCCAAAATCCTTGTCCTTGTGGGGACATATACTGTAGGCCCATAAGGAAAACGCCTTATAAATTATACACCAGTAAGTGGTTTGTTAAACTAAATCTTGATAGAAATAATACTTGCATCCTGGATCTTTGGTGCTGAGCAAGAATGCGTGTGTGTGTGATGATCCTCGCTGGGTCCGTGAGTTTGAAGCGTTCTTTCAGTTCTTCCGGAAAGCGCATCGTTCGCGGGAAGTTTAAAAGGTTTACTTGAAAGCAAAGTTGCTGGAAATTCAGGCTGATTCACCCGGTCACATAAGCCCCTTTCACACAAAGATTCTGGAAAATACACTTATAATTTTTCCCGGGATCATTTGATATTTGTTCATCCACACTACCAGGGATTTTCTGGGGTCAGTGTGTGTTCACACACATCCTGTAAAGATACCGTTAATACATGTGACATGGCATTCATTCTGCCTTTATTTCACACAGGGTCTATTCCGGGACTGATCCCAGCAATGTTGCTAGGGGAAATTAGGAATAATTTTGTACAGTATTGTATACATGGATAATGTAACAAACTGCAGTTAACAGTAGATAGTGTAATTCTTGTTTTTATTCATTTTTTAAAATACATTTTAACAAAAGAAAACGTTACAAAATAAATTTGTATGGGTAAATCCCAGCGTTTTCTCTAGTTTATTCTAGTTTATTTGAGAAGTTCCACAGATTCTTGGACATTGGTAACTGTATTTTTGTGAGCTCTCAGGCTGGTTCACCTAAAATACCTTTCAAGCCGTCCTGCATTGAGATGTAAATGACTGTGGGGGGATGAGCTCAATCCACACACACATGAAGTGACCTATGTTAGAATTTCAAGGATAGTAATGAGTTATGGTCAAATCATTCAATAATTTATACCACAGTCTTGAATATCTTTTATTTTTAGAGTCTATTTGACGTATCAGGGTTTTTAGTTTTGTCGTAACATTTACAATGAGTAAAGGGAGGGCGCCAAGATCGATCCTTGTGGAGGTGAGCGACAGAAGAGGAGAAATTACCTATCCTGACCAAAAACTTTCTTGCCCATAAATAAGATTGAAACCAGTTAACAGTTAAAAAGATAATTGAATTAATTTTCAAACTAAAGTAACACACTACACATATCAGTCAAAACTCAGTGTAAAATGTAAAATATTGTTAAATACAACTACAACCTTGTTCACAAACAAACCCTATAAACACTAAAAGGGCTGTATTATGCAAGCCAGGCCAGTAGTTGATGTCACTTTATCAAAAAAAAAAAACCCGCAAACACGTAATACTCATGAACGTGTGAAAATATGATCATAAGTACGCATGTGAACATGTTATATGCTTGTGCTTGACCAGCCTGATCTCATCAAAATGCATCTCTATAGCACGCATTGTTTATCGTACAATTTTTACACGAAAATTCTTATTTTACGTGCATATGATACGCACTTTATTGCGTATAATACACACACACACCAGACCACTAATCCTAACCAAACGTATAATACATGTGTACCCCACACCACTAATAAACCTATTCTAAACCTACCCATGCGAATCATATGCATGTAAAAACTCCTTTTCACATATAACTTGCACGATGAACACAATACGTGCTATAGAGACGTGGAATGACGTACCATTTTCACAAATTCACATTTATGTTGTTTACATGCAGATAGTAAAGGCATCGTTTTCAAAACCTTGCACTTTTAAACTCGTTTTTAAAGGCTTTTTAAAGGCCAAAATAGCATTTTCGTGTAAATAAACGGCCAAAACGCATGAAAAGTTTTTCAGTTGAAAATGATGTCGTGTAAACAGACCCTAAAGCGTGTACTATTTATCCCACTTTAGTTTTGTTAATTGTTCATTTGAGTAGGCCTTTTTTATCATATATACACTTTTTTTCTGGTTTACTGTGTTCACAGAAGCACTGCGGGTGCTTGATGTAACGGTGTGTGAATCCGCATGTTCTGTTGTTTATCCTGCTATTTGCACATGTAAATCTACATTTTTTAGGTATTTGAATGGGTCACAGACACTTCATTCCATTTAATTATAATCTAACATTCAAATCATGTAAGTTAACTGATGATTACTGGTTAACAAGCATCAGCTGTCAGTCAGAAAAACATGTTAAATGAACATCCCTACTTCATATATTTCAACTGAACCAACTAAAAATGTTCAGTGCAGCAAGTCAACATAACATTTTGAGATTGACCTCCAAAATCTTTACAGTGTGTTTGTGATGGCAAGAAATGTACAAAGCAGCCACACTGGTATCGTTCTTTACCATCCAACTGGGGACCGAGTTCATTTTGATTAATAAAATAATTATTCTGCATTAAATCATAGAAATCGTTACCTTAAAGAGCTATTTTTTGTCATAATCCCTAAAGGGACTGCATAACAAAGCATAGAAAGTATCTTTGAAGAGAGAGCGTTAATTAAGACAAATAATATTAAGAATGATAAGAGGCGTCTTCTTGCCTCTGCTTTTGAACTGTTGCCGCCGGGCTGTCTGTATTTTTTACCCGTTATATGTAAAAAAAGATTCAAATGTCTTTCCTAAAAAAAATATTTTTTAAATTTTTGATAACTGATGGTTTGGTCATTCTCTTTTTAATATTATATTGTATATGTTTATCTATGCATATTGTGATCTCTGATGCCTGTGTGAACACACACACATATATATATATATATATAAATAAGGCTTGTGCACAATTCAGAATTGAATTGAGAATGACTCCTAAATTCAAATTCAATTCTCGAATTTGAATTGAATTTGAATTGATGTCAAAAACAGGATCTACAATTACAATTCAAATTTGAATTAAAGGAAGCAGAATTGCAATTCAAAACAAATTCTAAGAAATTCATATAGATATTTTAAGTGAAGTGTTTAACAATGAAGCTTTACAGTATATGTCACATATGATTACATTACATATTCTATAAATTATATTAGTTTGAACTACTTGTACAGATTACATTAACAGGAAATATTTTCCCCCAGCAATGAATGTTAAAAGCTCTAGTCACAGAACAAATAATTAAGTTTGATTTATTGTAATTGTAATTTTGTGGAACATGATAGAACATGACTCAGAACATGATAAAACATGACTCCCAAAATTACTTTAGTAAATCTTTAGAAGGAAAAAAAACAATTTTAGGTGGACATTTGTTACATAGGGTTAGGCTATATATATATATATATATATATTAGAACAAAATGTATGCAGGGTTGAGGAGTGAGTTAACCCCTTAACTGTCACCCCCCCCCCCCCTTTTTTTTTTTGCATAGACATATAAATCATTATCCAAACTTAAATGGTTGTAATTCAAGAATGCTTTGGAATATTGACCTATGGTTGGTCTTGTTTTTTTCCAGACATTTTCCAGATTATTGTAGAAGTGTAGAAATTATTAAAAATGAAATAGAAAAAAAGTTATATAAGTTTAAGTTTATGAAATTATTTAATGTAAAATATAATCATTAATATTTTATATAAAATATATATATATATTACAAAACATGTTTTACTCTAAAACTGCAAGAAAATTAAAGCCAAAAATCTGAACAAGTTGTGTTCCAAATTTTAGGTTGATATCTCGAAAAATGAGTTTTCAGTAAGATTTTATTCAGGCGCAGTACCCAACTTTTTCACTAGGTGAACACCAGACTCCATTACTGCCCATATAAGGGCGCCTCCATTTTCATATATGTTTTGAGTGATCTGAACCATGTATTTCCATAATTGTCATACAATTTATGAAGTAGACATCCTATTCAGAAGTAGTATGGGTGGTTTGGCAGTATTTGATTTGAATTCAACCTCTAATAAATGCATAAAAAAAGACCACATATGTGCGTTATAGCTCGCAGCCGCATCACAAATCGAGAATCATTAAAATTTTTCTTTATATTTAAAACGTTTTCAGACCTTTTTTTCTCATAAAATGGAATTGGTGTTATCTTTTGAACTCTTGGCATGAAAACAAACTGAGGTTTCTACCAATCCTTCATAATTTTTCATGTTTATTGCTATTTCAAAATAAAGGCCTAAATAGTCCTAATTAATATGAAATATTCTTGTTGCAAATTGATAAATTACTGCTCCTCTGTAATTTATTTTAGAAAACAGCCACCAAATATGAAAACTAGAGATTTTAAGCTTTCAAATGATATATAGTTTGTCAATATTACTTTAGGTTTTTACTAAGATATTATTGTTTTAAATATATAGTGGCAAACGTCCCTTAACTGTAATGAAATTATGTTATTGAATGACAAAATGAATGTAATTGTATTTAGTTGTAGCCTATTACTGAGGTTAAATGTGTAATTTAATTAGTTACTAATCAAATTAAAAGGAAATTGATTCACATTGATATAGTAATCCAAATAAAATAATCCAAACCACATTCATAAAGGGTAACTTATAACAGTAAGCAATTACATTTCCAAAGTAACCTTCCTAACGCTGAATGTATGTGAGATTCAACATATTCTTTCTGTTGTGTGACTAGGGTGACCACCCGTCACGCTTTGTGTTGTACCGCACAGCATTTTCACCCCTTGTCCCCCACGTCGCATATTGAGAAAATATCCCGCATTTTTATCAGTCTGTTTGTTTTTAATTATCATATTAAGAAAATGTGCATCGTTCTTTTGCCTTTTTAAGAAAGCATTTTATTTATTCTTTTTGCGCCGTAGTTTTTCACCTATATTTAACAGCGCTTTGTCAGAAGTACAAATACAACAGCCATTTTTAAAATCATATCCAATGGTTGAAAAGAAAGGAGTAAACACGGTCACTAGTAGGTTGTCAATCAAAATGTTGAGCGGGGATTCGTTCCATGTGTTCCCTGTCAGAAAACAAATTGATAATTGGGTAAATTAAAATTTTAATTTAACAGAATTTATCAACTTATTGCCTGCTGTAGTTGTTTTAATTCACATCCTTTCTAAAAATATGAAAGTGTTTGGTGTAATATATTCTTAATATATTATTAAGAATATATTATATATATAGAATATATAATTCTTAAAGCTGTCAATAAACTAATTTCATGTTGTTTTATATTTAATTTGTTCATTATTTATTTTGTTGGATTTTAGTTGGACTTAGTCAGAACTGTTTCAGAAATAGTGATCTGCATGATGGCTGCTGCCTTGCTCAGTGATGTTGAATTAAAATGGCAAGTAAAATAAAGACATGTTATGTTACAAATGTTTTTATTAAGTTAAATGGACATTATATAACAGTTTCAGGTTATGTTTTAGTGTTGGTAACATGTCCCACATTTGGTTTGTTTGATGGTGGTCACCCTATGTGCGACTGTGTAGAATTTCTTTGAATTGCCATGAATTTAAAATTCACTTCTTGTCATTAAAATTAAAATTCAACTTCCTGTGGGGCGGAGTCAATTCAATTCAAATTCCAATTCATGAATTGAATGGAGGCCAATTCTGAAATTTGCACAAGCCTGATATATATATATATATATATATATATATATATATATATATATATATATGAAGTTACATAATGAAGACAGACTTCACTGCCAGTTCACTTCACTGTTCACACACACACACACACACACACACACACACACACACACACACACACACACACACACACACACACACACACACACACACACACACACACACACACACACACACACACACACAGTTCCATTGCAGGCTATAAGTCCCCACTTGGTTGGATAGAAATCGTTCAAAGGTCCCCTCTTTGCCAGTGTTTGAGCGACAGTGCTCTGTTAGTAATATAGATATGTATGTGTGTGTGTGCAATGGCACATAACAATGGCAAGTAAATTGTTAGGGACTCCATAACAAAGCATAGAAAGTATCTATGAAGAGAGAGTGTTAAATAAGAAAAATAATATTAAGAATGATAAGAGGCGTCTTCTCGCCTCTGCTTTTGAACTGTTGCCGTCGGGCCGTCTGTATTTATTTAATTGATCTTTCTTTGAGCAATACATTTTTTTGATAACAGATGGGGTTGGTCATTTTTTTTAATTGTATATGTTTATCTATGCATATTGTGATTTCTGATGACTGTGTGAACATATATATATATATATATGTCGAGGTTTTGTGGCACACTCTACAACCCGGTTCCTCAGAGACGTCGGATTCAGTGGCCAAGAGTTGCGTCGCACAGTAAAGAACTTATCTGAAGCAACAGAAAGGAGCCGCAACTGGCTGTGGTTGAGACAGAAAGATTCTAGCTGGCTGTGTACAGACCGCCATGCTACGGTTTCGTAGAATTCTTGAAAACTTGAAGAGTCTGTTGGTTCATTTGTATAGGTTGGATAGCATTTACAGTCATTACGTTCCTGTGTATATTGCGTGAATGACGGGTGCTTGGGCAGATATTGTGTTTTGCGGTAGGTGCTATGCCATACGGAACCGTTGCCACTGAAACTGCATATTAACGCACCAGTGGGGCTCGACAGCCTTAGTCAAACGGGTTGGCGCGTATGGTTGGGTTGCGGAGAGATTGTGGTTAGGTCTCAGCAGCAGGAGGGATGTAGAGGTCAGTAAGCTGGGCTGAGTTGAGTGGGGGACGGAGGGGGGTGACTCTGGGACGCCAGAGTCACTGTCGAGCCCTCTTGAGGTGTCGTGGGCTAGTCGACGAAACACTGAGGACGGAAGGTGCCCACTTGAAGACCCTAGAGATGTCCCCTACTCAGCTCAATCCAGACGGTTGTCATGGGGGGACTGCACTGTGGTTGAAGCCGTTGTGTGTGCTGACGCGTTAACACTAGACAGAAGGAGATTTACATCACCATATGGAAAGAAGCGTAAATGGACGGAGAAGCATAGATTACTGTAAAGCTATGTCTTAGTTGGTGCTTATCTTGGCAAAAGCCGAGTACAAATCAGCATGAAGTTTTAACATCTACTCTCGTGTAATGGAAATCATATATATATTTTTATATATATAGAAAAGTTACAAAATGAAGACAGACTGCACTGCCAGTTCACTTCACTGTTCACACACAGGTCCTCTGTTAGATAGGTAGACATCATACAGAGTTGCAGGTCCCATCTTGGCATGTTTCATTTTTTTGCATTTTTGAAGTTCTATTATGAAAAAAGACCTTAAAAGAAATGTTTGTATATGCTTTTTGTTTCAAAAGGACCAGATTCAAAAGGACCAGATGCAGCAAGTCAACTTAAAAGTTTTGAATTTGATCTTCAAGAAAGAATGACATATGTTTGGTTGCATCAAAATTGAGCAATATTTCAAACGCTGACTATCTTGAGTTTGGCAACGGCAGCTGTCCCGTGCGTGGGCGTGGTTACAGCGCAGCCAGCGGACACGCCCCCAGCATATGAGAGCAGTAGTACTGCGAATTTTTTCAAGATTTTGATAGCTTTTTTTATCATTCAAATTTGGCTGGATGGCTAATACATTTTTCTGTGATATTACAAACTCAGAACACATACTTCATTTTGATTTTACAGGGACTTTAAGAATGATAAGAGCGTCTTCTCGCCTCTGCTTTTGAACTGTTGCTGCCGGGCCGTCTGTATTTTTTACCCGTTGAATGAAAATGAATAAAACAGATTCAAAGGTCTTTACTCAAAAAATTTTTTTTTTAATTTGATAACTGATGGTTTGGTCATTCTTTTTTTTAAATATTATATTGTATATGTGTATCTATGCATATTGTGATCTCTGATGCCTTTGTGAATATATGTTACATAATGAAGACAGATTTCACTGCCAGTTCACTTGTCACAAACACACACAGGGAAAGACAGATCCATTAGCAGTATGTTTAATAGGGTAATCCATACTCACAATCCAGTAAGGATGGCTGGCGCGAAACAGACGTTCCGAAGCTTTGCGAGATCCCGAAGCAAAGATGATTCGAAAACACTGATCCGAAGCGTGATTCAAAACACCCACGTCACGTGACAACGGCTAAATGAAGCGTCTAAGTGTTTCATCAGGTGGAGTGCTCCTCCGAATCAGGGTTTCATTGATTGGTCGGTTCGGGAACAAATCACACAATCACACAGTATAAAAGTTTTGTCAACGCATTTTCATATCGTGGGTTTTTGTGAGAGGAGTTTGGTTTTGAGATAGCGGATTTTTGGTGATATAGTGACATTTATAGTGCGATTTGTTTAGTTATATTTAGGATTTAATTTACATTTACACATTGACTTAGAGACACACAGAGTACATATAGTGACACATTAATAGATGCATTGATAGAAATATATATATATATATATATATATATATATATATAGATTAATAGATAGATACATATATTACAGATACATATAGATTATTAGATAGATAGGCTACATATAAAATAGATAGATAGATAGATAGATAGATAGATAGATAGATAGATAGATAGATAGATAGATAGATAGATAGATAGACAGAAATGGAGGCTCCACAGAAGAGATGCCGTACATCTGTGGTGTGGGAGCATTTCCATTTGGAAACCCCAAATAAAGTGAGATGTGTGTATTGTGATCGGCAGCTAGCCTACTGCAACAATACATCATCCATGATGCGCCATTTTAGGAGCATTCATCCTGCCATTCTGCAGGGTGCAGAGGATGGTAGTGTTCCCCCTGTACCAAGGCCTGCTACTGACACTGCTGGGCCATGTAAGCAAGGTATGCATTGTTTGAAATATAGGCTAATTATAAGTGAAATATAATAACTAAGTGTTGGGCCATTGTTTAGAAAGGCCATGGACTAAGACATGCCTAACATCCCAATCACAACTGCCAATCACTTTAAAAACAAATGTTGTCAATATAATATTATACTTTGTGAATATACATTTTATATGTCTACATATGAGTACCCAATCTACAGCCAAGACATCATTTTGTTTTTTTGTAATTGTTGTATTTCTATAATGCACTTTATCTTTCTCTGCACACTGAGCATAAATATTCATAACATAACTTTGTTTAGGAAGGTTTCCAAATGAACCAGTAGACTACTTTCACGGTAGGCTACTATTTTTCCAATATATTTGTCTGAAAGTATGTTTTATCTTCTCTTTTAAAAGGCTGACAGAGGGAATTGGATGAGGCTCTTCTGAACATGGTGGTGAAGGATCTGCAGCCCTTCACCATCGTGGAGGATGAGGGTTTCAGGGCCTTTGTGAACAAGCTTGATCCAAGCTATGTCCTCCCATCCCGGAAGGTGCTTAAAACAATGGTCAGCGAAAGGTACAACACAACCAAGGAGAAGACAATGGAGGACCTACAAAAGGCGGAATTTGTTAGCCTTACGGCTGACATGTGGTTTTCCATTAATATGGATGGATATCTTGGTGTAACATGCCATTACATAACACCAGAGGCAACAATGGCAACTATTTTACTGGGTGTAAGGAGGTTTTACCAAACCCACACAGCCCAGCATCTAATGGAGGCTAAAGCCTTGCTAATGGCTGAGTGGGGAATAACCTCCAAAGTTCACTGCATGGTGACTGACAATGCATCCAACATGATCCTAAGTGCCCAGCTACTCAACCTTCGCCATGTCCCATGTTTTGCTCATAATTTGAATTTGATAGTGAAAAAGGCCCTGGATCAAACCCCAGTCATCAATGAAATTCGCCAGAAAGCCAGAAAGATAGTGGGGTTGTCAGATCCAGCTGCAAAGCAAAGGACAAGCTTGTGGAGATGCAGAGCTTGATGGGCAGACCAAGTCTGAAAATGATACAGGAGGTTGAAACGAGATGGAACAGCACATTCGACATGCTACAACGCTTGTATGAGCAACGTGAGCCAGTGGGTGCTGCACTTGCCAATTTAAACAGTGATACTGCTCCCCTGACAAGTCTTGAGTATGACATTATTCAACAGTCATTGACACTTCTTCAACCATTCAAACTAGCAACAACAGAGATGTCAGAGGAACAGAGAGTGTCTGCTTCAAAGCTCATACCATTGTACAGGATGTTGCAGCACAAGCTTGCACAGAAAAAAGGAAATGCAACGCAGGAATCAACTGTACAATTAGGTAGGACACTATGACCATACGTGTAATTGGCCATAACTCTCATATTGTTGTCATTATTTTAATTAATATGGTTTTCTCTTGTGTTGGCTCATAGGCTCACATCTACAAGAAGGTCTGCACTCCAGATGTGGAGGGTACGAGACTTTTAGAGCCTTGGCACTGGCTACACTGCTGGACCCAAGGTTTAAAAATGTGGCTTTTGGAAATCCTGCCAAAGCCCTGGATGCTGAAAAGCACATCACACTGGAGTGTGCTTCACTGATGCGTTCAAACACAACTCCTGGTGAGTTTCAGTCTATGTTATCTTATGTAATGTGATTCATGAAATTTATACTTCATATGTGTTGTCAGTTTATGATTTGTTACTAATTGCCGTTTTCTTTTAATTCAGAACCACAAATGTCAACATCAGGCCCATCATCATCAACACCAGTTGAAACACAAGACAGTTTATGGGAAAATTTTGACAATCATATCCGTGAGACCCAGATGATACACAATCCTACAGCTGATGCCACAGTGGAAGTGAAAAAATACCTCAGCGATGCGTTTTTGCCCAGAACTCATGATCCTCTAACTTACTGGAAAGAGAGAGCAGTAATCTTTCCTCATTTGTATGTCCTAGCTAAAAAATATCTTTGTATGCCAGCAACAAGTGTCCCTTGTGAGAGAATTTTTTCAAAGGCTGGAGAAATTATCTGTAAAAAAAGAAGTAGGCTGAGTCCTTCAACAGCAGAGAAATTAATATTTTTGAATAAAAATCTATAAGAAAGGGAGACATTGTGGCTTGATTTATTTTTATTAATATTCATTTTTCATGACCAAAATCACATTATGCAATGTGAAGAGACTACAGGTTACAAGCTTCATATATTACAAAAATACAATAATAAAAAATAAAAAAACCAACACATTTTTTTATTAGCTCTTTGTAAAGGTTGTTTCAGATCAACACCTGCAAGTGACCACTAGGTGTCACCGTGGAGACGGGTTTCGGATTGATTCGAAGCCTCGAAACAAAATGGCACATTTGCTTCGACTGTTTCATTGCTTCACGAAGCCTCGATCTGCCCATCACTACAATCCAGTCCAAGCAAGGTTCAAAATCAAAAAAGGCCATCCAAAACATAAAACACCAACAAGACTCAGGAAAAGGCAGGGCACAGAAGTGTGAGGACATAGAACAACAACTCTGTGACAAACACTAAAACAGACAAGGGTATATATACACACAGAACAAACAAGGTGATGGGAAACAGCTGAGTGCAATGAACTGATGAGTGACAGACAGAATGCTGGGAAATGAAGTTCCAAAGTGAATGACACCATGGAGAAGGAGGACCTCTAGTGGACACCAGGGAACACAAACTTAACACTGTGACATAACCCCCCCTCTACGGAGCGGCTACCAAACGCTCCAAGAACGACAAAAAACAAACAAAACAAGAGTCCAGGGGTGTATTCCAGAAAGCAGGTTATGTGACTTACCCGGGTAAGTTTAGGAGTAAGTAAGCGGATAACCTCTGCTTTCGGTTCCAAAAACGGAGGTAACTTTGGGGTTATGTAAGTAACCATAGCAACTGACTCTCTGAGGATAACCTGCTCCGGGGCAGGTTATGTTGCAGGGTTAGTTTGTTTCAGAGAGGTTTCCGAGCATGGCGTGCCCTTTTGATGAGGATCCTGTGGACGTAGAGGCACAGATTATACGAGGGTTTTTCCGCCGTGAGAGGGTGATAAGACAACGTATCGATGTATTTTCTTATCCTAACGAATATTTGCAGGAGCGCTATCGTTTTTCTAGGGAGTCGTTAATTTATTTAACAAACCTACTAAAACCACACATCTCAAACGTGACAAACCGCGGGTCAGCGCTTAGAGCCGAACAAATTCTTTGTATTGCTCTGCGATTTTTCGCTACGTGGAGTTTTCTCTACAATGTGGGCGATGCAGAGCATGTGGGAAAGGCAACCGTGTGTAGAGCCGTTCATACAGTATGCATGGCACTGAAACGGTTTCTACACACTTTTGTACAGTTCCCTGGCCATAAACCTGTGCGCTTTATTAAAGAAGAATTCTACAGGGTTGCAGGTTTGCTCTCAGAAATTCTGTCATCTACTTCAATTAAATTACATTTCTTAATAGGTTTATTTTGACTGCACACACATAAAGGCTACACAGACTTCTTAAATTTGTAATTAATCTTAATTTCAGGGTTCCCAAACGTGATTGGGTGCATTGATGGCACCCACATTCCTATTAAAGCTCCATCTATCAATGAGGGAGACTATGTTAATAGGAAGTCTGTGCATAGCATCAACGTACAGGTAGCTATATTTTGGCTCCTTAATATTGGTGTTACAAATAGGCCTAATAAACTTATTGTTCTCCACAGGTAATATGTGATGCAACCCACCTCATCACTAATGTTGAGGCAAAATGGCCTGGGTCTGTACATGACGCCCGAATATTTAGAGAGTCATCTCTGTGCAACAAATTTCAACAGGGTACGTTTTGTTAGACAAATGCTTGTAGTCTTTATTACATTTACAAAACACCTCTAACATTACAGGACAGTTCTATGGTTACTTGCTGGGGGACAGAGGATACCCTTGCATCCCCTATATGACGACACCCTACCCGGATCCTGAGCCCGGACCACAGACACGCTTCAACCGGTCTCACAGCAGAACACGGGCCAAGGTGGAGATGACCATAGGCATTGTTTCAGTGTCTGCGTGGGCTCAGGGTCACTCCAAATAGGGCATGTGACATCACAGTTGCTTGTGTGGTACTTCACAACATTGCCACAATAAGAGGAGAGAGGCATCCCCCCTGTCCTGATGAAGATGACCTAGAACAACACCCAATGAATCTGGCAGACCACAGAGATGGCAGAAGGCTTAGAGACATGATTTGTCAAAATCACTTTATTTAATGTGTTCTATTTCTTTATATCCTGAAATAAAAGAGACATGACAGATTTGTATTTATTGCTTTATACACACACAAAAAGAAATAACAGATTCATGTTCACAAATGATTCTCACCTTAAGGCGATGCTCCAGTAGTTCTATTTCAAGTTTGTCCTTTTTAATGGCCAGCCTTTTCTCCTCTATCTGAAGCTGTATAAGGTCCATGTCAGTTTTTTTTTTAATTTGCCTTAATAGATGGACCTTATACAGCTCATTTGCAGACAACTAGGAAGGCAAAGTAAATAAGATGGTTAAAGAAGAAAATCTGCCACATAGTAACATTCTGTAAATAAGGACAACCAGGGACAAGTTCTTACACTGCTAAGATTATGTGTAGAGGTAGATGGACCATCATCTGCATGTACATCCCCAGCTAGATTCTGTCACAGGACAAATTACACATTTTTCACTCCATCTAAATAGCTATGCATTGTCCAGTATATGCATCATACCTCTGTGGGTCTCCCAGCACTTTCTAATTCTGTCACAGCAGATGTGGTCTCTTCATCATCATCATCCTAGAGTGGAAATATGCAAGGTTACTTTGTCTGGCAGACAAAGTGAAAGATCCAAAAGCAACTGGTTCTTAAAATGCATCACTAACAATTGTGACAGACTGTGTGGTTTCAGGAGGATCCAATAATACAATGCGTCCGTCAGCAACTGCAAGAAAAAATAAAGATACTCAATGTATAAATTACTAAAGTATGACAGACACTGAATAAAGGCATTAGGAACATGCAAGAATAAAAAAAAACAGATTACTGTATACAGCATATGCTGTAAACTGGAATATGTATGCATAATGCACAAGTGAAACAATGACTGCATTTGGGAAGCATTTAGCCTTCTTCCTAATCACAAGAGTTAATGATCGTTTTGTCCAAACGTATGACTAAATAATCATAAGTACTAATATGGTATACCTACATTGTACCAAGTCACTTGAGTTGTTGTGGGAGGTAGCTAAGTCTGACGAAGTGCCCTCTGGAATACCATCGACCACAGGGCGACCTTTATTAAGGGAAAGAGCCAACTCCTCCAAGATGGGGTGAGAGGAGGTGGAGGTGGACCCCCGCCAGTTAGACGGGCCTCAGCCTTCTTTCTATTAGCTATATAGGACGAATACTGTAAAAGTAACTTAAGACATTGATCTTACAACAGTTAAAATAAAATATTACCTTTTTGGAGAATGTTTTTGTGTTTCATTTTGACTTGGGAAAGAGTTCTTTTGGCTCCAGAAGGATTACACCGTATAAAACAAGAGGCCTAAATATTTCTTGTCAATATACATTGCACTGTATTCTTAAGAAACTGATGTAGAGAAAAGTAAATGCTTGTCGAGTCATGCCACATGCTCAAAAAGACAATTGTTCAACTTTGCAAATTAACAAAAGAAAGGCAAGCATATTTAAAATGTAATAAAAAAAAAGAAACTTACGCATTTACTCTGTCAGTTATTTTTTTGCCAAGCCAATTGTCTTTCCCTCGCATATGCAGCTGTATTGCTTTTTTTCATTATAATGGGCTTGAACTCCTCATAAGCCAACATTAAAACTTCTAACTCTGCTTTGGAGAAGTAGGCGGCACGCAACTTTTCACCCTTAGTTTCCATGGTGACTCCTGAATTCGGCGTTCCATTGAAAATGCCTTTATATGTTCGCCGTGCGCGCGCATTAACTCGAGGTTATTAGCAGTAGGTTGATTAAACTAACTCGACACAGGTGTTTTGGAACCGACATACCCCGAGTAAGCAGGTTATGGGTTAATCAACCCAGAGTTCAGGGTTAATCTGATGGTAAATTAACCCAGCTTTCTGGAATACATCCCAGGGGTCTATTCCAGAAAGCAGGTTATGTGACATACCCGGGTATGTTTAAGAGTAAGTAAGTGGATAACCTCAACTTTCGGTTCCAAAAACAGAGGTAACTTTCAGGGTATGTTAGTAGTCATAGCAACTCACTCTCTGAACTTAACCTGCTACGGAGCAGGTTATGTTCCAGAGTTAGTTTGTTTCAGAGAGGTGACAGAACATGGCGTGCCCTGACCATTTTAGTTACATAGCACTACTTAATCTAACCCTACTTTATACAGTCACAATAATTTTAAATGTTTCTGATTATATAACTTTCAATTTCAGGGTTCCTAAATGTGATTGGGTGCATTGATGGAACCTACATTCCCATTAAAGCTCCTTCAGTCAATGAAGGAGACTATGTTAATAGGAAGTCAATCCATAGCATCAATGTGCAGGTGACAATAGATTTTTTGGGTGCTAAATGTTTGGGTGTTTGAACCATTAAATCACCCTCATTACTGGTCCCCACTAATTAGGTAATATTTGGCCAAGAGGAACCCAGTGGACCCGGTAGACCAAAGAGATGGCAGGGTGGTATGAGACATGATTTGCCAAAATCACTTTAATTAAAACCAGTTAACAGTCAAGTGTTGTTCATTGTTTCTTTATTTCCTGTAACAAAAGACATTTGTATTTATTGCTTTAGATTTCATTCAACAATAAATGACAGATTAATGTTCACATATGTTTCCCACCTTAAGCTGGTGCTCCAGCAATACAATTTCAAGTCTGGCCTTTTTTAGGTTAAGCCTTTTCTCCGCCATCTGAAGCTGTATAAGCTCCATCTCCATGTCACTTTTTCTGATTTGCTTTTGAAGGTGGACCTTATACAGTTTTATGGCAGGCAACTAGAAATACTGAAAAGACTTTAATACAAACACAGACCAAATATTTAAATGAGGAAGGAGAACTGCAGAACATTTCTTACACTGCTAAGATTCTGTGTGGAGGTAGATGGACCCTCATCTGTATTAAAATCTCCTGCCATATTCTGTAAAATGAAAATGTATTTATTCTCTTATGTAAAAAAGGGGGAATGCATTCTATGCATCATACCTCTATGGGCCTCCCCACATTTTCTGTTTCTGTCACAGCAGAAGTGGTCTCTTCATCATCATCCTACAGTGAAAATAAGGAAGGATGCTTGGTCTAGCAAACAGAAACCTTGAGACAATAATCACTTACAACTGTGACAGAGTGTGGTGTTGCAGGAGGATCCAACAATACAATGTGGCCATCAGCAACTGCAAGATAATTAAAACAATAAGATAATCATGCATATTCAATACTCAATGTATATTCTTAAACAAATACAACTAATAAAGAAGGACATTAGGAACATCTAAGTACTAGTAATAAGATTACAGTATTCAGCATATGCAGTCAAAGCAGCATGCATACTGCACAAGTGAATCAATGACTGTAAAATGAATTCAAAATGCCTTTTTAAAATGGTGACAGTGTTGATGATTTTCTTGATTAAAACACTGACAAAAACAGTAGGTAAACATAAGTATTATCAAAAAACATAAGTATTAATATGGTACACCTACATTTTACTAAGCTACTTGTCTTGGTAGCTGAGTCTGACGAACTGCCCCCTGGAATCCCATCGACCACAGGTCGCCCTTTATTAAGAGACAGTGCCAGCTCCTCAGCTGGGGTGAGGGACGGTGGAGTGGACCCCCACCTGTTTTACTGGCCTCAGCCTTCTTTCTATTGGCTACATAGAAAACTAAATTACATTTAATACTAAATGACATGGCGTCAGTAACAAGTTTAGTAAGTTTAGAAAATATTACCTTGCTGGAGAATGTTTTTGTGTTTCATTTTGACTTGGCTTACACTTCTTCTGGCTCCAGAAGGATTACAACTGATAAAACAATATACTAGCCAATTATGCGCATTACTACTGTAATATTAAGAAATGTATGGAGGCCAACAAGTAAATACTTGTCTATTTTTACTACATGCCCCCAAAGAATTTTTGCGTCACAAATTACAAATGGGGTATTTTCCCATATTTTTGTGACTCACAAGGGGAAAATACCCCATTTATAATTTTCTAAACTCACGCATTTACTCTGTCCATTAGTATTTGCCAAGCCAACTTTCTTTTGCTGATGCAGCAGTATTGCTTTTTTTGTTTGTTTTTTGTTATAATGGGCTTATAGTCTTCATAAGCAAGCATTAAAACCTCCAACTCAGTTTCACCGAAGTATCCTATGTAGCTCGCTTTTTTTCTCCCTTGGTTTCCATGGTGACTCCTGAAATCGGCGATCCATTGAAAATGTCTTTATGTACTCGCCGTGCGCGCGCATTAACTCTGGGTTACCAATAGGAGGTTGATTAAACTAACTCAACATAGGTGTTTTGGAACCGACATACCCAGAGTAAGCAAGTTTGGGATTAACCAACCAAGAGTTCAAGGTTTATCTGACGGTAAGTTAACCTTGCTTTCTGGAATACACCCCAGGAGGGAGGTGGAACGGTGGAGGATCAGGGGGAGGGATGGGGGGCCAGGTCCATGGAAGGGAAAAGAGACAGGGGGTCGACGGTTTAGAGGGCGGCCAGGGCGAAGCGGAGACGGTTTAGAGGGCGGCCAGGGCGGAACAGACGGCACCTGCTCCGGAACAGACGGCACAGTTGTAAAAAGTGTAAAGTTGTAAAAAGTTGTAAAAAGTGTGTATATATATAGTTATGTGCATAGCTATGGGAATAACTTAGCAGATAATAGGCTGATAAATGAATCAATGAATTAAAATTAAACGTCAGCTCTTCTCTTAAGATTGTACAAAAAGCATGAAAAAATACATATTTCTCAAAAAGAAATTACTCAAGATCTCATAAATTAGCAAAGTCTAAAATAAACAGTCAAATTTATGAGCAAATAAACCTTTGAGCAGTTGGTTTAAGAAGCATAGAACACTGCGACACTTCGCAATCATTAGCATACGGTGGATTTTATCTTTTTAGAGTTTATTTGACCTTTCACACTTGGGATTTTTTTCAGGTTTAGCTTATTTCTGGGGACAAATCTGTCCCTAAAATATGGTTAACCAAAGAAAAAAGTAAATAAATCAATCAATCTTTTGAAAGTTGCTGAAGCTTGTTTACTCATTCTCACTTGTTTAGCTAATAAACTGGGATTTTAACATTAATGCCATAGAAGAACCAGTCCTCCAGACATTTTTACTTCTGCCTTTAAAGACAATTAAATAACAGTCCAATTACATGTGAAATATAGGCTTGTCCGGTTTGGGACAGAGCATGTAGAAATGGTTTCTTGAAAAAGAACAACTGTCAGATATTCACTTATGTGAGATGAATATCTGCTATAAGAAGTGGTGTCAAGCATGAACTTCAAGTGGAATTGTACACTAACTAAGAATGAATGTGTCACAGTTGAGTCACCAAATGAAGAGGAGAGGAATCTATAGCAGTCCTTCTTTTAATAAACTCAAAACAATGAAGATAATCTACACTGCAGCACACATGGTGCAATGTAAAAGTGTTATACACAGGCAAGCAAACAAAGGGAGCTAAATGAAACACAGGTGGACCTAATTAGAACCAAACTGACTAGCATGGTTAACATGTAGCTCCACGTTCCTAGAAAAGCAGCCAACAGTTTGATTGCAAAGGAACATTCTCTCAACCCCAGTTCAAGATTGCACACGGATTAAGTTTGGAGTATTTTTGTGGCTGCAATATTCAGTCTGCTCACGGATTAAGGACAACTTTTCAGCTATACGGTAATTTACCTTTGCTGTTTTTGGTGTGTGTTTTTTCTCTCTCTCCATTCTTGCAAATATTGACTTGAATTTAGTACAACTAAAAAAAAGTAAGTTTAATCAAAAGTATGAATATTTTGTCTTTTATTTTACCTGCCCTTGTGAAAAAGTAAACTTTAGCATGCTTTTATAGAAATAAAACTTTAAAATCTACATAAGTGCAAGAATGTAGTGTTTTCAGACTTAATTGCATGTGTAGGCCTATCCAATTAAATGAAAATGGATTATAGTTTAAATGCAGTTAGCTGAAAGTCATTTGTTTGACCCAAGCACATCTTTATATGAAATTACTTGTTATGTCTTTGAAATATGGTTACTGAATTTACTGGGCATTTATGGTCAACTAAAATATACTATAATATAATTTCTGTGTAACTTTATATTTAATATTGAATAACATATGGCAGTTCAAATTATAATGTACTATGTTAGTCAACACATCAAAATGAGTCTACTTCTTTAAAACACAACAAAAAGATTATTAAAACCACGTACTTTGCTTATACAAATAAGCACAGTTTTTCACAAGGGTACATGACAATTCAAAAATATACAATTGCTTTTATATGATTTTCCCATGCAAACTAATCTTGTTGTGGTATTTTACTTAACACAACTTTAGCTCTCAAAACTCCCTTGAACAAAGGTTTCAACTTTATTCTATCTAAAATACTACGTTCTTAAACGGCATGATTTCACTGAATCCAGTCTTCATTGTAGGCTTTAAAGATCAACATGGAGAAAATCATTCTACAAATCCCTCTAATATTGCTGGTGCTGCATATACAAGGAGGAGAGTTCTCTAAAAATCCAGTTTGTTCGATTGCCGTTGCTCCACAGCCGGAAGTCGTGGAGTTCGACAACACAATTTATGCCACTTGTGAAATAACTCCCAGCCCCAATTTACCACCTTACCAGCCGAAAATCTATGGGCAAATCCTCTTCAAGCAGCTCTTCCCCAATGGAATTTTAGAAGTGAAAATCAACCTCCGTGGTTTGCCTGCCATCGATCATCAAAAGCGTGCCATTGACATCCATCGGTATGGAGACCTCAGTCAAGGCAGCAACACTGTTGGTCCTCATTACAATCCCAATGGTGTTGACCACCCTCATCATCCTGGAGACCTGGGCAACTTTGCTTCTGAGCAAGGAGTTATAAGGCAGTTCCTAAGTCTCCCAGAGGCCAAGCTCTTCGGGGCTCATTCCATTCTGGGACGTTCGGTGGTGGTTCATGAGAAGGAGGATGATCTGGGAATGGGGTCAGATGAGCAGAGTGAACTGAATGGGAATTCTGGACAGATAATTGCCCTAGGCGTGATTGGTATTACTAGTCCAAGTCTGTGGCAGAAGACTGAACTGCCCCCCAAGAAAAGCTGTGGAGGACGGCACTGAGTTGGATCTGGTGGAAAAGCAGATTCAAATAGGATAATCATGATTTTCCTTGTGTAATCTTTGTCTGTGTTCTACATTAAAGTGATCCTTAACACCCTGAAAGTATATCCCTAGAGTTATTGCCATAACAAACTTTCAATGGTTTTAAAAGGTCCTGGCATCCAACAATTTTTGGTTTGGTCTTTTCAGAGACTTTTTGGCCATAGCTTCCAGTAGTAAATAGCTCCACTCTTAAAAATATATGTAGGGTGAATGCAGGTAAAGTGGACTATCTGGTAAAGTGGGCAGTTTAAGTACTGTGCTCAATGGGTTTTCACTTTTAGAGCATGACAATGGTCTTTAAATTGACACGATTTCTCTAAATGATAAAATGGCTTTGGTTGATGCAATATGACACTGGTGGGCAACTCTAATGGTTAAAGGTAGAAAACCCTCTGACACAAGATTTTATTTTCTAAGTTATAAGGTTTCTTACTAAATGTAAACCAATGTGGGACTCTTCCTGGTTTGTTGCTTAAATATTGCTGACCCACTTTGGCTGAATGTGTTAGATAAAGTGAACCCAAAGTTTTGGGTAAAGTGGGTGACCTTAAACCTTCAGCAATTATACTCTAAATTGACATTCACTGGTTATTTTATAGTTGACATGTATCATATACTTTTTAGAGAACAGAAATGATTTTGCCGTTAGGAAATTCAAGTCAGATGGAAGAAAGGAAAAACAGAAATTAAGACTAGGAATTAAGTTCAATCTGTGGAGTGAAGAAATGAGGACAGGTGCAAAATGTAGATGCAAAATAACTCTTTAAAATGTGGAAACAATTTTGAGTTCAAATTGTTTAGAGAAAACCGACATAAGTTTTACAATGTTACTATTTTAAATGTTCCTTCTATTGAAGATGTTGCACTTGCTGTAGTCCCATATATTTTTTTTCTAATGTTGTATAGTTAATTTTCATCCAGATCTATCAGTTGTTTTGAATTGTACACATGCATTGAGTGAACAGATGAATTTTATTCATCATAGTCTAGGCCACATGCTTTCGGGTGTCTTAAAAATATTGAATGTTTGGTTGATATTGTGTGTTAACAAATCATTTTGGATAAATCAGGGATGGGTCACATTACCAGACCAGCTGGCCCATTTTACCTAAAACGAAATTTGTCTTGAGTGCATGATCTCAAAATGAACTTTGAAAATAATGCATATCAACTGTTAACTTTAATTATTAGTTTATTCGCTTTGGTACTATTTTCACAAGTCTTAGAGCTAAAATCACAACAGATCATAAAAAATGTACTTTTTTTCAAGCCTTTCATGTTTTCAATTGTGTTTGTAAGATAATCAAAATCAGAAAGTATACTTTTCACTACACAAAATAACGGTTTCATCTATATAAATGTTTCATTCACAGTAGCTGCCTTTCATAATGCTATTACTCTCAAACTTTTCATTTGCATCTCTTTTCATTCAGTTTAATACATTTGTCTATTATTTAATCCAACTGATCTTAATGGTTAATCGATCATTTGGTACATCTATAGATTTTTATATACAGATTCTGATGTAGTTTCTACTTTGTTAGCAGTTTCTGATACAGATTACATGATTTTTCTTAGATTATAACCACTTTGTTGTGTGTGTGTCCTGGTAAACTATACATTATGGGGACAAAATGTCTCTACAAAGATGGCAATATCCAAAATCCTTGTCCTTGTGGGGACATATACTGTAGGCCCATAAGGAAAACGCCTTATAAATTATACACCAGTAAGTGGTTTGTTAAACTAAATCTTGATAGAAATAATACTTGCATCCTGGATCTTTGGTGCTGAGCAAGAATGCGTGTGTGTGTGATGATCCTCGCTGGGTCCGTGAGTTTGAAGCGTTCTTTCAGTTCTTCCGGAAAGCGCATCGTTCGCGGGAAGTTTAAAAGGTTTACTTGAAAGCAAAGTTGCTGGAAATTCAGGCTGATTCACCCGGTCACATAAGCCCCTTTCACACAAAGATTCTGGAAAATACACTTATAATTTTTCCCGGGATCATTTGATTTTTGTTCATCCACACTACCAGGGATTTTCTGGGGTCAGTGTGTGTTCACACACATCCTGTAAAGATACCGTTAATACATGTGACATGGCATTCATTCTGCCTTTATTTCACACAGGGTCTATTCCGGGACTGATCCCAGCAATGTTGCTAGGGGAAATTAGGAATAATTTTGTACAGTATTGTATACATGGATAATGTAACAAACTGCAGTTAACAGTAGATAGTGTAATTCTTGTTTTTATTCATTTTTTAAAATACATTTTAACAAAAGAAAACGTTACAAAATAAATTTGTATGGGTAAATCCCAGCGTTTTCTCTAGTTTATTCTAGTTTATTTGAGAAGTTCCACAGATTCTTGGACATTGGAAACTGTATTTTTGTGAGCTCTCAGGCTGGTTCACCTAAAATACCTTTCAAGCCGTCCTGCATTGAGATGTAAATGACTGTGGGGGGATGAGCTCAATCCACACACACATGAAGTGACCTATGTTAGAATTTCAAGGATAGTAATGAGTTATGGTCAAATCATTCAATAATTTATACCACAGTCTTGAATATCTTTTATTTTTAGAGTCTATTTGACGTATCAGGGTTTTTAGTTTTGTCGTAACATTTACAATGAGTAAAGGGAGGGCGCCAAGATCGATCCTTGTGGAGGTGAGCGACAGAAGAGGAGAAATTACCTATCCTGACCAAAAACTTTCTTGCCCATAAATAAGATTGAAACCAGTTAACAGTTAAAAAGATAATTGAATTAATTTTCAAACTAAAGTAACACACTACACATATCAGTCAAAACTCAGTGTAAAATGTAAAATATTGTTAAATACAACTACAACCTTGTTCACAAACAAACCCTATAAACACTAAAAGGGCTGTATTATGCAAGCCAGGCCAGTAGTTGATGTCACTTTATCAACAAAAAAAAAACCCGCAAACACGTAATACTCATGAACGTGTGAAAATATGATCATAAGTACGCATGTGAACATGTTATATGCTTGTGCTTGACCAGCCTGATCTCATCAAAATGCATCTCTATAGCACGCATTGTTTATCGTACAATTTTTACACGAAAATTCTTATTTTACGTGCATATGATACGGACTTTATTGCGTATAATACACACACACACCAGACCACTAATCCTAACCAAACGTATAATACATGTGTACCCCACACCACTACTAAACCTACTCTAAACCTACCCATGCGAATCATATGCATGTAAAAACTCCTTTTCACATATAACTTGCACGATGAACACAATACGTGCTATAGAGACGTGGAATGACGTACCATTTTCACAAATTCACATTTATGTTGTTTACATGCAGATAGTAAAGGCATCGTTTTCAAAACCTTGCACTTTTAAACTCGTTTTTAAAGGCTTTTTAAAGGCCAAAATAGCATTTTCGTGTAAATAAACGGCCAAAACGCATGAAAAGTTTTTCAGTTGAAAATGATGTCGTGTAAACAGACCCTAAAGCGTGTACTATTTATCCCACTTTAGTTTTGTTAATTGTTCATTTGAGTAGGCCTTTTTATCATATATACACTTTTTTTCTGGTTTACTGTGTTCACAGAAGCACTGCGGGTGCTTGATGTAACGGTGTGTGAATCCGCATGTTCTGTTGTTTATCCTGCTATTTGCACATGTAAATCTAAATTTTTTAGGTATTTGAATGGGTCACAGACACTTCATTCCATTTAATTATAATCTAACATTCAAATCATGTAAGTTAACTGATGATTACTGGTTAACAAGCATCAGCTGTCAGTCAGAAAAACATGTTAAATGAACATCCCTACTTCATATATTTCAACTGAACCAACTAAAAATGTTCAGTGCAGCAAGTCAACATAACATTTTGAGATTGACCTCCAAAATCTTTACAGTGTGTTTGTGATGGCAAGAAATGTACAAAGCAGCCACACTGGTATCGTTCTTTACCATCCAACTGGGGACCGAGTTCATTTTGATTAATAAAATAATTATTCTGCATTAAATCATAGAAATCGTTACCTTAAAGAGCTATTTTTTGTCATAATCCCTAAAGGGACTGCATAACAAAGCATAGAAAGTATCTTTGAAGAGAGAGCGTTAATTAAGACAAATAATATTAAGAATGATAAGAGGCGTCTTCTTGCCTCTGCTTTTGAACTGTTGCCGCCGGGCTGTCTGTATTTTTTACCCGTTATATGTAAAAAAAGATTCAAAAGTCTTTCCTAAAAAAAATATTTTTTAAATTTTTGATAACTGATGGTTTGGTCATTCTCTTTTTAATATTATATTGTATATGTTTATCTATGCATATTGTGATCTCTGATGCCTGTGTGAACACACACACACATATATATATATATATAAATAAGGCTTGTGCACAATTCAGAATTGAATTGAGAATGACTCCTAAATTCAAATTCAATTCTCGAATTTGAATTGAATTTGAATTGATGTCAAAAACAGGATCTACAATTACAATTCAAATTTGAATTAAAGGAAGCAGAATTGCAATTCAAAACAAATTCTAAGAAATTCATATAGATATTTTAAGTGAAGTGTTTAACAATGAAGCTTTACAGTATATGTCACATATGATTACATTACATATTCTATAAATTATATTAGTTTGAACTACTTGTACAGATTACATTAACAGGAAATATTTTCCCCCAGCAATGAATGTTAAAAGCTCTAGTCACAGAACAAATAATTAAGTTTGATTTATTGTAATTGTAATTTTGTGGAACATGATAGAACATGACTCAGAACATGATAAAACATGACTCCCAAAATTACTTTAGTAAATCTTTAGAAGGAAAAAAAACAATTTTAGGTGGACATTTGTTACATAGGGTTAGGCTATATATATATATATATATATATTAGAACAAAATGTATGCAGGGTTGAGGAGTGAGTTAACCCCTTAACTGTCACCCCCCCCCCCCCCCTTTTTTTTTTTGCATAGACATAAAAATCATTATCCAAACTTAAATGGTTGTAATTCAAGAATGCTTTGGAATATTGACCTATGGTTGGTCTTGTTTTTTCCAGACATTTTCCAGATTATTGTAGAAGTGTAGAAATTATTAAAAATGAAATAGAAAAAAAGTTATATAAGTTTAAGTTTATGAAATTATTTAATGTAAAATATAATCATTAATATTTTATATAAAATATATATATATTACAAAACATGTTTTACTCTAAAACTGCAAGAAAATTAAAGCCAAAAATCTGAACAAGTTGTGTTCCAAATTTTAGGTTGATATCTCAAAAAATGAGTTTTCAGTAAGATTTTATTCAGGCGCAGTACCCAACTTTTTCACTAGGTGAACACCAGACTCCATTACTGCCCATATAAGGGCGCCTCCATTTTCATATATGTTTTGAGTGATCTGAACCATGTATTTCCATAATTGTCATACAATTTATGAAGTAGACATCCTATTCAGAAGTAGTATGGGTGGTTTGGCAGTATTTGATTTGAATTCAACCTCTAATAAATGCATAAAAAAAGACCACATATGTGCGTTATAGCTCGCAGCCGCATCACAAATCGAGAATCATTAAAATTTTTCTTTATATTTAAAACGTTTTCAGACCTTTTTTTCTCATAAAATGGAATTGGTGTTATCTTTTGAACTCTTGGCATGAAAACAAACTGAGGTTTCTACCAATCCTTCATAATTTTTCATGTTTATTGCTATTTCAAAATAAAGGCCTAAATACTCCTAATTAATATGAAATATTCTTGTTGCAAATTGATAAATTACTGCTCCTCTGTAATTTATTCTAGAAAACAGCCACCAAATATGAAAACTAGAGATTTTAAGCTTTCAAATGATATATAGTTTGTCAATATTACTTTAGGTTTTTACTAAGATATTATTGTTTTAAATATATAGTGGCAAACGTCCCTTAACTGTAATGAAGTTATGTTATTGAATGACAAAATGAATGTAATTGTATTTAGTTGTAGCCTATTACTGAGGTTAAATGTGTAATTTAATTAGTTACTAATCAAATTAAAAGGAAATTGATTCACATTGATATAGTAATCCAAATAAAATAATCCAAACCACATTCATAAAGGGTAACTTATAACAGTAAGCAATTACATTTCCAAAGTAACCTTCCTAACGCTGAATGTATGTGAGATTCAACATATTCTTTCTGTTGTGTGACTAGGGTGACCACCCGTCACGCTTTGTGTTGTACCGCACAGCATTTTCACCCCTTGTCCCCCACGTCGCATATTGAGAAAATATCCCGCATTTTTATCAGTCTGTTTGTTTTTAATTATCATATTAAGAAAATGTGCATCGTTCTTTTGCCTTTTTAAGAAAGCATTTTATTTATTCTTTTTGCGCCGTAGTTTTTCACCTATATTTAACAGCGCTTTGTCAGAAGTACAAATACAACAGCCATTTTTAAAATCATATCCAATGGTTGAAAAGAAAGGAGTAAACACGGTCACTAGTAGGTTGTCAATCAAAATGTTGAGCGGGGATTCGTTCCATGTGTTCCCTGTCAGAAAACAAATTGATAATTGGGTAGATTAAAATTTTAATTTAACAGAATTTATCAACTTATTGCCTGCTGTAGTTGTTTTAATTCACATCCTTTCTAAAAATATGAAAGTGTTTGGTGTAATATATTCTTAATATATTATTAAGAATATATTATATATATAGAATATATAATTCTTAAGGCTGTCAATAAACTAATTTCATGTTGTTTTATATTTTATTTGTTCATTATTTATTTTGTTGGATTTTAGTTGGACTTAGTCAGAACTGTTTCAGAAATAGTGATCTGCATGATGGCTGCTGCCTTGCTCAGTGATGTTGAATTAAAATGGCAAGTAAAATAAAGACATGTTATGTTACAAATGTTTTTATTAAGTTAAATGGACATTATATAACAGTTTCAGGTTATGTTTTAGTGTTGGTAACATGTCCCACATTTGGTTTGTTTGATGGTGGTCACCCTATGTGCGACTGTGTAGAATTTCTTTGAATTGCCATGAATTTAAAATTCACTTCTTGTCATTAAAATTAAAATTCAACTTCCTGTGGGGCGGAGTCAATTCAATTCAAATTCCAATTCATGAATTGAATGGAGGCCAATTCTGAAATTTGCACAAGCCTGATATATATATATATAAAGTTACATAATGAAGACAGACTTCACTGCCAGTTCACTTCACTGTACACACACACACACACACACACACACACACACACACACACACACACACACACACACACACACACACACACACAGTTCCATTGCAGGCTATAAGTCCCCACTTGGTTGGATAGAAATCGTTCAAAGGTCCCCTCTTTGCCAGTGTTTGAGCGACAGTGCTCTGTTAGTAATATAGATATGTATGTGTGTGTGTGCAATGGCACATAACAATGGCAAGTAAATTGTTAGGGACTCCATAACAAAGCATAGAAAGTATCTATGAAGAGAGAGTGTTAAATAAGAAAAATAATATTAAGAATGATAAGAGGCGTCTTCTCGCCTCTGCTTTTGAACTGTTGCCGTCGGGCCGTCTGTATTTATTTAATTGATCTTTCTTTGAGCAATACATTTTTTTGATAACAGATGGGGTTGGTCATTTTTTTTAATTGTATATGTTTATCTATGCATATTGTGATTTCTGATGACTGTGTGAACATATATATATATATGTCGAGGTTTTGTGGCACACTCTACAACCCGGTTCCTCAGAGACGTCGGATTCAGTGGCCAAGAGTTGCGTCGCACAGTAAAGAACTTATCTGAAGCAACAGAAAGGAGCCGCAACTGGCTGTGGTTGAGACAGAAAGATTCTAGCTGGCTGTGTACAGACCGCCATGCTACGGTTTCGTAGAATTCTTGAAAACTGGAAGAGTCTGTTGGTTCATTTGTATAGGTTGTATAGCATTTACAGTCATTACGTTCCTGTGTATATTGCGTGAATGACGGGTGCTTGGGCAGATATTGTGTTTTGCGGTAGGTGCTATGCCATACGGAACTGTTGCCACTGAAACTGCATATTAATGCACCAGTGGGGCTCGACAGCCTTAGTCAAACGGGTTGGCGCGTATGGTTGGGTTGCGGAGAGATTGTGGTTAGGTCTCAGCAGCAGGAGGGATGTAGAGGTCAGTAAGCTGGGCTGAGTTGAGTGGGGGACGGAGGGGGGTGACTCTGGGACGCCAGAGTCACTGTCGAGCCCTCTTGAGGTGTCGTGGGCTAGTCGACGAAACACTGAGGACGGAAGGTGCCCACTTGAAGACCCTAGAGATGTCCCCTACTCAGCTCAATCCAGACGGTTGTCACGGGGGGACTGCACTGTGGTTGAAGCCGTTGTGTGTGCTGACGCGTAATAACACTAGACAGAAGGAGATTTACATCACCATATGGAAAGAAGCGTAAATGGACGGAGAAGCATAGATTACTGTAAAGCTATGTCTTAGTTGGTGCTTATCTTGGCAAAAGCAGAGTACAAATCAGCATGAAGTTTTAACATCTACTCTCGTGTAATGGAAATCATATATATATTTTTATATATATAGAAAAGTTACAAAATGAAGACAGACTGCACTGCCAGTTCACTTCACTGTTCACACACAGGTCCTCTGTTAGATAGGTAGACATCATACAGAGTTGCAGGTCCCATCTTGGCATGTTTCATTTTTTTGCATTTTTGAAGTTATATTATGAAAAAAAGACATTAAAAGAAATGTTTGTATATCCTTTTTGTTTCAAAAGGACCAGATTCAAAAGGACCAGATGCAGCAAGTCAACTTAAAAGTTTTGAATTTGATCTTCAAGAAAGAATGACATATGTTTGGTTGCATTAAAATTGACCAATATTTCAAACGCTGACTATCTTGAGTTTGGCAACGGCAGCTGTCCCGTGCGTGGGCGTGGTTACAGCGCAGCCAGCGGACACGCCCCCAGCATATGAGAGCAGTAGTACTGCGAATTTTTTCAAGATTTTGATAGCTTTTTTTATCATTCAAATTTGGCTGGGTGGCTAATACATTTTTCTGTGATATGACAAACTCAGAACACATACTTCATTTGATTTTACAGGGACTTTAAGAATGATAAGAGCGTCTTCTCGCCTCTGCTTTTGAACTGTTGCTGCCGGGCCGTCTATATTTTTTACCCGTTGAATGAAAATGAATAAAACAGATTCAAAGGTCTTTACTCAAAAAAAAAAATTTTTAATTTGATAACTGATGGTTTGGTCATTCTTTTTTTAAAATATTATATTGTATATGTGTATCTATGCATTTTGTGATCTCTGATGCCTTTGTGAATATATGTTACATAATGAAGACAGATTTCACTGCCAGTTCACTTGTCACAAACACACACAGGGAAAGACAGATCCATTAGCAGTATGTTTAATAGGGTAATCCATACTCACAATCCAGTCCAAGCAAGGTTCAAAATCAAAAAAGGCCATCCAAAACATAAAACACCAACAAGACTCAGGAAAAGGCAGTGCACAGAAGTGTGAGGACATAGAACAACGACTCCGTGACAAACACTAAAACAGACAAGGGTATATATACACACAGAACAAACAAGGTGATGGGAAACAGCTGAGTGCAATGAACTGATGAGTGACAGACAGAATGCTGGGAAATGAAGTTCCAAAGTGAATGACACCATGGAGAAGGAGGACCTCTATTGGACACCAGGGAACACAAACTTAACACTGTGACATAACCCCCCCTCTACGGAGCGGCTACCAAACGCTCCAAGAACGACAAAAAACAAACAAAACAAGAGTCCAGGGTCCTGTTTCAGAAAGGAGGTTAAGTGAAAACTCTGAGTATGTTAACCCTGAAATGAGGGAAACTCTGGGTTTTCTGTTTCAGAATGGGAGGTAAGTCAAACCTGAGAAAGCAGGGTAAGTCAAGCCTGTTTCTGAAAGAGAGGTAACTTATACTCAGAGTCAGTTACCATGGTAACTCACTCGTTGAACCTAACCTGGTCGGGAGCAGGTTTACTTCCGTAAACCCAGAGTTTATTTCGGTCTCCTCCCCTTTTTTAAAGAGGAAGCGGTGTTTAAACACCTCATTCATTCTTTCGGTACATTTATTCATTGCTGTTTTTCCCCCAAATTTTTTTAATAAGATGAAGTCTATATAACTTCTTAACTGGCAACTGAAAATACAGTAGATTAGAGTTACATCATGTAGTTCTAAACAAATTCTACATAATTTAACTGTGGCATTCACTGAAAATCACTGGACTGTGTTCATCTGTGCACCAGAAGTTGATGGACCTTCCTCCTGCTGTTCTTCCACACTCTGGGGACGGGGGAGAGATAAGAATATCCGTTTATACTTAGATATAAACTTAGATTCTATAGGCTACTCCACATAAATAATGTGAAGAAATGTGAATGTGTAGATTGTTTGATGTGTAGACACATAATATTAACATTTCCTCTGTAGGCCTCTCTGTGGCAGCAGAAACTGTTTCTTCATCCCCATCGTCCTGTGAAGATGAGCATTTGGTTTAGCACACTTTATAATACTATTTGTCATAATTTCTGGTGTATTGAGTAGGCTACTTCCAACTGCCTGGGTTTCTGTTGGGACAGGAGGCTCCAAAAGACAGATATTACCATCAGAATCTGTTGGGAGCAACAAAAAACCCAACCCAAAGTAAAATATATGGAAATATCAAAAACAAAAACACTCCTGAATCTTCAGGAGTGACTGGCTCTGATGAAGTCCCTCCAGGAATTCCCTCAGCCATTGGCCTTCCAGCTTTCAGGCTCAGGGCCATCTCCATCTCCTCTGCATCTCCATCTCCTCTGCATCTCCATCTCCTCTGCATCTCCTCTGCATCTCCCTCTCCTCTGCATCTCCATCTCCTCTGCATCTCCATCTCCTCGGCATCTTCATCTCCATCTCCTCTGCATCTTCATCTCCTCTGCATCTCCATCTCTCCATCTCCATCTCCTCTGCATCTTCACCTCCTCTGCATCTCCATCTCTCCATCTCCATCTCCTCTGCATCTCCATCTCCTCTGCATCTCCATCTCTCCATCTCCATCTCCTCTGCATCTCCATCTCCTCTGCATCTCCATCTCTCCATCTCCATCTCCTCTGCATCTCCATCTCCTCTGCATCTCCGTCTCCTCTGCATCTCCATCTCCTCTGCATCTCCATCTCCTCTGCATCTTCATCTCCTCTGCATCTCCATCTCTCCATCTCCATCTCCTCTGCATCTCCATCTCCTCTGCATCTCCGTCTCCACTGCATCTCCATCTCTCCATCTCCATCTCCTCTGCATCTCCATCTCCTCGGCATCTTCATCTCCATCTCCATCTCCATCTCCTCTGCATCTCCATCTCCTCTGCATCTCCATCTCTCCATCTCCATCTCCTCTGCATCTCCATCTCCTCTGCATCTCCATCTCTCCATCTCCATCTCCTCTGCATCTCCGTCTCCTCTGCATCTCCATCTCTCCATCTCCATCTCCTCTGCATCTCCATCTCCTCTCCATCTCCATCTCCTCTGCATCTCCATCTCCTCTGCATCTCCATCTCTCCATCTCCTCTGCATCTCCATTTCCTCTGCATCTCCATCTCTCCATCTCCTCTCCATCTCCTCTCCATCTCTCCATCTCCTCTGCATCTCCATCTCCTCTGCATCTCCATCTCCTCTGCATCTCCATCTCTCCATCTCCTCTCCATCTCTCCATCTCCTCTCCATCTCCATCTCCTCTCCATCTCCATCTCCTCTCCATCTCCTCTGCATCTCCATCTCCTCTCCATCTCCATCTCCTCTCCATCTCCATCTCCTCTCCATCTCCTCTCCATCTCCTCTGCATCTCCATCTCCTCTCCATCTCCATCTCCTCTGCATCTCCATCTCCTCTACATCTCCATCTCCTCTGCATCTCCTCTGCATCTCCATCTCTCCATCTCCATCTCCTCTGCATCTCCATCTCCTCTGCATCTCCTCTGCATCTCCATCTCTCCATCTCCATCTCCTCTGCATCTCCATCTCCTCTGCATCTCCATCTCCTCTGCATCTCCATCTCCTCTGCATCTCCATCTCTCCATCTTCATCTCCTCTGCATCTCCATCTCCTCTGAATCTCCATCTCCATCTTTGCGAGCCTCTTCCTTCTTTCTGTTGGCTGAGTAGAAGTCAAATGAGAATGAACATTTAATTGTGTTAATTTGACCTATGTCAAAAATGCTGCTACACTGCAAGACACTGGATGCTATTTAGTTATTGAATATGTCAAATGTTTGTAAAGTCAGGTAGCCTACATCCATGATATGCTCAAGCCTTACCTGACTGAATTATGTTTTTATATTTCATTTTCAGCTGCTGCCAAGTTCTTTTAATGCCTGCAGGATTGCACCTACATGAAAATTAAAATTAGGTTTAATAACATACTGTTCTTCCAGTTTCACCTCTGATATTATAACAGCTGGGCAAGTTACTCTAAAATAGTTATTAATTACTAACTACAAATGAAATCTTCAACAGTGTAATTAGATTAATGTAATAATTACTATCTCTAGAAAGTATTGGTCTACTTATTACTAATTACTTTATAAATCCCATATCAACCTCAACCACTTGAACAATACAAAATGAGACAATAAACTGCACCTTTAATGCTTTCAAATTAACAATATAAAATTTCATGAATTATTCTTGAATTGACCAAAGTGTGTAGAGAGACAAGGTTACATTAAAAATATACCTTTAAAAAATGTTATGTTAAATCCACTATTGTTTTATACAGAATTTTTTTCTATAGTCTATGCAGTATTTAATGCAATGACATCATATTTTACTTTATATTACAGAAGAATTAAGAGTAATCCCTTTAATTAAATTACAGTATTTAGATTACTTGGTAATTACACCCAACACTGTATAACAGTAATTAAAATGTAAACTTACGCATTGACTCGAGCAACTATTTTCTCCCAAACTAACTCTCTCGATCGCCGCTGCTGCCCTGTTGCTTAAAAAAAAAGTTTGCGTAATGCTGGTGAGAAATATGCAGACCTCTTTTTGTGTGGCGCTGTTACCATGGTGACTCATAATATCTGCGCTCCATTGATAATGGCTTTTTATAGTTGTGGTGCACGCACTTAACTCAGAGTCAGTCAACTTAGAGTTGATTGAACTTACTCATTTCAGCTGTTCTGAAACCGAAAACTCAGAGTTTCCCATCTCAGGGTAAGTCAACTCAGAGTTCAAGTTTTAACTCAGAGTTAGTTCAACCTCCTTATTGAAACAGGCCCCTGGGGTGTATAGTTTAGGAGTAAGTAAGCGGATAACCTCTGCTTTAGGTTCCAAAAACGGAGGTGACTTTCGGGTTATGTAAGTAACCATAGCAACTGACTCTCTGAGGATAACCTGCTCCGGGGCAGGTTATGTTGCAGGGTTAGTTTGTTTCAGAGAGGTTTCCGAGCATGGCGTGCCCTTTTGATGAGGATCCTGTGGACGTAGAGGCACAGATTATACGAGGGTTTTTCCGCCGTGAGAGGGTGATAAGACCACGTATCGATGTATTTTCTTATCCTAACGAATATTTGCAGGAGCGCTATCGTTTTTCTAGGGAGTCGTTAATTTATTTAACAAACCTACTAAAACCACACATCTCAAACGTGACAAACCGCGGGTCAGCGCTTAGCGCCGAACAAATTCTTTGTATTGCTCTGCGCTTTTTCGCTACGGGGAGTTTTCTCTACAATGTGGGCGATGCAGAGCATGTGGGAAAGGCAACCGTGTGTAGAGCCGTTCATACAGTATGCATGGCACTGAAACGGTTTCTACACACTTTTGTACAGTTCCCTGGCCATAAACCTGTGCGCTTTATTAAAGAAGAATTCTACAGGGTTGCAGGTTTGCTCTCAGAAATTCTGTCATCTACTTCAATTAAATTACATTTCTTAATAGGTTTATTTTGACTGCACACACATAAAGGCTACACAGACTTCTTAAATTTGTAATTAATCTTAATTTCAGGGTTCCCAAACGTGATTGGGTGCATTGATGGCACCCACATTCCTATTAAAGCTCCATCTATCAATGAGGGAGACTGTGTTAATAGGAAGTCTGTGCATAACATCAACGTACAGGTAGCTATATTTTGGCTCCTTAATATTGGTGTTACAAATAGGCCTAATAAACTTATTGTTCTCCACAGGTAATATGTGATGCAACCCACCTCATCACTAATGTTGAGGCAAAATGGCCTGGGTCTGTACATGACGCCCGAATATTTAGAGAGTCATATCTCTGTGCAACAAATTTCAACAGGGTACGTTTTGTTAGACAAATGCTTGTAGTCTTTATTACATTTACAAAACACCTCTAACATTACAGGACAGTTCTATGGTTACTTGCTTGGGGACAGAGGATACCCTTGCCTCCCCTATATGACGTCACCCTACCCGGATCCTGAGCCCGGACCACAGACACGCTTCAACCGGTCTCACAGCAGAACACGGGCCAAGGTGGAGATGACCATAAGCATTCTGAAGGCGCGGTTTCAGTGTCTGCGTGGGCTCAGGGTCACTCCAAATAGGGCATGTGACATCACAGTTGCTTGTGTGGTACTTCACAACATTGCCACAATAAGAGGAGAGAGGCATCCCCCCTGTCCTGATGAAGATGACCTAGAACAACACCCAATGAATCTGGCAGACCACAGAGATGGCAGAAGGCTTAGAGAAATGATTTGTCAAAATCACTTTATTTAATGTGTTCTATTTCTTTATATCCTGAAATAAAAGAGACATGACAGATTTGTATTTATTGCTTTATACACACACAAAAAGAAATAACAGATTCATGTTCACAAATGATTCTCACCTTAAGGCGATGCTCCAGTAGTTCTATTTCAAGTTTGTCCTTTTTAATGGCCAGCCTTTTCTCCTCTATCTGAAGCTGTATAAGGTCCATGTCCATGTCAGTTTTTTTTTTAATTTGCCTTAATAGATGGACCTTATACAGCTCCTTTGCAGACAACTAGGAAGGCAAAGTAAATAAGATGGTTAAAGAAGAAAATCTGCCACATAGTAACATTATGTAAATAAGGACAACCAGGGACAAGTTCTTACACTGCTAAGATTATGTGTAGAGGTAGATGGACCATCATCTGCATGTACATCCCCAGCTAGATTCTGTCACAGGACAAATTACACATTTTCACTCCATCTAAAAAGCTATGCATTGTCCAGTATATGCATCATACCTCTGTGGGTCTCCTAGCACTTTCTAATTCTGTCACAGCAGATGTGGTCTCTTCATCATCATCATCCTAGAGTGGAAATATGCAAGGTTACTTTGTCTGGCAGACAAAGTGAAAGATCTAAAAGCAACTGGTTCTTAAAATGCATCACTAACAATTGTGACAGACTGTGTGGTTTCAGGAGGATCCAATAATACAATGCGTCCGTCAGCAACTGCAAGAAAAAATAAAGATACTCAATGTATAAATTACTAAAGTATGACAGACACTGAATAAAGGCATTAGGAACATGCAAGAATAAAAAAACAGATTACTGTATACAGCATATGCTGTAAAATAGAAAATGTATGCATAATGCACAAATGAAACAATGACTGCATTTGGGAAGCATTTAGCCTTCTTCCTAATCACAAGAGTTAATGATCGTTTTTTCCAAACGTATGACTAAATAATCATAAGTACTAATATGGTATACCTACATTGTACCAAGTCACTTGAGTTGTTGTGGGAGGTAGCTTAGTCTGACGAAGTGCCCTCTGGAATACCATCGACCACAGGGCGACCTTTATTAAGGGAAAGAGCCAACTCCTCAGATGGGGTGAGAGGAGGTGGAGGTGGACCCCCGCCAGTTAGACGGGCCTCAGCCTTCTTTCTATTAGCTATATAGGAAGAATACTGTAAAAGTAACTTAAGACATTGATCTTACAACAGTTAAAATAAAATATTACCTTTTTGGAGAATGTTTTTGTGTTTCATTTTGACTTGGGAAAGAGTTCTTTTGGCTCCAGAAGGATTACACCTTATAAAACAAGAGGCCTAAATATTTCTTGTCAATATACATTGCACTGTATTCTTAAGAAACTGATGTAGAGAAAAGTAAATGCTTGTCGAGTCATGCCACATTCTCAAAAAGACAATTGTTCAACTTTGCAAATTAACAAAAGAAAGGCAAGCATATTTAAAATGTAATAAAAAAAAAAACTTACGCATTTACTCTGTCAGTTATTTTTTGCCAAGCCAATTGTCTTTCCCTCGCATATGCAGCTGTATTGCTTTTTTCATTATAATGGGCTTGAACTCCTCATAAGCCAACATTCAAACTTCTAACTCTGCTTCAGAGAAGTAGGCGGCACGCAACTTTTCACCCTTAGTTTCCATGGTGACTCCTGAATTCGGCGTTCCATTGAAAATGCCTTTATATGTTCGCCGTTCGCATTAACTCAAGGTTATTAGCAGTAGGTTGATTAAACTAACTCGACACAGGTGTTTTGGAACCGACATACCCCGAGTAAGCAGGTTATGGGTTAATCAACCCAGAGTTCAGGGTTAATCTGATGGTAAATTAACCCAGCTTTCTGGAATACACCCCAGGGGTCTATTCCAGAAAGCAGGTTATGTGACATACCCGGGTGTGTTTAAGAGTAAGTAAGTGGATAACCTCAACTTTCGGTTCCAAAAACAGAGGTAACTTTCAGGGTATGTTAGTAGTCATAGCAACTCACTCTCTGAACTTAACCTGCTACGGAGCAGGTTATGTTCCAGAGTTAGTTTGTTTCAGAGAGGTGACAGAACATGGCGTGCCCTGACCATTTTAGTTACATAGCACTACTTAATCTAACCCTACTTTATACAGTCACAATAATTTTAAATGTTTCTAATTATATAACTTTCAATTTCAGGGTTCCCAAATGTGATTGGGTGCATCGATGGAACCCACATTCCCATTAAAGCTCCTTCAGTCAATGAAGGAGACTATGTTAATAGGAAGTCATCCATAGCATCAATGTGCAGGTGACAATAGATTTTTTGGGTGCTAAATGTTTGGGTGTTTGAACCATTAAATCACCCTCATTACTGGTCCCCACTAATTAGGTAATATTTGGCCAAGAGGAACCCAGTGGACCTGGTAGACCAAAGAGATGGCAGGGTGGTATGAGACATGATTTGCCAAAATCACTTTAATTAAAACCAGTTAACAGTCAAGTGTTGTTCATTGTTTCTTTATTTCCTGTAACAAGAGACATTTGTATTTATTGCTTTAGATTTCATTCAACAATAAATGACAGATTAATGTTCACATATGTTTCCCACCTTAAGCTGGTGCTCCAGCAATACAATTTCAAGTCTGGCCTTTTCTAGGTTAAGCCTTTTCTCCGCCATTTGAAGCTGTATAAGCTCCATCTCCATGTCACTTTTTCTGATTTGCTTTTGAAGGTGGACCTTATACAGTTTTATGGCAGGCAACTAGAAATACTGAAAAGACTTTAATACAAACACAGACCAAATATTTAAATGAGGAAGGAGAACTGCAGAACATTTCTTACACTGCTAAGATTCTGTGTGGAGGTAGATGGACCCTCATCTGTATTAAAATCTCCTGCCATATTCTGTAAAATGACAATTTATTTATTCTCTTATGTAAAAAAGGGGGAATGCATTCTATGCATCATACCTCTATGGGCCTCCCCACATTTTCTGTTTCTGTCACAGCAGAAGTGGTCTCTTCATCATCATCCTACAGTGAAAATAAGGTAGGATGCTTGGTCTAGCAAACAGAAACCTTGAGACAATAATCACTTACAACTGTGACAGAGTGTGGTGTTGCAGGAGGATCCAACAATACAATGTGGCCATCAGCAACTGCAAGATAATTAAACCAATAAGATAATCATGCATATTCAATACTCAATGTATATTCTTAAACAAATACAACTAATAAAGAAGGACATTAGGAACATCTAAGTACTAGTAATAAGATTACAGTATACAGCATATGCAGTCAAAGCAGCATGCATACTGCACAAGTGAATCAATGACTGTAAAATGAATTCAAAATGCCTTTTTAAAATGGTGACAGTGTTGATGATTTTCTTTATTAAAACACTGACAAAAACAGTAGGTAAACATAAGTATTATCAATAAACATAAGCATTAATATGGTACACCTACATTTTACTAAGCTACTTGTCTTGGTAGCTGAGTCTGACGAACTGCCCCCTGGAATACCATCGACCACAGGTCGCCCTTTATTAAGAGACAGTGCCAGCTCCTCAGCTGGGGTGAGGGACGGTGGAGTGGACCCCCACCTGTTTTACTGGCCTCACCCTTCTTTCTATTGGCTACATAGAAAACTAAATTACATTTAATACTAAATGACATGGCGTCAGTAACAAGTTTAGTAAGTTTAGAAAATATTACCTTGCTGGAGAATGTTTTTGTGTTTCATTTTGACTTGGCTTACACTTCTTCTGGCTCCAGAAGGATAACACCTGATAAAACAATATACTAGCCAATTATGCGCATTACTACTGTAATATTAAGAAATGTATGGAGGCCAACAAGTAAATACTTGTCTATTTTTACTACATGCCCCCAAAGAATTTTTGCGTCACAAATTACAAATGGGGTATTTTCCCATATTTTTGTGACTCACAAGGGGAAAATACCCCATTTATAATTTTCTAAACTCACGCATTTACTCTGTCCATTATTATTTGCCAAGCCAACTTTCTTTTGCTGATGCAGCAGTATTGCTTTTTTTGTTTGTTTTTTGTTATAATGGGCTTATAGTCTTCATAAGCAAGCATTAAAACCTCCAACTCAGGTTCATCGAAGTATCCTATGTAGCTCGCTTTTTTTCTCCCTTGGTTTCCATGGTGACTCCTGAAATCGGCGATCCATTGAAAATGTCTTTCTGTACTCGCCGTGCGCGCGCATTAACTCTGGGTTACCAATAGGAGGTTGATTAAACTAACTCAACATAGGTGTTTTGGAACCGACATACCCAGAGTAAGCAAGTTTGGGGTTAACCAACCAAGAGTTCAAGGTTTATCTGACGGTAAGTTAACCTTGCTTTCTGGAATACACCCCAGGAGGGAGGTGGAACGGTGGAGGATCAGGGGGAGGGATGGGGGGCCAGGTCCATGGAAGGGAAAAGAGACAGGGGGTGACGGTTTAGAGGGCGGCCAGGGCGAAGCGGAGACGGTTTAGAGGGCGGCCAGGGCGGAACAGACGGCACCTGCTCCGGAACAGACGGCACAGTTGTAAAAAGTGTAAAGTTGTAAAAAGTTGTAAAAAGTGTGTATATATATACTTATGTGCATAGCTATGGGAATAACTTAGCAGATAATAGGCTGATAAATGAATCAATGAATTAAAATTAAACGTCAGCTCTTCTCTTAAGATTGTACAAAAAGCATGAAAAAATAAATATTTCTCAAAAAGAAATTACTCAAGATCTCATAAATTAGCAAAGTCTAAAATAAACAGTCAAATTTATAGTAGAAACCTTTGAGCAGTTGGTTTAAGAAGCATAGAACACTGCCACACTTCGCAATCATTAGCATACGGTGGATTTTATCCTTTTAGAGTTTATTTGCCCTTTCACACTTGGGATTTTTTTCAGGTTTAGCTTATTTCTGGGGACAAATCTGTCCCTAAAATATGGTTAACCAAAGAAAAAAGTAAATAAATCAATCAATCTTTTGAAAGTTGCTGAAGCTTGTTTACTCATTCTCACTTGTTTAGCTAATAAACTGGGATTTTAACATTAATGCCATAGAAGAACCAGTCCTCCAGACATTTTTACTTCTGCCTTCAAAGACAATTAAATAACAGTCCAATTACATGTGAAATATAGGCTTGTCCGGTTTGGGACAGAGCATGTAGAAATGGTTTCTTGAAAAAGAACAACTGTCAGATATTCACTTATGTGAGATGAATATCTATAAGAAGTGAGATGAATATCTATAAGAAGTGGTGTCAAGCATGAACTTCAAGTGGAATTGTACACTAACTAAGAATGAATGTGTCACAGTTGAGTCACCAAATGAAGAGGAGAGGAATCTATAGCAGTCCTTCTTTTAATAAACTCAAAACAATGAAGATAATCTACACTGCAGCACACATGGTGCAATGTAAAAGTGTTATACACAGGCAAGCAAACAAAGGGAGCTAAATGAAACACAGGTGGACCTAATTAGGACCAAACTGACTAGCATGGTTAACATGTAGCTCCACGTTCCTAGAAAAGCAGCCAACAGTTTGATTGCAAAGGAACATTATCTCAACCCCAGTTCAAGATTGCACACGGATTAAGTGTTGGAGTATTTTTGTGGCTGCAATATTCAGTCTGCTCACGGATTAAGGACAACTTTTCAGCTATACGGTAATTTACCTTTGCTGTTTTTGGTGTGTGTTTTTTCTCTCTCTCCATTCTTGCAAATATTGACTTGAATTTAGTACAACTAAAAAAAAGTAAGTTTAATCAAAAGTATGAATATTGTCTTTTATTTTACCTGCCCTTGTGAAAAAGTAAACTTTAGCATGCTTTTATAGAAATAAAACTTTAAAATCTACATAAGTGCAAGAATGTAGTGTTTTCAGACTTAATTGCATGTGAAGGCCTATCCAATTAAATGAAAATGGATTATAGTTTAAATGCAGTTAGCTGAAAGTCATTTGTTTGACCCAAGCACATCTTTATATGTAATTACTTGTTATGTCTTTGAAATATGGTTACTGAATTTACTGGGCATTTATGGTCAACTAAAATATACTATAATATAATTTCTGTGTAACTTTATATTTAATATTGAATAACATATGGCAGCTCAAATTATAATGTACTATGTTAGTCAACACATCAAAATGAGTCTACTTTTTTAAAACACAACAAAAAGATTATTAAAACAATGTACTTTGCTTTTAAAAAGGGAACTTTAAAGTAAAACTTTTAGCTTGACATTATTGCAGTCACGCCTGCCAGCCAGAGAGCTACGAAAGCCACAAGAGGGCTCTAGTCCTTTTCCATTTCCAGAAACCTTTGCCTGGATTCATTATAGTGTGATTACATCCACCTGTGTGTCATTGGCTTGTTAATGTATAAGCCCCCTGGTGGCCATCATATGCACTAATGTATGGTATGTACACTTAAGTGGTTTGTTATAAATTCATCAGTGTTAAATTCTGCAAGTAGACCTACAGTTTTAATATACTTTCAAGATTTTAAGTGCAAGTACATGTTCAATACAAATAAGCACGGTTTTTCACAAGGGTACATGACAATTCAAAAATATACAATTGCTTTTATATGATTTTCCCATGCAAACTAATCTTGTTGTGCTATTTTACTTAACACAACTTCAGCTCTCAAAACTCCCTTGAACAAAGGTTTCAAATTTATTCTATCTAAAATACTACGTTCTTAAACGGCATGATTTCACTGAATCCAGTCTTCATTGTAGGCTTTAAAGATCAACATGGAGAAAATCATTCTACAAATCCCTCTAATATTGCTGGTGCTGCATATACAAGGAGGAGAGTTCTCTAAAAATCCAGTTTGTTCGATTGCCGTTGCTCCACAGCCGGAAGTCGTGGAGTTCGACAACACAATTTATGCCACTTGTGAAATAACTCCCAGCCCCAATTTACCACCTTACCAGCCGAAAATCTATGGGCAAATCCTCTTCAAGCAGCTCTTCCCCAATGGAATTTTAGAAGTGAAAATCAACCTCCGTGGTTTGCCTGCCATCGATCATCAAAAGCGTGCCATTGACATCCATCGGTATGGAGACCTCAGTCAAGGCAGCAACACTGTTGGTCCTCATTACAATCCCAATGGTGTTGACCACCCTCATCATCCTGGAGACCTGGGCAACTTTGCTTCTGAGCAAGGAGTTATAAGGCAGTTCCTAAGTCTCCCAGAGGCCAAGCTCTTCGGGGCTCATTCCATTCTGGGACGTTCGGTGGTGGTTCATGAGGAGGATGATCTGGGAATGGGGTCAGATGAGCAGAGTGAACTGAATGGGAATTCTGGACAGATAATTGCCCTAGGCGTGATTGGTATTACTAGTCCAAGTCTGTGGCAGAATACTGAACTGCCCCCCAAGAAAAGCTGTGGAGGACGGCACTGAGTTGGATCTGGTGGAAAAGCAGATTCAAATAGGATAATCATGATTTTCCTTTTGTAATCTTTGTCTGTGTTCTACATTAAAGTGATCCTTAATACCCTGAAAGTATATCCCTAGAGTTATTGCCATAACAAACTTTCAATGGTTTTAAAAGGTCCTGGCATCCAACAATTCATGTTTTTGTTTTGGTCTTTTCAGAGACTTTTTGGCCATAGCTTCCAGTATTAAATAGCTCCACTCTTAAAAATATATGTAGGGTGAATGTAGGTAAAGTGGACTATCTGGTAAAGTGGGCAGTTTAAGTACTGTGCTCAATGGGTTTTCACTTTTAGAGCATGACAATGGTCTTTAAATTGACACGATTTCTCTAAATGATAAAATGGCTTTGGTTGATGCAATATGACACTGGTGGGCAACTCTAATGGTTAAAGGTAGAAAACCCTCTGACACAAGATTTTATTTTCTAAGTTATAAGGTTTCTTACTAAATGTAAACCAATGTGGGACTCTTCCTGGTTTGTTGCTTAAATATTGCTGATCCACTTTGGCTGAATGTGTTAGATAAAGTGAACCCAAAGTTTTGGGTAAAGTGGGTGACCTTAAACCTTCAGCAATTATACTCTAAATTGACATTCACTGGTTATTTTATAGTTGACATGTATCATATACTTTTTAGAGAACAGAAATGATTTTGCCGTTAGGAAATTCAAGTCAGATGGAAGAAAGGAAAAACAGAAATTAAGACTAGGAATTAAGTTCAATCTGTGGAGTGAAGAAATGAGGACAGGTGCAAAATGTAGATGCAAAATAACTCTTTAAAATGTGGAAACAATTTTGAGTTCAAATTGTTTAGAGAAAACCGACATAAGTTTTACAAGGTTACTATTTTAAATGTTCCTTCTATTGAAGATGTTGCACTTGCTGTAGTCCCATATATTTTTTTCTAATGTTGTATAGTTAATTTTCATCCAGATTTCTGAATATTCTGATATCCGGATTTCATTAAATTTTAATGTCAACATAACATGTTCTATCAGTTGTTTTGAATTGTACACATGCATTGAGTGAACAGATGAATTTTATTCATCATAGTCTAGGCCACATGCTTTCGGGTGTCTTAAAAATATTAAATGTTTGGTTGATAATTTGTGTTAACAAATCATTTTGGATAAATCAGGGATGGGTCACATTACCAGACCAGCTGGCCCATTTTACCTAAAACGAAATTTGTCTTGAGTGCATGATCTCAAAATGAACTTTGAAAATAATGCATATCAACTGTTAACATTTAATTATTAGTTTATTCGCTTTGGTACTATTTTCACAAGTCTTAGAGCTAAAATCACAACAGATCATAAAAAATTTACTTTTTTTCAAGCCTTTCATGTTTTCAATTGTGTTTGTAAGATAATCAAAATCAGAAAGTATACTTTTCACCACACAAAATAACGGTTTCATCTATATAAATGTTTCATTCACAGTAGCTGCCTTTCATAATGCTATTACTCTCAAACTTTTCATTTGCATCTCTTTTCATTCAGTTTAATACATTTGTCTATTATTTAATCCAACTGATCTTAATGGTTAATCGATCATTTGGTACATCTATAGATTTTTATATACAGATTCTGATGTAGTTTCTACATTGTTTGCAGTTTCTGATACAGATACCAAATGTAATGAATTCTTTTTACATAAATGATTTTTCTTAGATTATAACCACTTTGTTGTGTGTGTGTCCTGGTAAACTATACATTATGGGGACAAAATGTCTCTACAAAGATGGCAATATCCAAAATCCTTGTCCTTGTGGGGACATATACTGTAGGCCCATAAGGAAAACGCCTTATAAATTATACACCAGTAAGTGGTTTGTTAAACTAAATCTTGATAGAAATAATACTTGCATCCTGGATCTTTGGTGCTGAGCAAGAATGCGTGTGTGTGTGATGATCCTCGCTGGGTCCGTGAGTTTGAAGCGTTCTTTCAGTTCTTCCGGAAAGCGCATCGTTCGCGGGAAGTTTAAAAGGTTTACTGGAAAGCAAAGTTGCTGGAAATTCAGGCTGATTCACCCGGTCACATAAGCCCCTTTCACACAAAGATTCTGGAAAATACACTTATAATTTTTCCCGGGATCATTTGATTTTTGTTCATCCACACTACCAGGGATTTTCTGGGGTCAGTGTGTGTTCACACACATCCTGTAAAGATACCGTTAATACATGTGACATGGCATTCATTCTGCCTTTTTCACACAGGGTCTATTCCGGGACTGATCCCAGCAATGTTGCTAGGGGAAATTAGGAATAATTTTGTACAGTATTGTATACATGGATAATGTAACAAACTGCAGTTAACAGTAGATAGTGTAATTCTTGTTTTTATTCATTTTTTAAAATACATTTTAACAAAAGAAAACGTTACAAAATAAATTTGTATGGGTAAATCCCAGCGTTTTCTCTAGTTTATTTGAGAAGTTCCACAGATTCTTGGACATTGGTAACTGTATTTTTTTGAGCTCTCAGGCTGGTTCACCTAAAATACCTTTCAAGCCGTCCTGCATTGAGATGTAAATGACTGTGGGGGGATGAGCTCAATCCACACACACATGAAGTGACCTATGTTAGAATTTCAAGGATAGTAATGAGTTATGGTCAAATCATTCAATAATTTATACCACAGTCTTGAATATCTTTTATTTTTAGAGTCTATTTGACGTATCAGGGTTTTTAGTTTTGTCGTAACATTTACAATGAGTAAAGGGAGGGCGCCAAGATCGATCCTTGTGGAGGTGAGCGACAGAAGAGGAGAAATTACCTATCCTGACCAAAAACTTTCTTGCCCATAAATAAGATTGAAACCAGTTAACAGTTAAAAAGATAATTTAATTAATTTTCAAACTAAAGTAACACACTACACATATCAGTCAAAACTCAGTGTAAAATGTAAAATATTGTTAAATACAACTACAACATTGTTCACAAACAAACCCTATAAACTCTAAAAGGGCTGTATTATGCAAGCCAAGCCAGTAGTTGATGTCACTTTATCAACAAAAAAACCCCCCCGCAAACACGTAATACTCATGAACGTGTGAAAATATGATCATAAGTACGCATGTGAACATGTTATATGCTTGTGCTTGACCAGCCTGATCTCATCAAAATGCATCTCTATAGCACGCATTGTTTATCGTACAATTTTTACACGAAAATTCGTATTTTACGTGCATATGATACGCACTTTATTGCGTATAATACACACACACCAGACCACTAATCCTAACCAAACGTATAATACATGCGTACCCCACACCACTACTAAACCTATTCTAAACCTACCCATGCGTATCATATGCATGTAAAAACTCCTTTTCACATATAACTTGCACGATGAACACAATACGTGCTATAGAGACGTGGAATGACGTACCATTTTCACAAATTCACATTTATGTTGTTTACATGCAGATAGTAAAGGCATCGTTTTCAAAACCTTGCACTTTTAAACTCGTTTTTAAAGGCTTTTTAAAGGCCAAAATGGCATTTTCGTGTAAATAAACGGCCAAAACGCATGAAAAGTTTTTCAGTTGAAAATGATGTCGTGTAAACAGACCCTAAAGCGTGTACTATTTATCCCACTTTAGTTTTGTTAATTGTTCATTTGAGTAGGCCTTTTTATCATATATACACTTTTTTCTGGTTTACTGTGTTCACAGAAGCACTGCGGGTGCTTGATGTAGCGGTGTGTGAATCCGCATGTTCTGTTGTTTATCCTGCTATTTGCACATGTAAATCTACATTTTTGAGGTATTTGAATGTGTCACAGACACTTCATTCCATTTAATTATAATCTAACATTCAAATCATGTAAGTTAACTGATGATTACTGGTTAACAAGCATCAGCTGTGAGTCAGAAAAACATGTTAAATGAACATCCCTACTTCATATATTTCAACTGAACCAACTAAAAATGTTCAGTGCAGCAAATCAACATAACATTTTGAGATTGACCTCCAAAATCTTTACAGTGTGTTTGTGATGGCAAGAAATGTACAAAGCAGCCACACTGGTATCGTTCTTTACCATCCAACTGGGGACCGAGTTCATTTTGATTAATAAAATAATTATTCTGCATTAAATCATAGAAATCGTTACCTTAAAGAGCTATTTTTTGTCATAATCCCTAAAGGGACTGCATAACAAAGCATAGAAATTATCTTTGAAGAGAGAGCGTTAATTAAGACAAATAATATTAAGAATGATAAGAGGCGTCTTCTTGCCTCTGCTTTTGAACTGTTGCCGCCGTGCTGTCTGTATTTTTTACCCGTTATATGTAAAAAAAGATTCAAAAGTCTTTCCTAAAAAAAAATGTTTTTTAAATTTTTGTTAACTGATGGTTTGGTCATTCTCTTTTTAATATTATATTGTATATGTTTATCTATGCATATTGTGATCTCTGATGCCTGTGTGAACATATATATATATATATATAAGGCTTGTGCACAATTCAGAATTGAATTGAGAATGACTCCTAAATTCAAATTCAATTCTTGAATTTGAATTGAATTTGAATTGATGTCAAAAACAGGATCTACAATTACAATTCAAATTTGAATTAAAGGAAGCAGAATTGCAATTCAAAACAAATTCTAAGAAATTCATATAGATATTTTAAGTGAAGTGTTTAACAATGAAGCTTTACAGTATATGTCACATATGATTGCATTACATATTCTATAAATTATATTAGTTTGAACTACTTGTACAGATTACATTAACAGGAAATATTTTCCCCCAGCAATGAATGTTAAAAGCTCTAGTCACAGAACAAATAATTAAGTTTGATTTATTGTAATTGTAATTTTGTGGAACATGATAGAACATGACTCAGAACATGATAAAACATGACTCCCAAAATTACTTTAGTAAATCTTTAGAAGGAAAAAAAAAAACAATTTTAGGTGGACATTTGTTATATAGGGTTAGGCTATATATATATATATATTAGAACAAAATGTATGCAGGGTTGAGGAGCGAGTTAACCGTAATGAAATTATGTTATTGAATGACAAAATGAATGTAATTGTATTTAGTTGTAGCCTATTACTGAGGTTAAATGTGTAATTTAATTAGTTACTAATCAAATTAAAAGGAAATTGATTCACATTGATATAGTAATCCAAATAAAATAATCCAAACCACATTCATAAAGGGTAACTTATAACAGTAAGCAATTACATTTCCAAAGTAACCTTCCTAACGCTGAATGTATGTGAGATTCAACATATTCTTTCTGTTGTGTGACTAGGGTGACCACCCGTCACGCTTTGTGTTGTACCGCACAGCATTTTCACCCCTTGTCCCCCACGTCGCATATTGAGAAAATATCCCGCATTTTTATCAGTCTGTTTGTTTTTAATTATCATATTAAGAAAATGTGCATGCGTTCTTTTGCCTTTTTAAGAAAACATTTTATTTATTCTTTTTGCGCCGTAGTTTTTCACCTATATTTAACAGCGCTTCGTCAGAAGTACAAATACAACAGCCATTTTTAAAATCATATCCAATGGTTGAAAAGAAAGGAGTAAACACGGTCACTAGTAGGTTGTCAATCAAAATGTTGAGCAGGGATTCGTTCCATGTGTTACCTGTCCGAAAACAAATTGATAATTGGGTAAATTAAAATTTTAATTTAACAGAATTTATCAACTTATTGCCTGCTGTAGTTGTTTTAATTCACATCCTTTCTAAAAATATGAAAGTGTTTGGTGTAATATATTCTTAATATATAAGGCTGTCAATAAACTAATTTCATGTTGTTTTATATTTTATTTGTTCATTATTTATTTTGTTGGATTTTAGTTGGACTTTGTCAGAACTGTTTCAGAAATAGTGATCTGCATGATGGCTGCTGCCTTGCTCAGTGATGTTGAATTAAAATGGCAAGTAAAATAAAGACATGTTATGTTACAAATGTTTTTATTAAGTTAAATGGACATTATATAACAGTTTCAGGTTATGTTTTAGTGTTGGTAACATGTCCCACATTTGGTTTGTTTGATGGTGGTCACCCTATGTGCGACTGTGTAGAATCCACTTCTTTAAATCCACTTCTTGTCATTAAAATTAAAATTCAACTTCCTGTGGGGCGGAGTCAATTCAATTCAAATTCCAATTCATGAATTGAATGGAGGCCAATTCTGAAATTCTGAATTTTGCACAAGCCTGATATATATATATATATATATATATATATATATATATGAAGTTACATAATGAAGACGGACTTCACTGCCAGTTCACTTCACTGTTCACACACACACACACACACACACACACACACACACAGTTCCATTGCAGGCTATAAGTCCCCACTTGGTTGGATAGAAATCGTTCAAAGGTCCCCTCTTTGCCAGTGTTTGAGCGACAGTGCTCTGTTAGTAATATAGACATGTATGTGTGTGTGTGCAATGGCACATAACAATGGCAAGTAAATTGTTAGGGACTCCATAACAAAGCATCTATGAAGAGAGAGTGTTAAATAAGAAAAATAATATTAAGAATGATAGGAGGCGTCTTCTCGCCTCTGCTTTTGAACTGTTGCCGTCGGGCCGTCTGTATTTATTTAATTGATCTTTCTTTGAGCAATACATTTTTTTGATAACAGATGGGGTTGGTCATTTTTTTTTAATTGTATATGTTTATCTATGCATGTTGTGATTTCTGATGACTGTGTGAACATATATGTTGAGGTTTTGTGGCACACTCTACAACCCGGTTCCTCAGAGACGTCGGATTCAGTGGCCAAGAGTTGCGTCGCACAGTAAAGAACTTATCTGAAGCAGCAGAAAGGAGCAGCGACTGGCTGTGGTTGAGACGGAAAGATTCTAGCTGGCTGTGTACAGACCGCCATGCTACGGTTTCGTAGAATTCTTGAAAACTTGAAGAGTCTGTTGGTTCATTTGTAAAGGTTGTATAGCATTTACAGTCATTACGTTCCTATGTATATTGCGTGAATGACGGGTGCTTGGGCAGATATTGTGTTTTGCGGGAGGTGGTATGCCATACGGAACCGTTGCCACTGAAACTGCATATTAACGCACCAGTGGGGCTCGACAGCCTTAGTCAAACGGGTTGGCGCGTATGGTTGGGTTGCGGAGAGCTTGTGGTTAGGTCTCAGCAGCAGGAGGGATGTAGAGGTCAGTAAGCTGGACTGAGTTGAGTGGGGGACGGAGGGGGGTGACTCTGGGACGCCAGAGTCACTGTCGAGCCCTCTTGAGGTGTCGGGTGCTAGTTGACGAAACACTGAGGACGGAAGGTGCCCACTTGAAGACCCTAGAGATGTCCCCTACTCAGCTCAATCCAGACGGTTGTCATGGGGGGACTGCACTGTGGTTGAAGCCGTTGTGTGTGCTGACGCGTGTTAACACTAGACAGAAGGAGATTTACATCACCATATGAAAAGAAGCGTAAATGGACGGAGAAGCATAGATTACTGTAAAGCTATGTCTTAGTTGGTGCTTATCTTGGCAAAAGCGGAGTACAAATCAGCATGAAGTTTTAACATCTACTCTCGTGTAATGGAAATCATATATATATATATATTTATATATATATATATATATATATAGAAAAGTTACAAAATGAAGACAGACTGCACTGCCAGTTCACTTCACTGTTCACACACAGGTCCTCTGTTAGATAGGTAGACATCATACAGAGTTGCAGGTCCCATCTTGGCAGGTTTCATTTTTTTGCATATTTGAAGTTATATTATGAAAAAAAGACCTTAAAAGAAATGTTTGTATATCATTTTTGTTTCAAAAGGACCAGATGCAGCAAGTCAACTTAAAAGTTTTGAATTTGATCTTCAAGAAAGAATGACATATGTTTGGTTGCATTAAAATTGAGCAATATTTCAAACGCTGACTATCTTGAGTTTGGCAACGGCAGCTGTCCCGTGCGTGGGCGTGGTTACAGCGCAGCCAGCGGACACGCCCCCAGCATATGAGAGCAGTAGTACTGTGAATTTTTTCAAGATTTTGATAGCTTTTTTAACATTCAAATCTGGGTGGGTGGCTAATACATTTTTCTGTGATATGACAAACTCAGAACACATACTTCATTTTGATTTTACAGGGACTTTAAGAATGATAAGAGCGTCTTCTCGCCTCTGCATTTGAACTGTTGCTGCCGGGCCGTCTGTATTTTTTACCCGTTGAATGAAAATGAATAAAACAGATTCAAAGGTCTTTACTCAAAAAAAAAAAAAATTAATTTGATAACTGATGGTTTGGTCATTCTTTTTTTTAAATATTATATTGTATATGTGTATCTATGCATATTGTGATCTCTGATGCCTTTGTGAACATATGTTACATAACGAAGACAGATTTCCCTGCCAGTTCACTTGTCACAAACACACACAGGGAAAGACAGATCCATTAGCAGTATGTTTAATAGGGTAATCCATACTCACAATCCAGTCCAAGCAAGGTTCAAAATCAAAAAAGGCCATCCAAAACATAAAACACCAACAAGACTCAGGAAAAGGCAGGGCACAGAAGTGTGAAGACATAGAACAACGACTCCGTGACAAACACTTCTTCTTCTTCTTTTCAATTTTACGGCGGTTGGCATCCAGCTTTTTGGTGCATTACCGCCCCCTCTACTCCGGAGTGTGGATCAGATACAATAATTACAAAACATCATTGTCCATTCTCTTTCCTACTCTTACATAACCTTAATTCTCTTCATATAAACACTCACATACACAACAAACTTTATTTATCAATTAAATCCTATTGAAAACTCCCGCCTCCCTTAAAAAAGACATCAATATTCTATTCTGCGTCCCATTTACTGCTCTTAATAACCCTTTTAATGTAATCTCTTGCACCCCAATCTGCCTCGACTTATTCTTCATCACCTGCCTCTGCATTTCATATCTCCTACACCTCATAATTATGTGCTCCACTGTCTCATCTTCTTGACATCCCTCACACAACCCTGTCGGGTGCTTCCCTATCATCTTTAGTGTTTTATTCAGCGAACAGTGTCCCAACCTTAACCTCGTCATCACAGCCTCTTCTCTCCTATTCCCACTTCCCACCCTATCCTCTTTAACATTTCTCTGAATTTGGTATAAGTGCCTCCCTTTCTTCTCTCTATCCCACCTCTCTTGCCACCTTTTATTTATTTTCTCCCAAATTATGCTTTTAACCTCTGCTTTACTAATATTAACCTGCATTTCTACATTCCCTTTTGTTAGCGCCCTTTTAGCCAGCCTATCTGCTATCTCATTACCTGTAATACCAACATGTGCTGGAACCCACATAAATTTAACCTGACATCCCATATGACTTAATCTTGTATTTAATTGAAGTACTTCATACAGGATATCTTGCCGAGCTTTTGAATGGAATGACCTTAAACTTGCCAAGACTGATAAAGAATCAGAGCATATTAAAACCTTTCCCTGTCTTACCTTTTCCACCCATTGCAAAGCACTTAAAATTGCCAACATCTCTACAGAATATACCCCTAAATTATTAGATGTTTTTATACTCATTTCTACTTCTTTCCCTGGAATTGCCACCCCAAACCCTGTTTCTATGACAAACACTAAAACAGACAAGGGTATATATACACACAGAACAAACAAGGTGATGGGAAACAGCTGAGTGCAATGAACTGATGAGTGACAGACAGAATGCTGGGAAATGAAGTTCCAAAGTGAATGACAACGTGGAGAAGGAGGACCTCTAGTGGACACCAGGGAACACAAACTTAACACTGTGACATAACCCCCCCTCTACGGAGCGGCTACCAAAAGCTCCAAGAACGACAAAAAACAAACAAAATAAGAGTCCAGGGGCCTGTTTCAGAAAGGAGGTTAAGTGAGAACTCTGAGTATGTTAATAATGTGAAGAAATGTGAATGTGTAGATTGTTTGATGTGTAGACACATAATATTAACATTTCCTCTGTAGGCCTCTCTGTGGCAGCAGAAACTGTTACTTCATCCCCATCGTCCTGTGAAGATGAGCATTTGGTTGAGCACATTTTATAATACTATTTGTCATAATTTCTGGTGTATTGAGTATAATTTCTGGTGTATTCTGGTGTACAACTGCCTGGGTTTCTGTTGGGACAGGAGGCTCCAAAAGACAGATATTACCATCAGAATCTATTGGGAGCAACAAAAAACCCAACCCAAAGTAAAATATATGGAAAATATCAAAAACAGCCTATATAAAAAATAACACATATGTAGACCTCTTACATTTTATGAAACCACTTGAATCTTTGGGAGTGACTGGCTCTGATGAAGTCCCTCCAGGAATTCCCTCAGCCATTGGCCTTCCAGCATTCAGGCTCAGGGCCATCTCCATCTCCTCTTCATCTCCATCTGCATCTTCATCTCCTCTGCATCTCCATCTCCTCTGCATCTCCATCTGCATCTTCATCTCCATCTCCTCTGCATCTTCATCTCCTCTGCATCTCCATCTCCTCTGCATCTCCATCTTCATCTTCATCTCCTCTGCATCTCCATCTTCATCTTCATCTCCTCTGCATCTCCATCTCCTCTGCATCTCCATCTTCATCTTCATCTCCTCTGCATCTCCATCTCCTCTGCAACTCCATCTTCATCTTCATCTCCTCTGCATCTCCATCTTCATCTCCTCTGGATCTCCATCTCCTCTGCATCTCCATCTCCTCTGGATCTCCATCTCCTCTGCATCTCCATCTCCTCTGCATCTCCATCTCCTCTGCATCTCCATCTTCATCTTCATCTCCTCTGCATCTCCATCTCCTCTGCAACTCCATCTTCATCTTCATCTCCTCTGCATCTCCATCTTCATCTCCTCTGGATCTCCATCTCCTCTGCATCTCCATCTCCTCTGGATCTCCATCTCCTCTCCATCTCCATCTCCTCTGCATCTCCATCTGCATCTTCATCTCCATCTCCTCTGCATCTCCATCTCCTCTGCATCTCCATCTGCATCTTCATCTCCATCTCCTCAGCATCTCCATCTCCTCTGCATCTCCATCTCCTCTGCATCTCCATCTCCTCTTCATCTCCATCTCCATCTCCTCTGCATCTCCATCTGCATCTTCATCTCCATCTCCTCTGCATCTCCATCTCCTCTGCATCTCCATCTGCATCTTCATCTCCATCTCCTCTGCATCTCCATCTCCTCTGCATCTCCATCTCCTCTTCATCTCCATCTCCATCTCCTCTGCATCTCCATCTGCATCTTCATCTCCATCTCCTCTGCATCTCCATCTCCTCTGCATCTCCCTCTGCATCTCCTCTGCATCTCCATCTCCTCTGCATCTCCATCTCCTCTGGATCTCCATCTCCTCTGCATCTCCATCTTCATCTTCATCTCCTCTGCATCTCCATCTCCTCTGCATCTTCATATCCTCTGCATCTCCATCTCCTCTTCATCTGCATCTCCTCTGCATCTCCATCTTCATCTCCTCTGCATCTTCATCTCCTCTGCATCTCCATCTTTGCGAGTCTCTTCCTTCTTTCTGTTGGCTGAGTAGAAGCCAAATGAGAATGTACATTTAATTGTGTTAATTAGACCTATGTCAAAAATGTTGATGCACTGCAAGACACTGGATGCTATTTAGTTATTTAATATGTCAAATGTTTGTAAAGTCAGGTAGCCTACATCCATGATATGCTCAAGCCTTACCTGATTGAATTATTTTTTTATATTTCATTTTCAGCTGCTGCCATGTTCTTTTAATGTTAAATCCACTATTGTTTTATACAGAATTGTTCTATAGTCTATGCAGTATTTAATGCAATGACATCATATTTTACTTTGTATTACAGAAGAATTAAGAGTAATCCCTTTAATTAAATTACAGTATTTAGATTACTTGGTAATTACACCCAACACTGTATAACAGTAATTAAAATGTAAACGTACGCATTGACTCGAGCAACTATTCTCTCCCAAACTAACTCTCTCGATCGCCGCTGCTGCCCTGTTGCTTAAAAAAAAAAGTTTACGTACTGCTGGTGAAAAATATGCAGACCTCTTTTTGTCTGCTTGGCGCTTTTACCATGGTGACTCATAATATCTGCACTCCATTGATAATGGCTTTTTATAGTTGTGGTGCACGCGGTTAACTCAGAGTCAGTCAAATTAGAGTTGATTGAACTTACTCATTGCAGCTGTTCTGAAACCGAAAACTCAGAGTTTCTCATCTCAGGGTAAGTCAACTCAGAGTTCCAGTTTTAACTCAGAGTTGGTTGAACCTCCTTATTAAAACAGGCCCCAGGGGTGTATAGTTTAGGAGTAAGTAAGCGGATAACCTCTGCTTTCGGTTCCAAAAACGGAGGTAACTTTCGGGTTATGTAAGTAACCATAGCAACTGACTCTCTGAGGATAACCTGCTCCGGGGCAGGTTATGTTGCAGGGTTATTTTGTTTCAGAGAGGTTTCCGAGCATGGCGTGCCCTTTTGATGAGGATCCTGTGGACGTAGAGGCACAGATTATACGAGGGTTTTTCCGCCGTGAGAGGGTGATAAGACCACGTATCGATGTATTTTCTTATCCTAACGAATATTTGCAGGAGCGCTATCGTTTTTCTAGGGAGTCATTAATTTATTTAACAAACCTACTAAAACCACACATCTCAAACGTGACAAACCGCGGGTCAGCGCTTAGCGCCGAACAAATTCTTTGTATTGCTCTGCGCTTTTTCGCTACGGGGAGTTTTCTCTACAATGTGGGCGATGCAGAGCATGTGGGAAAGGCAACCGTGTGTAGAGCCGTTCATACAGTATGCATGGCACTGAAACGGTTTCTACACACTTTTGTACAGTTCCCTGGCCATAAACCTGTGCGCTTTATTAAAGAAGAATTATACAGGGTTGCAGGTTTGCTCTCAGAAATTCTGTCATCTACTTCAATTAAATTACATTTCTTAATAGGTTTATTTTGACTGCACACACATAAAGGCTACACAGACTTCTTAAATTTGTAATTAATCTTAATTTCAGGGTTCCCAAACTTGATTGGGTGCATTGATGGCACCCACATTCCTATTAAAGCTCCATCTATCAATGAGGGAGACTATGTTAATAGGAAGTCTGTGCATAGCATCAACGTACAGGTAGCTATATTTTGGCTCCTTAATATTGGTGTTACAAATAGGCCTAATAAACTTATTGTTCTCCACAGGTAATATGTGATGCAACCCACCTCATCACTAATGTTGAGGCAAAATGGCCTGGGTCTGTACATGACGCCCGAATATTTAGAGAGTCATCTCTGTGCAACAAATTTCAACAGGGTACGTTTTGTTAGACAAATGCTTGTAGTCTTTATTACATTTACAAAACACCTCTAACATCACAGGACAGTTCTAGGGTTACTTGCTGGGGGACAGAGAATACCCTTGCCTCCCCTATATGACGACACCCTACCCGGATCCTGAGCCCGGACCACAGACACGCTTCATCCGGTCTCACAGCAGAACACGGGCCAAGGTGAAGATGACCATAGGCATTCTGAAGGCGCGGTTTCAGTGTCTGCGTGGGCTCAGGGTCACTCCAAATAGGGCATGTGACATCACAGTTGCTTGTGTGGTACTTCACAACATTGCCACAATAAGAGGAGAGAGGCATCCCCCCTGTCCTGATGAAGATGACCTAGAACAACACCCAATGAATCTGGCAGACCACAGAGATGGCAGAAGGCTTAGAGACATGATTTGTCAAAATCACTTTATTTAATGTGTTGTATTTCTTTATATCCTGAAATAAAAGAGACATGACAGATTTGTATTCATTGCTTTATACACACACAAAAAGAAATAACAGATTCATGTTCACAAATGATTCTCACCTTAAGGCGATGCTCCAGTAGTTCTATTTCAAGTTTGTTCTTTTTAATGGCCAGCCTTTTCTCCTCTATCTGAAGCTGTATAAGGTCCATGTCCATGTCAGTTTTTTTTTAATTTGCCTTAATAGATGGACCTTATACAGCTCCTTTGCAGACAACTAGGAAGGTAAAGTAAATAAGATGGTTAAAGAAGAAAATCTGCCACATAGTAACATTATGTAAATAAGGACAACCAGGGACAAGTTCTTACACTGCTAAGATTATGTGTAGAGGTAGATGGACCATCATCTGCATGTACATCCCCAGCTAGATTCTGTCACAGGACAAATTACACATTTTTCACTCCATCTAAAAAGCTATGCATTGTCCAGTATATGCATCATACCTCTGTGGGTCTCCTAGCACTTTCTAATTCTGTCACAGCAGATGTGGTCTCTTCATCATCATCATCCTAGAGTGGAAATATGCAAGGTTACTTTGTCTGGCAGACAAAGTGAAAGATCTAAAAGCAACTGGTTCTTAAAATGCATCACAAACAATTGTGACAGACTGTGTGGTTTCAGGAGGATCCAATAATACAATGCGTCCGTCAGCAACTGCAAGAAAAAATAAAGATACTCAATGTATAAATTACTAAAGTATGACAGACACTGAATAAAGGCATTAGGAACATGCAAGAATAAAAAAACAGATTACTGTATACAGCATATGCTGTAAAATAGAATATGTATGCATAATGCACAAGTGAAACAATGACTGCATTTGGGAAGCATTTAGCCTTCTTCCTAATCGCAAGAGTTAATGATCGTTTTTTCCAAACGTATGACTAAATAATCATAAGTACTAATATGGTATACCTACATTGTACCAAGTCACTTGAGTTGTTGTGGGAGGTAGCTAAGTCTGACGAAGTGCCCTCTGGAATACCATCGACCACAGGGCGACCTTTATTAAGGGAAAGAGCCAACTCCTCAGATGGGGTGAGAGGAGGTGGAGGTGGACCCCCGCCAGTTAGACGGGCCTCAGCCTTCTTTCTATTAGCTATATAGGAAGAATACTGTAAAAGTAACTTAAGACATTGATCTTACAACAGTTAAAATAAAATATTACCTTTTTGGAGAATGTTTTTGTGTTTCATTTTGACTTGGGAAAGAGTTCTTTTGGCTCCAGAAGGATTACACCTTATAAAACAAGAGGCCTAAATATTTCTTGTCAATATACATTGCACTGTATTCTTAAGAAACTGATGTAGGGAAAAGTAAATGCTTGTCGAGTCATGCCACATGCTCAAAAAGACAATTGTTCAACTTTGTAAATTAACAAAAGAAAGGCAAGCATATTTAAAATGTAATAAAAAAAAAAACTTACGCATTTACTCTGTCAGTTATTTTTTGCCAAGCCAATTGTCTTTCCCTCGCATATGCAGCTGTATTGCTTTTTTTCATTATAATGGGCTTGAACTCCTCATAAGCCAACATTAAAACTTCTAACTCTGCTTCAGAGAAGTAGGCGGCACGCAACTTTTCACCCTTAGTTTCCATGGTGACTCCTGAATTCGGCGTTCCATTGAAAATGCCTTTATATGTTCGCCGTTCGAATTAACTCGAGGTTATTAGCAGTAGGTTGATTAAACTAACTCGATACAGGTGTTTTGGAACCGACATTCGGAGCAGCGATCGAGCTGTGCTGACAGTTTGCACTGAGTCTCTCGCTTAGACACGACGTTGCGTGTGAGTGACTCTTTTTAACAAATCAAAACAGCACCGTTCTTTCACAGACAATGGCAAATTAGCTAAGCTAAGCTAGAATTTATACCACTAATTCGACGCGATTGTTTCATATGAGCGCTTCAGCGGTTTAATATGAATACAATGACGTAACGCATAATAAGGCCTTAATCGGTGATTGAGGAACATCGCTCAGATCACATTCAAAAATGCTGAAAATTGAGATTTCTTCGTCCATATCAGGTTAATTAGTTCTGGTACCATTTATGCGCGCGGCTAATCTGAGATTTCTTCGTCAGAGAAGGCTTATGCTCGATTTATATCTGAAATTAGGCTTTCTTCGCTAATATCAGGAGTTTCTTATCGTACGATTTAAATATGCATTATAGCATTTGTGAACTTTCTGCCATTCGTAGGAAGGCATATTCAAGCTATAGTTTTGCTGATTTACTCAGAAACTTGTACGTGCATGTATGAGATGTTAATAAAACTTATGGGACAACATATGATTGATTACTGTCTGCTTGCATACATTGTTTAATACGATACCTGCATTCTCCACCATTATGTAAGGAACTCAGCTTTTTGGAAATATTAATAATCAATAATATCTTGTTATTATTAATTATAAATATTTGGGTCAGTTAATTGGATTAACTTGATGTGGCTGAATTAATATTACAATCAATTAATCAGTTCTTCCAACGAACTCTTTTGATTATTAATTTATTCTAAGAAAAGGGTATCTTCCATGGCCACCGAAGAATAATTATTTCTTCGCCTGTACTTGTACTTTGAGCCAGTAGCAAAAACCGTGATCGTAAAGTGACTTGTATTGCAAGCAAAACAGAACCAAATACATATTATGTACAAGTTTTATTAACTAAATATAGATATTTATATGAATATAAATAAACTAAACAACATACACACATGAATACATAAATAGGTTAGTGATAGGATGAAATTGGAAACCGGAAGAGGGTCTATGAGAAGAACCATCAGAATTTCATTTTCACATTTCATTGAATTGAATACTTGCATTTGTAATGGGAACAATTCTTGAAGTTGTTGAAAATTGAAGTCGTTGATGGTTCCGGCAGTGTCAAGTGGAAGTTGGTTGAGCGTTCTCTTTCTCCAGGACCGCATGGCTGGTTTGGGCAAGGCCTGGGACTCTGTTGAGGCCACGCCGAGCACCCAGGAGAAGTGAGGAAGTCGGAAGGATGGGTGATTGGAGTCGTTGTTGGTTGGAGTCTTTGTTGGTTGGAGTCTTTGTTCCAAAACTCCTGAGATTGTCCTTTGTTCTTTGTGAGAGAGTCTTCTCTCTCCTGCCTGAGCCCACCTCTGGTTGGAATCGAGGCCTGCTGGGCCCTTGGGGCCCCCGTGGAGGGGGAGGGGGCTCCCCAGTCTCACCAGAACAGTGTTGCGGCTGGATGAAAAAACTAAGAGAGGGAGGTCACATGTGGACTGTCTCTAATAAGGCCTGGAGAAGATCCTCCCCTAAGGGTTGAACTCGACCAATCAGAAAGGGGACATGTCTGAGAGGGAAAGTGGCTCTTAGTTGATTTACGGATCTTTGTCCCATAATATGACTATACCTTCATTAATGCTAAAATAGCTATAACACATCCACACTGCATTCTAGAAGAAGGTTATGTACATCAAAGTGTGAGTCATTAAATGAGGATTATTTAGGTAGGAGGCATTATACAGGTGAGGTTACATTGATCGTTAGTTGGTTGTATACCAGGATACATATCCGATCCCTCCGATCCCTTCCTAACAAAACGGATGAACTTCTTCTCCTCACCCACACTAACAAGGATTTTTTAAACTCTGCTGCTTTGTGCTTCACTGAAACCTGGCTGAGTGAAGCCATACCGGACAACGCAATACATCTGCCGGGCTTCCAGCTGTTCCGAGCGGATCGCATCGCGGAGCTAACGGGGAAAACGAGAGGTGGTGGATTGTGTTTCTACATTAACGAAAGTTGGTGTTCAGATGTAACAACACTGAAGAAGATGTGCTCTCCTAATTTAGAGGCACATTTCATAAACTGTAAACCCTTCTACTCGCCTCGGGAATTTTCCTCTTTCATTCTCGTGAATGTTTACACCCCTCCAGACGCGTGCGCGAGCGCGGCGCTACACGGCTGGCTGAACAAATATCTGAAACGGAACAAAGGTACCCAGACTCTCTTTTAATCATTCTTGGGGATTTTAACAAAGCAAAACTTTCCCGTGAACTACCAAAATACAGACAGCACGTTACATGTCCCACCAGAGACAGTAATATACTGGACCACTGTTACACCACAATAAGAAATGCATATCACTCGGTCCCACGGGCAGCTTTGGGGCTCTCTGATCACTGTTTGGTTCATCTCATACCGACCTACAGGCAGAAACTGAAATCAGCTAAACCTGGAATAAGGACTGTGAAAAGATGGACTAATGAAGCAGAGCAGAATCTACAGGCCTGCTTTGATTGCACTGATTGGACTGTTTTTGAAGCTGCTACCAATGATCTGGATGAGCTCACAGATACTGTAACATCATATATAAGTTTCTGTGAGGATACATGCATTCCTACCAGGACTTTCTTATCATTCTCTAATGATAAACCATGGTTTACTGGGAAACTCAAACACCTTCGTCATGCCAAAGAGGATGCTTACAGAAGTGGGGATAAAATCTTGTATAACCAGGCCAGAAACAGATTGACAAAGGAGATCACAGTTGCTAAAAGGAACTACTCTGATAAACTGAAAAACCAGTTTTCATCCAACAACCCATCATCAGTCTGGAATGGCCTGAGGAACATTACCAACTACAAGTCACCATCCCCCCGATCTGTGGACAATTAACACCTGGCTGACGATTTAAATTCATTTTACTGCCGGTTTGAAAAGCCCTCATTCACACCACACACCCGGTCTGATCTGCACTTCACACATTCAGCATCACCTCCTGTTCTCCAATTATCACTCCCCCCTCCTGCCATCCAACCTGAGCTTAAGGTCTGTGTGGAGGACGTGAGCCGAGTCTTCAAAAAACAGAAGACTAGGAAAGCCTCAGGCCCAGACGGCATCTCATCTGCTTGTTTAAAAGCCTGCGCTGACCAACTGGCCCCGGTCTTCACGCAGATCTTCAACAGATCATTGGAGCAGTGTGAAGTTCCCTGCTGCTTCAAACGCTCCACTATCATTCCTGTCCCCAAAAAACCCAAAATCACTGGACTTAATGACTACAGACCTGTCGCTCTCACGTCTGTGGTCATGAAGTCGTTTGAAAGACTGGTGCTGGCCCACCTGAAGGACATCACTGGACCCCTGCTGGATCCCTTTCAGTTTGCTTACAGAGCAAACAGGTCTGTGGATGATGCAGTCAACATGGGACTGCATTATATCCTGCAACATCTCGACAGACCAGGGACTTATGCAAGGATCCTCTTTGTGGACTTCAGTTCGGCCTTCAATACCATCATGCCTGGTCTTCTCACAGCCAAACTGACCCAGCTCTCCATACCATCCTCGATCTGTCAGTGGATCACCAGCTTCCTGACGGACCGGCAGCAGCGAGTGAGACTGGGGAAACATACATCCAAGACACTCACAATCAGCACTGGTGCTCCCCAAGGGTGCGTTCTCTCCCCACTGCTCTTCTCCCTGTACACTAATGACTGCACTTCTAAAGACCCCACTGTCAAGCTCCTGAAATTTGCAGACGACACCACTGTCATCGGTCTCATCCGAAACGGTGACGAGTCTGCTTACAGACTGGAGGTTGAACAGCTGGCTGTCTGGTGCAGTTATAACAACCTTGAGCTGAACACGCTCAAAACAGTGGAGATGATCGTGGACTTCAGGAGGAACAGCTCAGCACTCCTCCCACTCACCATCATGAACAGCACTGTGGAAGCAGTGGAGTCATTCAGGTTCCTGGGCACTATCATCTCTCAGGACCTGAAGTGGGACAATCACATTGACTCCACTGTGAAAAAGGCCCAGCAGAGACTGTACTTCCTTCGCCAGCTGAGGAAGTTCAACCTGCCACAGGATCTGCTGATTCAGTTCTACTCAGCCGTCATTGAGTCTGTCTTGTGCGCTTCCATCACTGTCTGGTTTGGTTCAGCTACCAAATCAGACATCAGGAGACTACAACGGACAGTCCGGACTGCGGAGAGGATTATTGGTGCCCCCCTGCCAAACCTCCAGGACCTGTACTCTTCCAGAGTGAGGAAGAGAGCAGGTAAAATCATCACAGACTCCACTCACCCTGGACACCACCTGTTTGAACTGTTACCGTCAAGACGGCGACTCAGATCACTGGCCACAAGAACATCTCGGCACAGGAACAGTTTCTTCCCACAGGCCATTTCCCTCCTGAACAGTTAACACTCCTCCCAAGGCATATGCCTGTAAGTGCAATACTCCCACTGTTTAGTGCAATATCCCACAACTCAGGTGATACTTATATGTAGATTTATTTATTTATAATATTCAAAACACTGTAAATAGGTTCATAATCTGTAAATCTGAAAATGTCTATTCTGACTAAACCCAACTGTGATAGTTTTATTCTCATATATTTATATTTTTATTTTTTATTCTTATAATTTGTAGTATTATGTTTCATGTTGTATTTGTATATGTCCACTGGAAGCCTCAGTACCAAAACAAATTCCTTGTGTGTGCAAGCACACTTGGCAATAAAGCTCTTTCTGATTCTGATTCTGATATCATAATATATACCTAATAGTACACGAGACAGTAAACCATTTACACTGTTTCTTTCACAGTTTTATGCATGTTCATTTATAGATCAGTTAGTCTATGATTAACGCAGCAAAGTCTGTTTTAAAGAGGGTTTCTGTTTCATAGTCTCTCTCTTGAGTATGTGGCCACATTCCTCGGAGGTCGTAAAATCTCCTTATCATGCCCTGTAACATGACACTGTTTCTTTCACTTGTGTTTGTTCATTTGGGCTGTGTGAGGAGTTTCATAAACCTTTGTATATAATGAATAAATAGTATGTGTCTGATTGGTCCATACCCTACAAGTCATAGCAACTCACTCTCTGAACTTAACCTGCTACGGAGCAGGTTATGTTCCAGAGTTAGTTTGTTTCAGAGAGGTGACAGAACATGGCGTGCCCTGACCATTTTAGTTACATAGCACTACTTAATCTAACCCTACTTTATACAGTCACAATAATTTTAAATGTTTCTAATTATATAACTTTCAATTTCAGGGTTCCCAAATGTGATTGGGTGCATTGATGGAACCCACATTCCCATTAAAGCTCCTTCAGTCAATGAAGGAGACTATGTTAATAGGAAGTCTATCCATAGCATCAATGTGCAGGTGACAATAGATTTTTTGGGTGCTAAATGTTTGGGTGTTTGAACCATTAAATCACCCTCATTACTGGTCCCCACTAATTAGGTAATATTTGGCCAAGAGGAACCCAGTGGACCCGGTAGACCAAAGAGATGGCAGGGTGGTATGAGACATGATTTGCCAAAATCACTTTAATTAAAACCAGTTAACAGTCAAGTGTTGTTCATTGTTTCTTTATTTCCTGTAACAAGAGACATTTGTATTTATTGCTTTAGATTTCATTCAACAATAAATGACAGATTAATGTTCACATATGTTTCCCACCTTAAGCTGGTGCTCCAGCAATTCAATTTCAAGTCTGGCCTTTTCTAGGTTAAGCCTTTTCTCCGCCATTTGAAGCTGTATAAGCTCCATCTCCATGTCACTTTTTCTGATTTGCTTTTGAAGGTGGACCTTATACAGTTTTATGGCAGGCAACTAGAAATACTGAAAAGACTTTAATACAAACACAGACCAAATATTTAAATGAGGAAGGAGAACTGCAGAACATTTCTTACACTGCTAAGATTCTGTGTGGAGGTAGATGGACCCTCATCTGTATTAAAATCTCCTGCCATATTCTGTAAAATGACAATTTATTTATTCTCTTATGTAAAAAAGGGGGAATGCATTCTATGCATCATACCTCTATGGGCCTCCCCACATTTTCTGTTTCTGTCACAGCAGAAGTGGTCTCTTCATTATCATCTTACAGTGAAAATAAGGAAGGATGCTTGGTCTAGCAAACAGAAACCTTGAGACAATAATCACTTACAACTGTGACAGAGTGTGGTGTTGCAGGAGGATCCAACAATACAATGTGGCCATCAGCAACTGCAAGATAATTAAACCAATAAGATAATCATGCATATTCAATACTCAATGTATATTCTTAAACAAATACAACTAATAAAGAAGGACATTAGGAACATCTAAGTACTAGTAATAAGATTACAGTATACAGCATATGCAGTCAAAGCAGCATGCATACTGCACAAGTGAATCAATGACTGTAAATTGAATTCAAAATGCCTTTTTAAAATGGTGACAGTGTTGATGATTTTCTTTATTAAAACACTGACAAAAACAGTAGGTAAACATAAGTATTATCAATAAACATAAGCATTAATATGGTACACCTACATTTTACTAAGCTACTTGTCTTGGTAGCTGAGTCTGACGAACTGCCCCCTGGAATCCCATCGACCACAGGTCGCCCTTTATTAAGAGACAGTGCCAGCTCCTCAGCTGGGGTGAGGGACGGTGGAGTGGACCCCCAACTGTTTTACTGGCCTCAGCCTTCTTTCTATTGGCTACATAGAAAACTAAATTACATTTAATACTAAATGACATGGCGTCAGTAACAAGTTTAGTAAGTTTAGAAAATATTACCTTGCTGGAGAATGTTTTTGTGTTTCATTTTGACTTGGCTTACACTTCTTCTGGCTCCAGAAGGATTACACCTGATAAAACAATATACTAGCCAAGAAATGTATGGAGGCCAACAAGTAAATACTTGTCTATTTTTACTACATGCCCCCAAAGAATTTTTGCGTCACAAACTCACGCATTTACTCAACTCACGCATTTACTCTGTCCTTTATTATTTGCCAAGCCAACTTTCTTTTGCTGATGCAGCAGTATTGCTTTTTTTTTTTTTTTTTTTATAATGGGCTTATAGTCTTCATAAGCAAGCATTAAAACCTCCAACTCAGTTTCACCGAAGTATCCTATGTAGCTCGCTTTTTTTCTCCCTTGGTTTCCATGGTGACTCCTGAAATCGGCGATCCATTGAAAATGTCTTTCTGTACTCGCCGTGCGCGCGCATTAACTCTGGGTTACCAATAGGAGGTTGATTAAACTAACTCAACATAGGTGTTTTGGAACCGACATACCCAGAGTAAGCAAGTTTGGGGTTAACCAACCAAGAGTTCAAGGTTTATCTGACGGTAAGTTAACCTTGCTTTCTGGAATACACCCCAGGAGGGAGGTGGAACGGTGGAGGATCAGGGGGAAGGATGGGGGGCCAGGTCCATGGAAGGGAAAAGAGACAGGGGGAGACGGTTTAGAGGGCGGCCAGGGCGAAGCGGAGACGGTTTAGAGGGCGGCCAGGGCAGAACAGACGGCAACGGCTCCGGAACAGACGGCACAGTTGTAAAAAGTGTAAAGTTGTAAAAAGTTGTAAAAAGTGTGTATATATATACTTATGTGCATCGCTATGGGAATAACTTAGCAGATAATAGGCTGATAAATGAATCAATGAATTAAAATTAAACATCAGCTCTTCTCTTAAGATTGTACAAAAAGCATGAAAAAATAAATATTTCTCAAAAAGAAATTACTCAAGATCTCATAAATTAGCAAAGTCTAAAATAAACAGTCAAATATATAGTAGAAACCTTTGAGCAGTTGGTTTAAGAAGCATAGAACACTGCCACACTTCGCAATCATTAGCATACGGTGGATTTTATCTTTTTAGAGCTTATTTGCCCTTACACACTTGGGATTTTTTTCAGGTTTAGCTTATTTCTGGGGACAAATCTGTCCCTAAAATATGGTTAACCAAAGAAAAAAGTAAATAAATCAATCAATCTTTTGAAAGTTGCTGAAGCTTGTTTACTCATTCTCACTTGTTTAGCTAATAAACTGGGATTTTAATATTAATGCCATAGAAGAACCAGTCCTCCAGACATTTTTACTTCTGCCTTCAAAGACAATTAAATAACAGTCCAATTACATGTGAAATATAGGCTTGTCCGGTTTGGGACAGAGCATGTAGAAATGGTTTCTTGAAAAAGAACAATTGTCAGATATTCACTTATGTGAGATGAATATCTGCTATAAGAAGTGGTGTCAAGCATGAACTTCAAGTGGAATTGTACACTAACTAAGAATGAATGTGTCACAGTTGAGTCACCAAATGAAGAGGAGAGGAATCTATAGCAGTCCTTCTTTTAATAAACTCAAAACAATGAAGATAATCTACACTGCAGCACACATGGTGCAATGTAAAAGTGTTATACACAGGCAAGCAAACAAAGGGAGCTAAATGAAACACAGGTGGACCTAATTAGGACCAAACTGACTAGCATGGTTAACATGTAGCTCCACGTTCCTAGAAAAGCAGCCAACAGTTTGATTGCAAAGGAACATTCTCTCAACCCCAGTTCAAGATTGCACACGGATTAAGTGTTGGAGTATTTTTGTGGCTGCAATATTCAGTCTGCTCACGGATTAAGGACAACTTTTCAGCTATACGGTAATTTACCTTTGCTGTTTTTGGTGTGTGTTTTTCTCTCTCTCCATTCTTGCAAATATTGACTTGAATTTAGTACAACTAAAAAAAAAGTAAGTTTAATCAAAAGTATGAATATTTTGTCTTTTATTTTACCTGCCCTTGTGAAAAAGTAAACTTTAGCATGCTTTTATAGAAATAAAACTTTAAAATCTACATAAGTGCAAGAATGTAGTGTTTTCAGACTTAATTGCATGTGTAGGCCTATCCAATTAAATGAAAATGGATTATAGTTTCAATGCAGTTAGCTGAAAGTCATTTGTTTGACCCAAGCACATCTTTATATGTAATTACTTGTTATGTCTTTGCAATATGGTTACTGAATTTACTGGGCATTTATGGTCAACTAAAATATACTATAATATAATTTCAGTGTAACTTTATATTTAATATTGAATAACAAATGGCAGCTCAAATTATAATGTATTATGTTAGGCAACACATCAAAATGAGTCTACTTCTTTAAAACACAACAAAAAGATTAAAACAATGTACTTTGCTTATACAAATAAGCACAGTTTTTCACAAGGGTACATGACAATTCAAAAATATACAATTGCTTTTATATGATTTTCCCATGCAAACTAATCTTGTTGTGCTATTTTACTTAACACAACTTCAGCTCTCAAAACTCCCTTGAACAAAGGTTTCAACTTTATTCTATCTAAAATACTACGTTCTTAAACGGCATGATTTCACTGAATCCAGTCTTCATTGTAGGCTTTAAAGATCAACATGGAGAAAATCATTCTACAAATCCCTCTGATATTGCTGGTGCTGCATATACAAGGAGGAGAGTTCTCTAAAAATCCAGTTTGTTCGATTGCCGTTGCTCCACAGCCGGAAGTCGTGGAGTTCGACAACACAATTTATGCCACTTGTGAAATAACTCCCAGCCCCAATTTACCACCTTGCCAGCCGAATATCTATGGGCAAATCCTCTTCAAGCAGCTCTTCCCCAATGGAATTTTAGAAGTGAAAATCAACCTCCGTGGTTTGCCTGCCATCGATCATCAAAAGCGTGCCATTGACATCCATCGGTATGGAGACCTCAGTCAAAGCAGCCAACACTGTTGGTCCTCATTACAATCCCAATGGTGTTGACCACCCTCATCATCCTGGAGACCTGGGCAACTTTGCTTCTGAGCAAGGAGTTATAAGGCAGTTCCTAAGTCTCCCAGAGGCCAAGCTCTTCGGGGCTCATTCCATTCTGGGACGTTCGGTGGTGGTTCATGAGAAGGAGGATGATCTGGGAATGGGGTCAGATGAGCAGAGTGAACTGAATGGGAATTCTGGACAGATAATTGCCCTAGGCGTGATTGGTATTACTAGTCCAAGTCTGTGGCAGAAGACTGAACTGCCCCCCAAGAAAAGCTGTGGAGGACGGCACTGAGTTGGATCTGGTGGAAAAGCAGATTCAAATAGGATAATCATGATTTTCCTTGTGTAATCTTTGTCTGTGTTCTACATTAAAGTGATCCTTAATACCCTGAAAGTATATCCCTAGAGTTATTGCCATAACAAACTTTCAATGGTTTTAAAGGTCCTGGCATCCAACAATTTTTGTTTTGGTCTTTTCAGAGACTTTTTGGCCATAGCTTCCAGTAGTAAATAGCTCCACTCTTAAAAATATATGTAGGGTGAATGCAGGTAAAGTGGACTATCTGGTAAAGTGGGCAGTTTAAGTACTGTGCTCAATGGGTTTTCACTTTTAGAGCATGACAATGGTCTTTAAATTGACACGATTTCTCTAAATGATAAAATGGCTTTGGTTGATGCAATATGATACTGGTGGGCAACTCTAATGGTTAAAGGTAGAAAACCCTCTGACACAAGATTTTATTTTCTAAGTTATAAGGTTTCTTACTAAATGTAAACCAATGTGGGACTCTTCCTGGTTTGTTGCTTAAATATTGCTGACCCACTTTGGCTGAATGTGTTAGATAAAGTGAACCCAAAGTTTTGGGTAAAGTGGGTGACCTTAAACCTTCAGCAATTATACTCTAAATTGACATTCACTGGTTATTTTATAGTTGACATGTATCATATACTTTTTAGAGAACAGAAATGATTTTGCCGTTAGGAAATTCAAGTCAGATGGAAGAAAGGAAAAACAACGAAATTAAGACTAGGAATTAAGTTCAATCTGTGGAGTGAAGAAAGGAGGACAGGTGCAAAATAACTCTTTAAAAGGTGGAAACAATTTTGAGTTCAAATTGTTTAGAGAAAACCGACATAAGTTTTACAATGTTACAATTTTAAATGTTCCTTCTATTGAAGATGTCGCACTTGCTGTAGTCCCATATATTTTTTTCTAATGTTGTAAAGTTAATTTTCATCCAGATTTCTGAATATTCTGATATCCGGATTTCATTAAATTTTAATGTCAACATAACATGTTCTATCAGTTGTTTTGAATTGTACACATGCATTGAGTGAACAGATGAATTTTATTCATCATAGTCTAGGCCACATGCTTTCGGGTGTCTTAAAAATATTGAATGTTTGGTTGATAATGTGTTAACAAATCATTTTTGATAAATCAGGGATGGGTCACATTACCAGACCAGCTGGCCCATTTTACCTAAAACGAAATTTGTCTTGAGTGCATGATCTCAAAATGAACTTTGAAAATAATGCATATCAACTGTTAACATTTAATTATTAGTTTATTCGCTTTGGTACTATTTTCACAAGTCTTAGAGCTAAAATCAAAACAGATCAAAAATGTACTTTTTTTCAAGCCTTTCATGTTTTCAATTGTGTTTGTAAGATAATCAAAATCAGAAAGTATACTTTTCACTACACAAAATAACGGTTTCATCTATATAAATGTTTCATTCACAGTAGCTGCCTTTCATAATGCTATTACTCTCAAACTTTTCATTTGCATCTCTTTTCATTCAGTTTAATACATTTGTCTATTATTTAATCCAACTGATCTTAATGGTTAATCGATCATTTGGTACATCTATAGATTTTTATATACAGATTCTGATGTAGTTTCTACTTTGTTTGCAGTTTCTGATACAGATACCAAATGTAATGAATTCTTTTTACATGATTTTTCTTAGATTATAACCACTTTGTTGTGTGTGTGTCCTGGTAAACTATACATTATGGGGACAAAATGTCTCTACAAAGATGGCAATATCCAAAATCCTTGTCCTTGTGGGGACATATACTGTAGGCCCATAAGGAAAACGCCTTATAAATTATACACCAGTAAGTGGTTTGTTAAACTAAATCTTGATAGAAATAATACTTGCATCTTGGATCTTTGGTGCTGAGCAAGAATGCGTGTGTGTGTGATGATCCTCGCTGGGTCCGTGAGTTTGAAGCGTTCTTTCAGTTCTTCCGGAAAGCGCATCGTTCGCGGGAAGTTTAAAAGGTTTACTTGAAAGCAAAGTTGCTGGAAATTCAGGCTGATTCACCCGGTCACATAAGCCCCTTTCACACAAAGATTCAGGAAAATACAATTATAATTTTTCCCGGGATCATTTGATTTTTGTTCATCCACACTACCAGGGATTTTCTGGGGTCAGTGTGTGTTCACACATATCCTGTAAAGATACCGTTAATACATGTGACATGGCATTCATTCTGCCTTTATTTCACAGAGGGTCTATTCCGGGACTGATCCCAGCAATGTTGCTAGGGGAAATTAGGAATAATTTTGTACAGTATTGTATACATGGATAATGTAACAAACTGCAGTTAACAGTAGATAGTGTAATTCTTGTTTTTATTCATTTTTTAAAATACATTTTAACAAAAGAAAACGTTACAAAATAAATTTGTATGGGTAAATCCCAGCGTTTTCTCTAGTTTATTCTAGTTTATTTGAGAAGTTCCACAGATTCTTGGACATTGGTAACTGTATTTTTGTGAGCTCTCAGGCTGGTTCACCTAAAATACCTTTCAAGCCGTCCTGCATTGAGATGTAAATGACTGGTGTGGGGGGATGAGCTCAATACACACACACATGAAGTGACCTATGTTAGAATTTCAAGGATAGTAATGAGTTATGGTCAAATCATTCAATAATTTATACCACAGTCTTGAATATCTTTTATTTTTAGAGTCTATTTGACGTATCAGGGTTTTTAGTTTTGTCGTAACATTTACAATGAGTAAAGGGAGGGCGCCAAGATCGATCCTTGTGGAGGTGAGCGACAGAAGAGGAGAAATTACCTATCCTGACCAAAAACTTTCTTGCCCATAAATAAGATTGAAACCAGTTAACAGTTAAAAAGATAATTGAATTAATTTTCAAACTAAAGTAACACACTACACATATCAGTCAAAACTCAGTGTAAAATGTAAAATATTGTTAAATACAACTACAACCTTGTTCACAAACAAACCCTATAAACACTAAAAGGGCTGTATTATGCAAGCCAGGCCAGTAGTTGATGTCACTTTATAAAAATAAAAAAAACCCGCAAACACGTAATACTCATGAACGTGTGAAAATATGATCATAAGTACGCATGTGAACATGTTATATGCTTGTGCTTGACCAGCCTGATCTCATCAAAATGCATCTCTATAGCACGCATTGTTTATTTATTGTGTAAATAATTTTTACACGAAAATTCTTATTTTACGTGCATATGATACGCACTTTATTGCGTATAATACACACACACACCAGACCACTAATCCTAACCAAACGTATAATACATGCGTACCCCACACCACTACTAAACCTACTCTAAACCTACCCATGCGTATCATATGCATGTAAAAACTCCTTTTCACATATAACTTGCACGATGAACACAATACGTGCTATAGAGACGTGGAATGACGTACCATTTTCACAAATTCACATTTATGTTGTTTACATGCAGATAGTAAAGGCATCGTTTTCAAAACCTTGCACTTTTAAACTCGTTTTTAAAGGCTTTTTAAAGGCCAAAATAGCATTTTCGTGTAAATAAACGGCCAAAACGCATGAAAAGTTTTTCAGTTGAAAATGATGTCGTGTAAACAGACCCTAAAGCGTGTACTATTTATCCCACTTTAGTTTTGTTAATTGTTCATTTGAGTAGGCCTTTTTATCATATATACACTTTTTTTCTGGTTTACTGTGTTCACAGAAGCACTGCGGGTGCTTGATGTAACGGTGTGTGAATCCGCATGTTCTGTTGTTTATCCTGCTATTTGCACATGTAAATCTACATTTTTGAGGTATTTGAATGGGTCACAGACACTTCATTCCATTTAATTATAATCTAACATTCAAATCATGCAAGTTAACTGATGATTACTGGTTAACAAGCATCAGCTGTCAGTCAGAAAAACATGTTAAATGAACATCCCTACTTCATATATTTCAACTGAACCAACTAAAAATGTTCAGTGCAGCAAGTCAACATAACATTTTGAGATTGACCTCCAAAATCTTTACAGTGTGTTTGTGATGGCAAGAAATGTACAAAGCAGCCACCCCGGTATCGTTCTTTACCATCCAACTGGGGACCGAGTTCATTTTGATTAATAAAATAATTATTCTGCATTAAATCATAGAAATCGTTACCTTAAAGAGCTATTTTTTGTCATAATCCCTAAAGGGACTGCATAACAAAGCATAGAAAGTATCTTTGAAGAGAGAGCGTTAATTAAGACAAATAATATTAAGAATGATAAGAGGCGTCTTCTTGCCTCTGCTTTTGAACTGTTGCCGCCGGGCTGTCTGTATTTTTTACCCGTTATATGTAAAAAAAGATTCAAAAGTCTTTCCTAAAAAAAAAATATTTTTTAAATTTTTGATAACTGATGGTTTGGTCATTCTCTTTTTAATATTATATTGTATATGTTTATCTATGCATATTGTGATCTCTGATGCCTGTGTGAACATATATATATATATATATGGCTTGTGCACAATTCAGAATTGAATTGAGAATGACTCCTAAATTCAAATTCAATTCTCGAATTTGAATTGAATTTGAATTGATGTCAAAAACAGGATCTACAATTACAATTCAAATTTGAATTAAAGGAAGCAGAATTGCAATTCAAAACAAATTCTAAGAAATTCATATAGATATTTTAAGTGAAGTGTTTAACAATGAAGCTTTACAGTATATGTCACATATGATTACATTACATATTCTATAAATTATATTAGTTTGAACTACTTGTACAGATTACATTAACAGGAAATATTTTCCCCCAGCAATGAATGTTAAAAGCTCTAGTCACAGAACAAATAATTAAGTTTGATTTATTGTAATTGTAATTTTGTGGAACATGATAAAACATGACTCAGAACATGATAAAACATGACTCCCAAAATTACTTTAGTAAATCTTTAGAAGGAAAAAAAACAATTTTAGGTGGACATTTGTTACATAGGGTTAGGCTATATATATATATATATATATATTAGAACAAAATGTATGCAGGGTTGAGGAGTGAGTTAACCCCTTAACTGTCACCCCCCCCCCCCCTCCCCCTCCCCCCTTTTTTTGCATAGACATAAAAATCATTATCCAAACTTAAATGGTTGTAATTCAAGAATGCTTTGGAATATTGACCTATGGTTGGTCTTGTTTTTTTTCCAGACATTTTCCAGATTATTGTAGAAGTGTAGAAATTATTAAAAATGAAATAGAAAAAAAGTTATATAAGTTTAAGTTTATGAAATTATTTAATGTAAAATATAATCATTAATATTTTATATAAAATATATATATATTACAAAACATGTTTTACTCTAAAACTGCAAGAAAATTAAAGCCAAAAATCTGAACAAGTTGTGTTCCAAATTTTAGGTTGATATCTCAAAAAATGAGTTTTCAGTAAGATTTTATTCAGGCGCAGTACCCAACTTTTTCACTAGGTGAACACCAGACTCCATTACTGCCCATATAAGGGCGCCTCCATTTTCATATATGTTTTGAGTGGTCTGAACCATGTATTTCCATAATTGTCATACAATTTATGAAGTAGACATCCTATTCAGAAGTAGTATGGGTGGTTTGGCAGTATTTGATTTGAATTCAACCTCTAATAAATGCATAAAAAAAGACCACATATGTGCGTTATAGCTCGCAGCCGCATCACAAATCGAGAATCCATAAAATTTTTCTTTATATTTAAAACGTTTTCAGACCTTTTTTTCTCATAAAATGGAATTGGTGTTATCTTTTGAACTCTTGGCATGAAAACAAACTGAGGTTTCTACCAATCCTTCATAATTTTTCATGTTTATTGCTATTTCAAAATAAAGGCCTAAATAGTCCTAATTAATATGAAATATTCTTGTTGCAAATTGATAAATTACTGCTCCTCTGTAATTTATTTTAGAAAACAGCCACCAAATATGAAAACTAGAGATTTTAAGCTTTCAAATGATATATAGTCTGTCAATATTACTTTAGGTTTTTACTAAGATATTATTGTTTTAAATATATAGTGGCAAACGTCCCTTAACTGTAATGAAATTATGTTATTGAATGACAAAATGAATGTAATTGTATTTAGTTGTAGCCTATTACTGAGGTTAAATGTGTAATTTAATTAGTTACTAATCAAATTAAAAGGAAATTGATTCACATTGATATAGTAATCCAAATAAAATAATCCAAACCACATTCATAAAGGGTAACTTATAACAGTAAGCAATTACATTTCCAAAGTAACCTTCCTAACGCTGAATGTATGTGAGATTCAACATATTCTTTCTGTTGTGTGACTAGGGTGACCACCCGTCACGCTTTGTGTTGTACCGCACAGCATTTTCACCCCTTGTCCCCCACGTCGCATATTGAGAAAATATCTCGCATTTTTATCAGTCTGTTTGTTTTTAATTATCATATTAAGAAAATGTGCATCGTTCTTTTGCCTTTTTAAGAAAGCATTTTATTTATTCTTTTTGCGCCGTAGTTTTTCACCTATATTTAACAGCGCTTTGTCAGAAGTACAAATACAACAGCCATTTTTAAAATCATATCCAATGGTTGAAAAGAAAGGAGTAAACACGGTCACTAGTAGGTTGTCAATCAAAATGTTGAGCGGGGATTCGTTCCATGTGTTCCCTGTCAGAAAACAAATTGATAATTGGGTAAATTAAAATTTTAATTTAACAGAATTTATCAACTTATTGCCTGCTGTAGTTGTTTTAATTCACATCCTTTCTAAAAATATGAAAGTGTTTGGTGTAATATATTCTTAATATATTATTAAGAATATATTATATATATAGAATATATAATTCTTAAGGCTGTCAATAAACTAATTTCATGTTGTTTTATATTTTATTTGTTCATTATTTATTTTGTTGGATTTTAGTTGGACTTTGTCAGAACTGTTTCAGAAATAGTGATCTGCATGATGGCTGCTGCCTTGCTCAGTGATGTTGAAATAAAATGGCAAGTAAAATAAAGACATGTTATGTTACAAATGTTTTTATTAAGTTAAATGGACATTATATAACAGTTTCAGGTTATGTTTTAGTGTTGGTAACATGTCCCACATTTGGTTTGTTTGATGGTGGTCACCCTATGTGCGACTGTGTAGAATTTCTTTGAATTGCCATGAATTTAAAATTCACTTCTTGTCATTAAAAGTAAAATTTAACTTCCTGTGGGGCGGAGTCAATTCAATTCAAATTCCAATTCATGAATTGAATGGAGGACAATTCTGAAATTTGCACAAGCCTGATATATATATATATATATATATATATATAAAGTTACATAATGAAGACAGACTTCACTGCCAGTTCACTTCACTGTTCACACACACACACACACACACACACACACACACACACACACACACACACACACACACACACACACAGTTCCATTGCAGGCTATAAGTCCCCACTTGGTTGGATAGAAATCGTTCAAAGGTCCCCTCTTTGCCAGTGTTTGAGCGGCAGTGCTCTGTTAGCAATATAGACATGTATGTGTGTGTGTGCAATGGCACATAACAATGGCAAGTAAATTGTTAGGGACTCCATAACAAAGCATAGAAAGTATCTATGAAGAGAGAGTGTTAAATAAGAAAAATAATATTAAGAATGATAAGAGGCGTCTTCTCGCCTCTGCTTTTGAACTGTTGCCGTCGGGCCGTCTGTATTTATTTAATTGATCTTTCTTTGAGCAATACATTTTTTTGATAACAGATGGGGTTGGTCATTTTTTTAATTGTATATGCTTATCTATGCATATTGTGATTTCTGATGACTGTGTGAACATATATATATATGTCGAGGTTTTGTGGCACACTCTACAACCCGGTTCCTCAGAGACGTCGGATTCAGTGGCCAAGAGTTGCGTCGCACAGTAAAGAACTTATCTGAAGCAACAGAAAGGAGCCGCAACTGGCTGTGGTTGAGACAGAAAGATTCTAGCTGGCTGTGTACAGACCGCCATGCTGCGGTTTCGTAGAATTCTTGAAAACTTGAAGAGTCTGTTGGTTCATTTGTATAGGTTGTATAGCATTTACAGTCATTACGTTCCTGTGTATATTGCGTGAATGACGGGTGCTTGGGCAGATATTGTGTTTTGCGGTAGGTGGTATGCCATACGGAACTGTTGCCACTGAAACTGCATATTAATGCACCAGTGGGGCTCGACAGCCTTAGTCAAACGGGTTGGCGCATATGGTTGGGTTGCGGAGAGATTGTGGTTAGGTCTCAGCAGCAGGAGGGATGTAGAGGTCAGTAAGCTGGGCTGAGTTGAGTGGGGGACGGAGGGGGGTGACTCTGGGACGCCAGAGTCACTGTCGAGCCCTCTTGAGGTGTCGTGGGCTAGTCGACGAAACACTGATGACGGAAGGTGCCCACTTGAAGACCCTAGAGATGTCCCCTACTCAGCTCAATCCAGACGGTTGTCACGGGGGGACTGCACTGTGGTTGAAGCCGTTGTGTGTGCTGACGCGTGTTAACACTAGACAGAAGGAGATTTACATCACCATATGGAAAGAAGCGTAAATGGACGGAGAAGCACAGATTACTGTAAAGCTATGTCTTAGTTGGTGCTTATCTTGGCAAAAGCAGAGTACAAATCAGCATGAAGTTTTAACATCTACTCTCGTGTAATGGAAATCATACATATATTTTTATATATATAGAAAAGTTACAAAGTGAAGACAGACTGCACTGCCAGTTCACTTCACTGTTCACACACAGGTCCTCTGTTAGATAGGTAGACATCATACAGAGTTGCAGGTCCCATCTTGGCACGTTTCATTTTTTTTGCATTTTTGAAGTTATATTATGAAAAAAGACCTTAAAAGAAATGTTTGTATATCCTTTTTGTTTCAAAAGGACCAGATTCAAAAGGACCAGATGCAGCAAGTCAACTTAAAAGTTTTGAATTTGATCTTCAAGAAAGAATGACATATGTTTGGTTGCATTAAAATTGACCAATATTTCAAACGCTGACTATCTTGAGTTTGGCAACGGCAGCTGTCCCGTGCGTGGGCGTGGTTACAGCGCAGCCAGCGGACACGCCCCCAGCATATGAGAGCAGTAGTACTGCTCATTTTTTCAAGATTTTGATAGCTTTTTTTATCATTCAAATTTGGCTGGGTGGCTAATACATTTTTCTGTGATATGACAAACTCAGAACACATACTTCATTTGATTTTACAGGGACTTTAAGAATGATAAGAGCGTCTTCTCGCCTCTGCTTTTGAACTGTTGCTGCCGGGCCGTCTGTATTTTTTACCCGTTGAATGAAAATGAATAAAACAGATTCAAAGGTCTTTACTCAAAAAAATTTTTTTTTAATTTGATAACTGATGGTTTGGTCATTCTTTTTTAAAATATTATATTGTATATGTGTATCTATGCATATTGTGCTCTCTGATGCCTTTGTGAATATATGTTACATAATGAAGACAGATTTCACTGCCAGTTCACTTGTCACAAACACACACAGGGAAAGACAGATCGATTAGCAGTATGTTTAATAGGGTAATCCATACTCACAATCCAGTCCAAGCAAGGTTCAAAATCAAAAAAGGCCATCCAAAACATAAAACACCAACAAGACTCAGGAAAAGGCAGGGCACAGAAGTGTGAGGACATAGAACAACAACTCCGTGACAAACATTAAAACAGACAAGGGTATATATACACACAGAACAAACAAGGTGATGGGAAACAGCTGAGTGCAATGAACTGATGAGTGACAGACAGAATGCTGGGAAATGAAGTTCCAAAGTGAATGACACCATGGAGAAGGAGGACCTCTATTGGACACCAGGAAACACAAACTTAACACTGTGACATAACCCCCCCTCTACGGAGCGGCTACCAAACGCTCCAAGAACGACAAAAAACAAACAAAACAAGAGTCCAGGGGCCTGTTTCAGAAAGGAGATTAAGTGAAAACTCTGAGTATGTTAACCCTGAAATGAGGGAAACTCTGGGTTTTCTGTTTCAGAATGGGAGGTAAGTCAGTTACCATGGTAACTTACTCTGTGAACCTAACCTGGTCGGGAGCAGGTTTACTTCCGTAAACCCAGAGTTTATTTCGGTCTCCTCCCCTTTTTTAAAGAGGAAGCGGTGTTTAAACACCTCATTCATTTTTTCGGTACATTTATTCACTGCTGTTTTTCCCCCCAATTTTTTTAATAAGATGAAGTCTATATAACTTCTTAACTGGCAACTGAAAATACAGTAGATTAGAGTTACATCATGTAGCTCTAAACAAATTCTACAGAATTAAACTGTGGCATTCACTGAAAATCACTGAACTGTGTTCATCTGTGCACCAGAAGTTGATGGACCTTCCTCCTACTGTTCTTCCACACTCTGGGGACGAGGGAGAGATAAGAATATCCATTTATACTTAGATATAAACTTAGTTTCTATAGGCTACTCCAGATAAATAATGTGAAGAAATGTGAATGTGTAGATTGTTTGATGTGTAGACACATAATATTAACATTTCCTCTGTAGGCCTCTCTGTGGCAGCAGAAACTGTTTCTTAATCCCCCATCGTCCTGTGAAGATGAGCATTTGGTTGAGCACATTTTATAATACTATTTGTCATAATTTCTGGTGTATTGAGTAGGCTACTTCCAACTGCCTGGGGTTCTGTTGGGACAGGAGGCTCCAAAAGACAGATATTACCATCAGAATCTGTTGGGAGCAACAAAAAACTCAACCCAAAGTAAAATATATGGAAATATCAAAAACACCCTATATAAAAAATAACACATATTTTTATCACAATCACATACACCTCTTACATTTTATGAAGGCACTTGAATCTTCGGGAGTGACTGGCTCTGATGAAGTCCCTCCAGGAATTCCCTCAGCCATTGGCCTTCCAGCATTCAGGCTCAGGGCCATCTCCATCTCCTCTGCATCTCCATCTCCATCTCCTCTGCATCTCCTCTGCACCTCCATCTCCTCTGCATCTCCATCTCCTCTGCATCTTCATCTCCTCTGCATCTCCATCTCCTCTGCATCTCCATCTCCTCTGCATCTCCTCTGCATCTCCATCTCCTCAGCATCTCCATCTCCATCTCCTCTGCATCTCCATCTCCTCTGCATCTCCATCTCCTCAGCATCTCCATCTCCATCTCCTCTGCATCTCCATCTCCTCTGCATCTCCATCTCCTCTGCATCTCCATCTCCTCTGCATCTCCTCTGCATCTCCATCTCCTCTGCATCTCCTCTGCATCTCCATCTCCTCTGCATCTCCATCTCCTCAGCATCTTCATCTTCATCTCCATCTTTGGGAGTCTCTTCCTTCTTTCTGTTGGCTGAGTAGAAGTCAAATGAGAATGAACATTTAATTGTGTTAATTAGACCTATGTCAAAAATGCTGCTGCACTGCAAGACACTGGATGCTATTTAGTTATTTAATATGTCAAATGTTTGTAAAGTCAGGTAGCCTACATCCATGATATTCTCAAGCCATACCTGACTGAATTATGTTTTTATATTTCATTTTTTCAGCTGCTATTTTCTTTTAATGCCTGAAGGATTGCACCTACATGAAAATTAAAATTAGGTTGAATAACATACTGTTCTTCCAGTTTCACCTCTGATATTATAACAGTTGGGTAAGTTACTCTAAAATAGTTATTAATTACTAACTACAAATGACATCTTCAACAGTGTAATTAGATTAATGTAATAATAACTATCTCTAGAAAGTATTGGTCTACTTATTACTAATTACTTTATAAATCCCATATCAACCTCAACCACTTGAACAATACAAAAAGAGACAATAAACTGCACTTTTAATGCTTTCAAATTAACAATGTACAATTGCATGAATTATTCTTGAATTGACCAAAGTGTGTAGAGAGAGAAGGTTACATTAAAAATATACCTTTAAAAAATGTTATGTTAAATCCATTGTTGTTTTATACAGAAGTGTTCTATAGTCTATGCAGTATTTAATGCAATGACATCATATTTTACTTTATATTACAGAAGAATTAAGAGTAATCCCTTTATTTAAATTACAGTATTTAGATTACTTGGTAATTACACCCAACACTGTATAACAGTAGCCTAATTAAAATGTAAACTTACGCATTGACTCGAGCAACTATTTTCTCCCAAACTAACTCTCTCGATCGCCGCTGCTGCCCTGTTGCTTAAAAAGAAAATGTTTGCGTACTGCTGATGAGAAATATGCAGACCTCTTTTTGTCTGGTGCTGTTACCAAGGTGACTCATAATATCTGCGCTCCATTGATAATGGCTTTTTATAGTTGTGGTGCACGCGCTTAACTCTGAGTCAGTCAACTTAGAGTTGATTGACCTTACTCATTTCAGCTGTTCTGAAACCGAAAACTCAGAGTTTCCCATCTCAGGGTAAGTCAACTCAGAGTTCAAGTTTTAACTCAGAGTTGGTTGAACCTCCTTATTGAAACGGGCCCCAGGGGTGTATTCCAGAAAGCAGGTTATGTGACTTACCCGGGTAAGTTTAGGAGTAAGTAAGCGGATAACCTCTGCTTTCGGTTCCAAAAACGGAGGTAACTTTGGGGTTATGTAAGTAACCATAGCAACTGACTCTCTGAGGATAACCTGCTCCGGGGCAGGTTATGTTGCAGGGTTAGTTTGTTTCAGAGAGGTTTCCGAGCATGGCGTGCCCTTTTGATTAGGATCCTGTGGACGTAGAGGCACAGATTATACGAGGGTTTTTCCGCCGTGAGAGGGTGATAAGACCACGTATCGATGTATTTTCTTATCCTAACGAATATTTGCAGGAGCGCTATCGTTTTTCTAGGGAGTCATTAATTTATTTAACAAACCTACTAAAACCACACATCTCAAACGTGACAAACCGCGGGTCAGCGCTTAGAGCCGAACAAATTCTTTGTATTGCTCTGCGATTTTTCGCTACGGGGAGTTTTCTCTACAATGTGGGCGATGCAGAGCATGTGGGAAAGGCAACCGTGTGTAGAGCCGTTCATACAGTATGCATGGCACTGAAACGGTTTCTACACACTTTTGTACAGTTCCCTGGCCATAAACCTGTGCGCTTTATTAAAGAAGAATTCTACAGGGTTGCAGGTTTGCTCTCAGAAATTCTGTCATCTACTTCAATTAAATTACATTTCTTAATAGGTTTATTTTGACTGCACACACATAAAGGCTACACAGACTTCTTAAATTTGTAATTAATCTTAATTTCAGGGTTCCCAAACGTGATTGGGTGCATTGATGGCACCCACATTCCGATTAAAGCTCCATCTATCAATGAGGGAGACTATGTTAATAGGAAGTCTGTGCATAGCATCAACGTACAGGTAGCTATATTTTGGCTCCTTAATATTGGTGTTACAAATAGGCCTAATAAACTTATTGTTCTCCACAGGTAATATGTGATGGAACCCACCTCATCACTAATGTTGAGGCAAAATGGCCTGGGTCTGTACATGACGCCCGAATATTTAGAGAGTCATCTCTGTGCAACAAATTTCAACAGGGTACGTTTTGTTAGACAAATGCTTGTAGTCTTTATTACATTTACAAAACACCTCTAACATTACAGGACAGTTCTATGGTTACTTGCTGGGGGACAGAGGATACCCTTGCATCCCCTATATGACGACACCCTACCCGGATCCTGAGCCCGGACCACAGACACGCTTCAACCGGTCTCACAGCAGAACACGGGCCAAGGTGGAGATGACCATAGGCATTGTTTCAGTGTCTGCGTGGGCTCAGGGTCACTCCAAATAGGGCATGTGACATCACAGTTGCTTGTGTGGTACTTCACAACATTGCCACAATAAGAGGAGAGAGGCATCCCCCCTGTCCTGATGAAGATGACCTAGAACAACACCCAATGAATCTGGCAGACCACAGAGATGGCAGAAGGCTTAGAGACATGATTTGTCAAAATCACTTTATTTAATGTGTTCTATTTCTTTATATCCTGAAATAAAAGAGACATGACAGATTTGTATTTATTGCTTTATACACACACAAAAAGAAATAACAGATTCATGTTCACAAATGATTCTCACCTTAAGGCGATGCTCCAGTAGTTCTATTTCAAGTTTGTCCTTTTTAATGGCCAGCCTTTTCTCCTCTATCTGAAGCTGTATAAGGTCCATGTCAGTTTTTTTTTTTAATTTGCCTTAATAGATGGACCTTATACAGCTCCTTTGCAGACAACTAGGAAGGCAAAGTAAATAAGATGGTTAAAGAAGAAAATCTGCCACATAGTAACATTATGTAAATAAGGACAACCAGGGACAAGTTCTTACACTGCTAAGATTATGTGTAGAGGTAGATGGACCATCATCTGCATGTACATCCCCAGCTAGATTCTGTCACAGGACAAATTACACATTTTTCACTCCATCTAAAAAGCTATGCATTGTCCAGTATATGCATCATACCTCTGTGGGTCTCCCAGCACTTTCTAATTCTGTCACAGCAGATGTGGTCTCTTCATCATCATCATCCTAGAGTGGAAATATGCAAGGTTACTTTGTCCGGCAGACAAAGTGAAAGATCTAAAAGCAACTGGTTCTTAAAATGCATCACTAACAATTGTGACAGACTGTGTGGTTTCAGGAGGATCCAATAATACAATGCATCCATCAGCAACTGCAAGAAAAAATAAAGATACTCAATGTATAAATTACTAAAGTATGACAGACACTGAATAAAGGCATTAGGAACATGCAAGAATAAAAAAAAACAGATTACTGTATACAGCATATGCTGTAAACTGGAATATGTATGCATAATGCACAAGTGAAACAATGACTGCATTTGGGAAGCATTTAGCCTTCTTCCTAATCACAAGAGTTAATGATCGTTTTGTCCAAACGTATGACTAAATAATCATAAGTACTAATATGGTATACCTACATTGTACCAAGTCACTTGAGTTGTTGTGGGAGGTAGCTTAGTCTGACGAAGTGCCCTCTGGAATACCATCGACCACAGGGCGACCTTTATTAAGGGAAAGAGCCAACTCCTCAGATGGGGTGAGAGGAGGTGGAGGTGGACCCCCGCCAGTTAGACGGGCCTCAGCCTTCTTTCTATTAGCTATATAGGAAGAATACTGTAAAAGTAACTTAAGACATTGATCTTACAACAGTTAAAATAAAATATTACCTTTTTGGAGAATGTTTTTGTGTTTCATTTTGACTTGGGAAAGAGTTATTTTGGCTCCAGAAGGATTACACCTTATAAAACAAGAGGCCTAAATATTTCTTGTCAATATACATTGCACTGTATTCTTAAGAAACTGATGTAGAGAAAAGTAAATGCTTGTCGAGTCATGCCACATGCTCAAAAAGACAATTGTTCAACTTTGCAAATTAACAAAAGAAAGGCAAGCATATTTAAAATGTAATAAAAAAAAAAACGTACGCATTTACTCTGTCAGTTATTTTTTGCCAAGCCAATTGTCTTTCCCTCGCATTTGCAGCTGTATTGCTTTTTTTCATTATAATGGGCTTGAACTCCTCATAAGCCAACATTAAAACTTCTAACTCTGCTTTGGAGAAGTAGGCGGCACGCAACTTTTCACCCTTAGTTTCCATGGTGACTCCTGAATTCGGCGTTCCATTGAAAATGCCTTTATATGTTCGCCGTGCGCGCACATTAACTCGAGGTTATTAGCAGTAGGTTGATTAAACTAACTCGACACAGGTGTTTTGGAACCGACATACCCCGAGTAAGCAGGTTATGGGTTAATCAACCCAGAGTTCAGGGTTAATCTGATGGTAAATTAACCCAGCTTTCTGGAATACATCCCAGGGGTCTATTCCAGAAAGCAGGTTATGTGACATACCCGGGTATGTTTAAGAGTAAGTAAGTGGATAACCTCAACTTTCGGTTCCAAAAACAGAGGTAACTTTCAGGGTATGTTAGTAGTCATAGCAACTCACTCTCTGAACTTAACGTGCTACGGAGCAGGTTATGTTCCAGAGTTAGTTTGTTTCAGAGAGGTGACAGAACATGGCGTGCCCTGACCATTTTAGTTACCTAGCACTACTTAATCTAACCCTACTTTATACAGTCACAATAATTTTAAATGTTTCTAATTATATAACTTTCAATTTCAGGGTTCCCAAATGTGATTGGGTGCATTGATGGAACCCACATTCCCATTAAAGCTCCTTCAGTCAATGAAGGAGACTATGTTAATAGGAAGTCAATCCATAGCATCAATGTGCAGGTGACAATAGATTTTTTGGGTGCTAAATGTTTGGGTGTTTGAACCATTAAATCACCCTCATTACTGGTCCCCACTAATTAGGTAATATTTGGCCAAGAGGAACCCAGTGGACCCGGTAGACCAAAGAGTTGGCAGGGTGGTATGAGACATGATTTGCCAAAATCACTTTAATTAAAACCAGTTAACAGTCAAGTGTTGTTCATTGTTTCTTTATTTCCTGTAACAAAATACATTTGTATTTATTGCTTTAGATTTCATTCAACAATAAATCCCCACATTTTCTGTTTCTGTCACAGCAGAAGTGGTCTCTTCATCATCATCCTACAGTGAAAATAAGGAAGGATGCTTGGTCTAGCAAACAGAAACCTTGAGACAATAATCACTTACAACTGTGACAGAGTGTGGTGTTGCAGGAGGATCCAACAATACAATGTGGCCATCAGCAACTGCAAGATAATTAAACCAATAAGATAATCATGCATATTCAATACTCAATGTATATTCTTAAACAAATACAACTAATAAAGAAGGAAATTAGGAACATCTAAGTACTAGTAATAAGATTACAGTATACAGCATATGCAGTCAAAGCAGCATGCATACTGCACAAGTGAATCAATGACTGTAAAATGAATTCAAAATGCCTTTTTAAAATGGTGACAGTGTTGATGATTTTCTTTATTAAAACACTGACAAAAACAGTAGGTAAACATAAGTATTATCAATAAACATAAGTATTAATATGGTACACCTACATTTTACTAAGCTACTTGTCTTGGTAGCTGAGTCTGACGAACTGCCCCCTGGAATCCCATCGACCACAGGTCGCCCTTTATTAAGAGACAGTGCCAGCTCCTCAGCTGGGGTGAGGGACGGTGGAGTGGACCCCCACCTGTTTTACTGGCCTCAGCCTTTTTTCTATTGGCTACATAGAAAACTAAATTACATTTAATACTAAATTACATGGCGTCAGTAACAAGTTTAGTAAGTTTAGAAAATATTACCTTGCTGGAGAATGTTTTTGTGTTTCATTTTGACTTTGCTTACACTTCTTCTGGCTCCAGAAGGATTACACCTGATAAAACAATATACTAGCCAATTATGCGCATTACTACTGTAATATTAAGAAATGTATGGAGGCCAACAAGTAAATACTTGTCTATTTTTACTACATGCCCCCAAAGAATTTTTGCGTCACAAATTACAAATGGGGTATTTTCCCATATTTTTGTGACTCACAAGGGGAAAATACTCCATTTATAATTTTCTAAACTCACGCATTTACTCTGTCCATTATTATTTGCCAAGCCAACTTTCTTTTGCTGATGCAGCAGTATTGCTTTTTTTGTTTTTTTTTTGTTATAATGGGCTTATAGTCTTCATAAGCAAGCATTAAAACCTCCAACTCAGTTTCACCGAAGTATCGTATGTAGCTCGCTTTTTTTCTCCCTTGGTTTCCATGGTGACTCCTGAAATCGGCGATCCATTGAAAATGTCTTTATGTACTCGCCGTGCGCGCGCATTAACTCTGGGTTACCAATAGGAGGTTGATTAAACTAACTCAACATAGGTGTTTTGGAACCGACATACCCAGAGTAAGCAAGTTTGGGGTTAACCAACCAAGAGTTCAAGGTTTATCTGACGGTAAGTTAACCTTGCTTTCTGGAATACACCCCAGGAGGGAGGTGGAACGGTGGAGGATCAGGGGGAGGGATGGGGGGCCAGGTCCATGGAAGGGAAAAGAGACAGGGGGTGACGGTTTAGAGGGTGGCCAGGGCGAAGCGGAGACGGTTTAGAGGGTGGCCAGGGCGGAACAGACGGCACCGGCTCCGGAACAGACGGCACAGTTGTAAAAAGTGTAAAGTTGTAAAAAGTTGTAAAAAGTGTGTATATATATACTTATGTGCATAGCTATGGGAATAACTTAGCAGATAATAGGCTGATAAATGAATCAATGAATTAAAATTAAACGTCAGCTCTTCTCTTAAGATTGTACAAAAAGCATGAAAAAAAAAAATATTTCTCAAAAAGAAATTACTCAAGATGTCATAAATTAGCAAAGTCTAAAATAAACAGTCAAATTTATAGTAGAAACCTTTGAGCAGTTGGTTTAAGAAGCATAGAACACTGCCACACTTCGCAATCATTAGCATACGGTGGATTTTTATCTTTTTAGAGTTTATTTTACCTTTCACACCTTTCCGATTTTTTTCAGGTTAAGCTTATTTCTGGGGACAAATCTGTCCCTAAAATATGGTTAACCAAAGAAAAAAGTAAATAAATAAATCAATCTTTTGAAAGTTGCTGAAGCTTGTTTACTCATTCTCACTTGTTTAGCTAATAAACTGGGATTTTAACATTAATGCCATAGAAGAACCAGTCCTCCAGACATTTGTACTTCTGCCTTCAAAGACAATTAAATAACAGTCCAATTACATGTGAAATATAGGCTTGTCCGGTTTGGGACAGAGCATGTAGAAATGGTTTCTTGAAAAAGAACAACTGTCAGATATTCACTTATGTGAGATGAATATCTGCTATAAGGAGTGGTGTCAAGCATGAACTTCAAGTGGAATTGTACACTAACTAAGAATGAATGTGTCACAGTTGAGTCACCAAATGAAGAAGAGAGGAATCTATAGTAGTCCTTCTTTTAATAAACTCAAAACAATGAAGATAATCTACACTGCAGCACACATGGTGCAATGTAAAAGTGTTATACACAGGCAAGCAAACAAAGGGAGCTAAATGAAACACAGGTGGACCTAATTAGGACCAAACTGACTAGCATGGTTAACATGTAGCTCCACGTTCCTAGAAAAGCAGCCAACAGTTTGATTGCAAAGGAACATTCTCTCAACCCCAGTTCAAGATTGCACACGGATTAAGTGTTGGAGTATTTTTGTGGCTGCAATATTCAGTCTGCTCACGGATTAAGGACAACTTTTCAGCTATACGGTAATTTACCTTTGCTGTTTTTGGTGTGTGTTTTTTCTCTCTCTCCATTCTTGCAAATATTGACTTGAATTTAGTACAACTAAAAAAAAGTAAGTTTAATCAAAAGTATGAATGTTTTGTCTTTTATTTTACCTGCCCTTGTGAAAAAGTAAACTTTAGCATGCTTTTATAGAAATAAAACTTTAAAATCTACATAAGTGCAAGAATGTAGTGTTTTCAGACTTAATTGCATGTGTAGGCCTATCCAATTAAATGAAAATGGATTATAGTTTCAGCTAACTGCATTGAAACCATAAAGTCATTTGTTTGACCCAAGCACATCTTTATATGTAATTACTTGTTATGTCTTTGAAATATGGTTACTGAATTTACTGGGCATTTATGGTCAACTAAAATATACTATAATATAATTTCAGTGTAACTTTATATTTAATATTGAATAACATATGGCAGTTCAAATTATAATGTATTATGTTAGTCAACACATCAAAATGAGTCTACTTCTTTAAAACACAACAAAAAGATTATTAAAACAATGTACTTTGCTTATACAAATAAGCACAGTTTTTCACAAGGGTACATGACAATTCAAAAATATACAATTGCTTTTATATGATTTTCCCATGCAAACTAATCTTGTGCTATTTTAGTTAACACAACTTCAGCTCTCAAAACTCCCTTGAACAAAGGTTTCAACTTTATTCTATCTAAAATACTACGTTCTTAAACGGCATGATTTCACTGAATCCAGTCTTCATTGTAGGCTTTAAAGATCAACATGGAGATAATCATTCTACAAATCCCTCTGATATTGCTGGTGCTGCATATACAAGGAGGAGAGTTCTCTAAAAATCCAGTTTGTTCGATTGCCGTTGCTCCACAGCCGGAAGTCGTGGAGTTCGACAACACAATTTATGCCACTTGTGAAATAACTCCCAGCCCCAATTTACCACCTTACCAGCCGAAAATCTATGGGCAAATCCTCTTCAAGCAGCTCTTCCCCAATGGAATTTTAGAAGTGAAAATCAACCTCCGTGGTTTGCCTGCCATCGATCATCAAAAGCGTGCCATTGACATCCATCGGTATGGAGACCTCAGTCAAGGCAGCAACACTGTTGGTCCTCATTACAATCCCAATGGTGTTGACCACCCTCATCATCCTGGAGACCTGGGCAACTTTGCTTCTGAGCAAGGAGTTATAAGGCAGTTCCTAAGTCTCCCAGAGGCCAAGCTCTTCGGGGCTCATTCCATTCTGGGACGTTCGGTGGTGGTTCATGAGAAGGAGGATGATCTGGGAATGGGGTCAGATGAGCAGAGTGAACTGAATGGGAATTCGGGACAGATAATTGCCCTAGGCGTGATTGGTATTACTAGTCCAAGTCTGTGGCAGAAGACTGAACTGCCCCCCAAGAAAAGCTGTGGAGGACGGCACTGAGTTGGATCTGGTGGAAAAGCAGATTCAAATAGGATAATCATGATTTTCCTTGTGTAATCTTTATCTGTGTTCTACATTAAAGTGATCCTTAATACCCTGAAAGTATATCCCTAGAGTTATTGCCATAACAAACTTTCAATGGTTTTAAAAGGTCCTGGCATCCAACAATTCATGTTTTTGTTTTGGTCTTTTCAGAGACTTTTTGGCCATAGCTCCCAGTAGTAAATAGCTCCACTCTTAAAAATATATGTAGGGTGAATGCAGGTAAAGTGGACTATCTGGTAAAGTGGGCAGTTTAAGTACTGTGCTCAATGGGTTTTCACTTTTAGAGCATGACAATGGTCTTTAAATTGACACGATTTCTCTAAATGATAAAATGGCTTTGGTTGATGCAATATGACACTGGTGGGCAACTCTAATGGTTAAAGGTAGAAAACCCTCTGACACAAGATTTTATTTTCTAAGTTATAAGGTTTCTTACTAAATGTAAACCAATGTGGGACTCTTCCTGGTTTGTTGCTTAAATATTGCTGACCCACTTTGGCTGAATGTGTTAGATAAAGTGAACCCAAAGTTTTGGGTAAAGTGGGTGACCTTAAACCTTCAGCAATTATACTCTAAATTGACATTCACTGGTTATTTTATAGTTGACATGTATCATATACTTTTTAGAGAACAGAAATGATTTTACCGTTAGGAAATTCAAGTCAGATGGAAGAAAGGAAAAACAGAAATTAAGACTAGGAATTAAGTTCAATCTGTGGAGTGAAGATATGAGGACAGGTGCAAAATGTAGATGCAAAATAACTCTTTAAAATGTAGAAACAATTTGAGTTCAAATTGTTTAGAGAAAACCGACATAAGTTTTACAATGTTACTATTTTAAATGTTCCTTCTATTGAAGATGTTGCACTTGCTGTAGTCCCATATATTTTTTTTCTAATTTTGTATAGTTAATTTTCATCCAGATTTCTGATATCCGGATTTCATTAAATTTTAATGTCAACATAACATGTTCTATCAGTTGTTTTGAATTGTACACATGCATTGAGTGAACAGATGAATTTTATTCATCATAGTCTAGGCCACATGCTTTTGGGTGTCTTAAAAATATTGAATGTTTGGTTGATAATGTGTGTAACAAATCATTTTGGATAAATCAGGGATGGGTCACATTACCAGACCAGCTGGCCCATTTTACCTAAAACGAAATTTGTCTTGAGTGCATGATCTCAAAATGTTTATTGGTACACTTTGAAAATAATGCATATCAACTGTTAACATTTAATTATTAGTTTATTCGCTTTGGTACTATTTTCACAAGTCTTAGAGCTAAAATCACAACAGATCATAAAAAATGCACTTTTTTTCAAGCCTTTCATGTTTTCAATTGTGTTTGTAAGATAATCAAAATCAGAAAGTATACTTTTCACTACACAAAATAACGGTTTCATCTATATAAATGTTTCATTCACAGTAGCTGCCTTTCATAATGCTATTACTCTCAAACTTTTCATTTGCATCTCTTTTCATTCAGTTTAATACATTTGTCTATTTAATCCAACTGATCTTAATGGTTAGTCGATCATTTGGTACATCTATAGATTTTTATATACAGATTCTGATGTAGTTTCTACTTTGTTTGCAGTTTCTGATACAGATACCAAATGTAATGAATTCTTTTTACATAAATGATTTTTCTTAGATTATAACCACTTTGTTGTGTGAGTGTCCTGGTAAACTACACATTATGTGGACAAAATGTCTCTACAAAGATGGCAATATCCAAAATCCTTGTCCTTGTGGGGACATATACTGTAGGCCCATAAGGAAAACGCCTTATAAATTATACACCAGTAAGTGGTTTGTTAAACTAAATCTTGATAGAAATAATACTTGCATCCTGGATCTTTGGTGCTGAGCAAGAATGCGTGTGTGTGTGATGATCCTCGCTGGGTCCGTGAGTTTGAAGCGTTCTTTCAGTTCTTCCGGAAAGCGCATCGTTCGCGGGAAGTTTAAAAGGTTTACTTGAAAGCAAAGTTGCTGGAAATTCAGGCTGATTCACCCGGTCACATAAGCCCCTTTCACACAAAGATTCAGGAAAATACACTTATAATTTTTCCCGGGATCATTTGATTTTTGTTCATCCACACTACCAGGGATTTTCTGGGGTCAGTGTGTGTTCACACACATCCTGTAAAGATACCGTTAATACATGTGACATGGCATTCATTCTGCCTTTATTTCACAGAGGGTCTATTCCGGGACTGATCCCAGCAATGTTGCTAGGGGAAATTAGGAATAATTTTGTACAGTATTGTAAACATGGATAATGTAACAAACTGCAGTTAACAGTAGATAGTGTAATTCTTGTTTTTATTCATTTTTTAAAATACATTTTAACAAAAGAAAACGTTACAAAATAAATTTGTATGGGTAAATCCCAGCGTTTTCTCTAGTTTATTCTAGTTTATTTGAGAAGTTCCACAGATTCTTGGACATTGGTAACTGTATTTTTGTGAGCTCTCAGGCTGGTTCACCTAAAATACCTTTCAAGCCGTCCTGCATTGAGATGTAAATGACTGTGGGGGGATGAGCTCAATCCACACACACATGAAGTGACCTATGTTAGAATTTCAAGGATAGTAATGAGTTATGGTCAAATCATTCAATAATTTATACCACAGTCTTGAATATCTTTTATTTTTAGAGTCTATTTGACGTATCAGGGTTTTTAGTTTTGTCGTAACATTTACAATGAGTAAAGGGAGGGCGCCAAGATCGATCCTTGTGGAGGTGAGCGACAGAAGAGGAGAAATTACCTATCCTGACCAAAAACTTTCTTGCCCATAAATAAGATTGAAACCAGTTAACAGTTAAAAAGATAATTTAATTAATTTTCAAACTAAAGTAACACACTACACATATCAGTCAAAACTCAGTGTAAAATGTAAAATATTGTTAAATACAACTACAACCTTGTTCACAAACAAACCCTATAAACACTAAAAGGGCTGTATTATGCAAGCCAGGCCAGTAGTTGATGTCACTTTATCAAAAAAAAAACCCCGCAAACACGTAATACTCATGAACGTGTGAAAATATGATCATAAGTACGCATGTGAACATGTTATATGCTTGTGCTTGACCAGCCCGATCTCATGAAAATGCATCTCTATAGCACGCATTGTTTATCGTACAATTTTTACACGAAAATTCTTATTTTACGTGCATATGATACGCACTTTATTGCGTATAATACACACACACACCAGACCACTAATCCTAACCAAACGTATAATACATGCGTATCCCACACCACTACTAAACCTACTCTAAACCTACCCATGCGAATCATATTCATGTAAAAACTCCTTTTCACATATAACTTGCACGATGAACACAATACGTGCTATAGAGACGTGGAATGACGTACCATTTTCACAAATTCACATTTATGTTGTTTACATGCAGATAGTAAAGGCATCGTTTTCAAAACCTTGCACTTTTAAACTCGTTTTTAAAGGCTTTTTAAAGGCCAAAATGGCATTTTCGTGTAAATAAACGGCCAAAACGCATGAAAAGTTTTTCAGTTGAAAATGATGTCGTGTAAACAGACCCTAAAGCGTGTACTATTTATCCCACTTTAGTTTTGTTAATTGTTCATTTGAGTAGGCCTTTTTATCATATATACACTTTTTTCTGGTTTACTGTGTTCACAGAAGCACTGCGGGTGCTTGATGTAACGGTGTGTGAATCCGCATGTTCTGTTGTTTATCCTGCTATTTGCACATGTAAATCTACATTTTTGAGGTATTTGAATGGGTCACAGACACTTCATTCCATTTAATTATAATCTAACATTCAAATCATGCAAGTTAACTGATGATTACTGGTTAACAAGCATCAGCTGTCAGTCAGAAAAACATGTTAAATGAACATCCCTACTTCATATATTTCAACTGAACCAACTAAAAATGTTCAGTGCAGCAAGTCAACATAACATTTTGAGATTGACCTCCAAAATCTTTACAGTGTGTTTATGATGGCAAGAAATGTACAAAGCAGCCACACTGGTATCGTTCTTTACCATCCAACTGGGGACCGAGTTCAATTTGATTAAAAAAATAATTATTTATGCATTAAATCATAGAAATCGTTACCTTAAAGAGCTATTTTTTGTCATAATCCCTAAAGGGACTGCATAACAAAGCATAGAAAGTATCTTTGAAGAGAGAGCGTTAATTAAGACAAATAATATTAAGAATGATAAGAGGCGTCTTCTTGCCTCTGCTTTTGAACTGTTGCCGCCGGGCTGTCTGTATTTTTTACCCGTTATATGTAAAAAAAGATTCAAAAGTCTTTCCTAAAAAAATGATTTTTTAAATTTTTGATAACTGATGGTTTGGTCATTCTCTTTTTAATATTATATTGTATATGTTTATCTATGCATATTGTGATCTCTGATGCCTGTGTGAACACACACATATATATATATATATATATATATATATATATACAGGGACGTGCACAGGAATTATGAGGGGCAGTTGCTCTGACCTGAAAAAAGGGCTTCCTGTACATTCAGTTGTGCTTCTTGCTCGTATTCAGTTCTGATGGTAGGCTACGGGCAACTACGCATGATTTGAGGTATGATTGCGTAAAGGGAACAGGAATTCCGGTAGGGAACAGAATCGACTGCTAAACCCAGGGCCGATCCTGAACTCCCCCTGGGGCCCTAAGCAAAAGGGGCCCTCTACCTGACCTGTGACGCCGTGAGCTATGTAAACCATTTGCCATTGCCACACAATCACACCTGACACTTCAGTGCTCCCAATACAATCCTCCCTCCTTGAAACAAAACAGTCAAAGAATAAGTACAACAATATAGAACAGAATGAGGTTCAAACAAACAATATTTTTTGAATAGAGTATTTTCTATAGAATGTTGACATAACAAGTGAATATTAACGTAAACATAAATAAGAAGAAAATAATAAATTATAACCCTGAGCTTTGGCTTTTGGGATTAACTTTGGTTCTCTCTACAGCCTGGGTATTTTTGGCATCAGTATGATTTTTATTTATTTATTATTATGCATGTTGAAGCAATTCTTGATTTATGGTTATTATTTACTGAGGGATGTGCATCCATATTGACCAGTATGTCCAGCTAATCAACATTTTAAATTCAATATAGCCTATAAATCAATAGTCAATCAATGTCAAATTGTCAATACATTGATTTCTATCTTGCATAATTAGTGCAGTTGTTTAGAGTTTTTAACTACACTGAGACTAGATAATCAGTTTCTTGTTTTATAAATGTGACTTTGATTGGGAGTGCCATCATTCACGTGCATGTATTGTACAGTATGTCTGGTCTCCACATATTTCTGCTTGAAAAATGCGAGTTTCATTTCGTGCACGCGCATATGAACGCACGATAACACACGCGACGCGGTTATGTTTTCCGAGCTGCAGTAAACAAACACCGTTGCACTTTGTCGTTTATCAAAAACAAACGTAATAATTTTTTTTATTTTACTCTCACTTTTGTCAGGCACAAAGTGATGCAAGAGATGCACTGCCTGCCCAGCTAGGTTAGCAAGACCGAAAAATCTCAAACTTTGCTGACATCAAACTTAGAGAGGAGAGAACACAAGTTTACCTGATTGTTGTTCCCGCAATTCACTCTCATGGGTTTTTTCTTCTTCATCTTTTCGTGACCAGAAGGATAGTTTCGCTTCATTTTGTCATGGATGTTGTACACATTAATTGACACGCTATGACATGAGATGGAGGCGGGGCCTTAAGTAATTTGCGCTGCAGCCACGTAAACAGTTTGCCCTTCCCTTACTGACTTTCACTTTCGGTGCACGAATGGAAGTGAATGAGGCTTTGCGATTTAAAAAAAATAAATAAAAAATTTATCTAGGCCTATGTGAAATTCTGCAGCCATTGTACGATTTTATAATTTTTTTCTCGGAAGGGCAACCTGAGTCGAGAAGGGCATATGGGCAGTTGCCCGGGCAACCTGAGCAACCCCCCTGTGCACGTCCCTGTATATATATATATATATATAAGGCTTGTGCACAATTCAGAATTGAATTGAGAATGACTCCTAAATTCAAATTCAATTCTCGAATTTGAATTGAATTTGAATTGATGTCAAAAACAGGATCTACAATTACAATTCAAATTTGAATTAAAGGAAGCAGAATTGCAATTCAAAACAAATTCTAAGAAATTCATATAGATATTTTAAGTGAAGTGTTTAACAATGAAGCTTTACAGTATATGTCACATATGATTACATTACATATTCTATAAATTATATTAGTTTGAACTACTTGTACAGATTACATTAACAGGAAATATTTTCCCCCAGCAATGAATGTTAAAAGCTCTAGTCACAGAACAAATAATTAAGTTTGATTTATTGTAATTTTAATTTTGTGGAACATGATAAAACATGACTCAGAACATGATAAAACATGACTCCCAAAATTACTTTAGTAAATCTTTAGAAGGAAAAAAAACAATTTTAGGTGGACATTTGTTACATAGGGTTAGGCTATATATATATATATATATATATATATATATATATATATATTAGAACAAAATGTATGCAGGGTTGAGGAGTGAGTTAACCCCTTAACTGTCACCCCCCCCCCCTCCCCCCTTTTTTTGCATAGACATAAAAATCATTATCCAAACTTAAATGGTTGTAATTCAAGAATGCTTTGGAATATTGACCTATGGTTGGTCTTGTTTTTTTTCCAGACATTTTCCAGATTATTGTAGAAGTGTAGAAATTATTAAAAATGAAATAGAAAAAAAGTTATATAAGTTTAAGTTTATGAAATTATTTAATGTAAAATATAATCATTAATATTTTATATAAAATATATATATATTACAAAACATGTTTTACTCTAAAACTGCAAGAAAATTAAAGCCAAAAATCTGAACAAGTTGTGTTCCAAATTTTAGGTTGATATCTCAAAAAATGAGTTTTCAGTAAGATTTTATTCAGGCGCAGTACCCAACTTTTTCACTAGGTGAACACCAGACTCCATTACTGCCCATATAAGGGCGCCTCCATTTTCATATATGTTTTGAGTGGTCTGAACCATGTATTTCCATAATTGTCATACAATTTATGAAGTAGACATCCTATTCAGAAGTAGTATGGGTGGTTTGGCAGTATTTGATTTGAATTCAACCTCTAATAAATGCATAAAAAAAGACCACATATGTGCGTTATAGCTCGCAGCCGCATCACAAATCGAGAATCCATAAAATTTTTCTTTATATTTAAAACGTTTTCAGACCTTTTTTTCTCATAAAATGGAATTGGTGTTATCTTTTGAACTCTTGGCATGAAAACAAACTGAGGTTTCTACCAATCCTTCATAATTTTTCATGTTTATTGCTATTTCAAAATAAAGGCCTAAATACTCCTAATTAATATGAAATATTCTTGTTGCAAATTGATAAATTACTGCTCCTCTGTAATTTATTTTAGAAAACAGCCACCAAATATGAAAACTAGAGATTTTAAGCTTTCAAATGATATATAGTTTGTCAATATTACTTTAGGTTTTTACTAATATATTATTGTTTTAAATATATAGTGGCAAACGTCCCTTAACTGTAATGAAATTATGTTATTGAATGACAAAATGAATGTAATTGTATTTAGTTGTAGCCTATTACTGAGGTTAAATGTGTAATTTAATTAGTTACTAATCAAATTAAAAGGAAATTGATTCACATTGATATAGTAATCCAAATAAAATAATCCAAACCACATTCATAAAGGGTAACTTATAACAGTAAGCAATTACATTTCCAAAGTAACCTTCCTAACGCTGAATGTATGTGAGATTCAACATATTCTTTCTGTTGTGTGACTAGGGTGACCACCCGTCACGCTTTGTGTTGTACCGCACAGCATTTTCACCCCTTGTCCCCCACGTCGCATATTGAGAAAATATCCCGCATTTTTATCAGTCTGTTTGTTTTTAATTATCATATTAAGAAAATGTGCATCGTTCTTTTGCCTTTTTAAGAAAGCATTTTATTTATTCTTTTTGCGCCGTAGTTTTTCACCTATATTTAACAGCGCTTTGTCAGAAGTACAAATACAACAGCCATTTTTAAAATCATATCCAATGGTTGAAAAGAAAGGAGTAAACACGGTCACTAGTAGGTTGTCAATCAAAATGTTGAGCGGGGATTCGTTCCATGTGTTCCCTGTCAGAAAACAAATTGATAATTGGGTAAATTAAAATTTTAATTTAACAGAATTTATCAACTTATTGCCTGCTGTAGTTGTTTTAATTCACATCCTTTCTAAAAATATGAAAGTGTTTGGTGTAATATATTCTTAATATATTATTAAGAATATATTATATATATAGAATATATAATTCTTAAGGCTGTCAATAAACTAATTTCATGTTGTTTTATATTTAATTTGTTCATTATTTATTTTGTTGGATTTTAGTTGGACTTTGTCAGAACTGTTCCAGAAATAGTGATCTGCATGATGGCTGCTGCCTTGCTCAGTGATGTTGAATTAAAATGGCAAGTAAAATAAAGACATGTTATGTTACAAATGTTTTTATTAAGTTAAATGGACATTATATAACAGTTTCAGGTTATGTTTTAGTGTTGGTAACATGTCCCACATTTGGTTTGTTTGATGGTGGTCACCCTATGTGCGACTGTGTAGAATTTCTTTGAATTGCCATGAATTTAAATTTCACTTCTTGTCATTAAAATTAAAATTCAACTTCCTGTGGGGCGGAGTCAATTCAATTCAAATTCCAATTCATGAATTGAATGGACGCCAATTCTGAAATTTGCACAAGCCTGATATATATATATATATATATAAAGTTACATAATGAAGACAGACTTCACTGCCAGTTCACTTCACTGTTCACACACACACACACACACACACACACACACACACACACACACACACACACACACACACACACACACACACACACACACACACACACACAGAGTTCCATTGCAGGCTATAAGTCCCCACTTGGTTGGATAGAAATCGTTCAAAGGTCCCCTCTTTGCCAGTGTTTGAGCGACAGTGCTCTGTTAGTAATATAGATATGTATGTGTGTGTGTGCAATGGCACATAACAATGGCAAGTAAATTTTTAGGGACTCCATAACAAAGCATAGAAAGTATCTATGAAGAGAGAGTGTTAAATAAGAAAAATAATATTAAGAATGATAAGAGGCGTCTTCTCGCCTCTGCTTTTGAACTGTTACCGTCGGGCCGTCTGTATTTATTTAATTGATCTTTCTTTGAGCAATAAATTTTTTTGATAACAGATGGGGTTGGTCATTTTTTTTTAATTGTATATGTTTATCTATGCATATTGTGATTTCTGATGACTGTGTGAACATATATATATATGTCGAGGTTTTGTGGCACACTCTACAACCCGGTTCCTCAGAGACGTCGGATTCAGTGGCCAAGAGTTGCGTCGCACAGTAAAGAACTTATCTGAAGAAACAGAAAGGAGCCGCAACTGGCTGTGGTTGAGACAGAAAGATTCTAGCTGGCTGTGTACAGACCGCCATGCTGCGGTTTCGTAGAATTCTTGAAAACTTGAAGAGTCTGTTGGTTCATTTGTATAGGTTGTATAGCATTTACAGTCATTACGTTCCTGTGTATATTGCGTGAATGACGGGTGCTTGGGCAGATATTGTGTTTTGCGGTAGGTGCTATGCCATACGGAACCGTTGCCACTGAAACTGCATATTAACGCACCAGTGGGGCTCGACAGCCTTAGTCAAACGGGTTGGCGCGTATGGTTGGGTTGCGGAGAGATTGTGGTTAGGTCTCAGCAGCAGGAGGGATGTAGAGGTCAGTAAGCTGGGCTGAGTTGAGTGGGGGACGGAGGGGGGTGACTCTGGGACGCCAGAGTCACTGTCGAGCCCTCTTGAGGTGTCGTGGGCTAGTCGACGAAACACTGAGGATGGAAGGTGCCCACTTGAAGACCCTAGAGATGTCCCCTACTCCGCTCAATCCAGACGGTTGTCATGGGGGGACTGCACTGTGGTTGAAGCCGTTGTGTGTGCTGACGCGTGTTAACACTAGACAGAAGGAGATTTACATCACCATATGGAAAGAAGCGTAAATGGACGGAGAAGCATAGATTACTGTAAAGCTATGTCTTAGTTGGTGCTTATCTTGGCAAAAGCCGAGTACAAATCAGCATGAAGTTTTAACATCTACTCTCGTGTAATGGAAATCATATATATATTTTTATATATATAGAAAAGTTACAAAATGAAGACAGACTGCACTGCCAGTTCACTTCACTGTTCACACACAGGTCCTCTGTTAGATAGGTAGACATCATACAGAGTTGCAGGTCCCATCTTGGCATGTTTCATTTTTTTGCATTTTTGAAGTTATATTATGAAAAAAGACCTTAAAAGAAATGTTTGTATATGCTTTTTGTTTCAAAAGGACCAGATTCAAAAGGACCAGATGCAGCAAGTCAACTTAAAAGTTTTGAATTTGATCTTCAAGAAAGAATGACATATGTTTGGTTGCATCAAAATTGAGCAATATTTCAAACGCTGTCTATCTTGAGTTTGGCAACGGCAGCTGTCCCGTGCGTGGGCGTGGTTACAGCGCAGCCAGCGGACACGCCCCCAGCATATGAGAGCAGTAGTACTGCTCATTTTTTCAAGATTTTGATAGCTTTTTTTATCATTCAAATTTGGCTGGGTGGCTAATACATTTTTCTGTGATATGACAAACTCAGAACACATACTTCATTTTGATTTTACAGGGACTTTAAGAATGATAAGAGCGTCTTCTCGCCTCTGCTTTTGAACTGTTTCTGCCGGGCCATCTGTATTTTTTACCCGTTGAATGAAAATGAATAAAACAGATTCAAAGGTCTTTACTCAAAAAATTTTTTTTTTAATTTGATAACTGATGGTTTGGTCATTCTTTTTATAAAAATATTATATTGTATATGTGTATCTATGCATATTGTGATCTCTGATGCCTTTGTGAATATATGTTACATAATGAAGACAGATTTCACTGCCAGTTCACTTGTCACAAACACACACAGGGAAAGACAGATCCATTAGCAGTATGTTTAATAGGGTAATCCATACTCACAATCCAGTAAGGATGGCTGGTGCGAAACAGACGTTCCGAAGCTTTGCGAGATCCCGAAGCAAAGATGATTCGAAACACTGATCCGAAGCGTGATTCAAAACACCCACGTCACATGACAACGGCTAAATGAAGCGTCTAAGTGTTTCATCAGGTGGAGTGCTCCTCCGAATCAGGGTTTCATTGATTGGTCGGTTCGGGAACAAATCACACAATCACACAGTATAAAAGTTTTGTCAACGCATTTTCATATCGTGGGTTTTTGTGAGAGGAGTTTGGTTTTGAGATAGCGGATTTTTGGTGATATAGTGACATTTATAGTGCGATTTGTTTAGTTATATTTAGGATTTAATTTACATTTACACATTGACTTAGAGACACACAGAGTACATATAGTGACACATTAATAGATGCATTGATAGAAATATATATATATATATATATATATATATATATATATATATATATATATATATATATATATATTGTAGTGTCCTGTAATGCTGGTGATGTAGAAATGGAGGAGGCTGGATCCAAATGCAGTGTGGCTTTAATAACAAACTATAAACTCAGACAGGAACAGGTTACAAGGACTCGGGAACAGGTTACCAGGAATCATCAACGTTAGCATACATACATTCATGCAACAACTCACAAGGACAGGGCAGAAACACAGGGCTTAAATAATGAAGTACAAATGAGCTAACAGGATAACCAGGGGGCGTGGAGAACGAGAAACACCTGGGATCACTAATAAACAAGACAGGGAACCACTGAACATGACAAAACAAGACAAGACACAAAACCCACATTACGACATAACCCCCCCCTTAAGGGCGGCTCCTGACGCCCAATAACACCAAAAAAGTCCAGGAGGGCGGTCTTGGGTGGGGATGGGGGGCCAGGCCCATACAGGGGAACAGGACCTGGACCTAGGCAAGGCGGGCCTGGGCCGTGGAGCGTGGGCAGACCTGACAGACCAGGAGACCACGGCGGAGCTGGATGCGGGCGTGGCCACGGCGGAGCTGGATGCGGGCGTGGCCACGGCGGAGCTGGATGCGGGCGTGGCCACGGCGGAGCTGGATGCGGGCGTGGCCACGGCGGAGCTGGATGCGGGCGTGGCCACGGCGGAGCTGGATGACGGCGTGGCCACGGCGGAGCTGTCGGACCCTCGGGCGTCCAGGGCGGAGCTGTCGGACCCTCGGGCGTCCAGGGCGGAGCCGGACGAGGCGAAGGCCAGGGTGGTGAAGCCCCTGCAGACGACCGTGGCGGCGCAGCCCTCATGGTCTCCTCACCGGACCCTTGGCCCCCCCCCAAAAAATACTTGGGGAAATCCACGGGTTCAGGAAAGGCCTTCCGGAGCTTGAAGGGCGCAGGCAGGGCGAGGCGCAGAGGCGGGGCCGGCAGGGCGAGAAGTCTGGGTACGCTCACTGGAGCCTGACGAGCCGAGCGAGTCCTCCTTCTCCTTCTGCGACGGCGCTTCACTGGACTTGACTCAGTAGACTCACTTGACTCAGTAGACTCACTTGACTCAGTAGACTCACTTGACTCAGTAGACTCACTTGACTCAGTAGACTCACTTGACTCAGTAGACTCACTTGACTCAGTAGACTCACTTGACTCAGTAGACTCACTTGACTCAGTAGACTCACTTGACTCACTTGACTCGGCGGCACTTGACTCACTTGACTCGGCGGCACTTGACTCGGCACTTGACTCGGCACTTGACTCACTTGACTCGGCACTTGACTCACTTGACTCGGCACTTGACTCACTTGACTCGGCACTTGACTCACTTGACTCGGCACTTGACTCACTTGACTCGGCACTTGACTCACTTGACTCGGCACTTGACTCACTTGACTCGGCACTTGACTCACTTGACTCGGCACTTGACTCACTTGACTCGGCACTTGACTCACTTGACTCGGCACTTGACTCACTTGACTCGGCACTTGACTCACTTGACTCGGCACTTGACTCACTTGACTCGGCACTTGACTCACTTGACTCGGCACTTGACTCACTTGACTCGGTACTTGACTCACTTGACTCGGTGCTTGACTCAGTACTTGACTCAGGGCTAGATTCACTTGACTCAGGGCTAGATTCACTTGACTCAGTACTTGACTCGGGATTCGGCGAAACCTCCGCGGTCTCCGGATTGGCAAATCCAACAGGACCAGTGCGGAATACGGGCTCGAGTGGGCATACGTGAGTCGCGGGTTTGGCAAAGCTGCAGTGAGGAGCTGGCTCGGCCGGATAGGACGGGAACGTGGATATGGGACTGTCCACGAAGCAAGCCTCAGCAATGTACCGGTCCAGAGTCCAATCGGTAATGTCACTCGGCATCCATCGAGCGATCCGGTAATTCAGCCCGTTCCGAAACAGGCCTATGAGCTGGATTTCATCGAGCGTTCCTAGATGGCAAATGGAGAGGAAGTCGTTAGCGTAGCTTTGGACGGACTGGTTCTCTTGAAACATTACCGAGAGATATTTTCTCAGGGCCCGGTTGTTGACGACTATAGCAGAGACTGCTGGAGCGACTGCTGGATCCATGTTGAGGGTGAGTTGTTCTGTAATGTCCTGTAATGCTGGTGATGTAGAAATGGAGGAGGCTGGATCCAAATGCAGTGTGGCTTTAATAACAAACTATAAACTCAGACAGGAACAGGTTACAAGGACTCGGGAACAGGTTACCAGGAATCACCAACGTTAGCATACATACATTCATGCAACAACTCACAAGGACAGGGCAGAAACACAGGGCTTAAATAATGAAGTACAAATGAGCTAACAGGATAACCAGGGGGCGTGGAGAACGAGAAACACTTGGGATCACTAATAAACAAGACAGGGAACCACTGAACATGACAAAACAAGACAAGACACAAAACCCACATTACGACATATATATAGATTAATAGATAGATACATATATTACAGATACATATAGATTATTAGATAGATAGGCTACATATAAAATAGATAGATAGATAGATAGATAGATAGATAGATAGATAGATAGATAGATAGATAGATAGATAGATAGATAGATAGATAGATAGAAATGGAGGCTCCACAGAAGAGATGCCGTACATCTGTGGTGTGGGAGCATTTCCATTTGGAAACCCCAAATAAAGTGAGATGTGTGTATTGTGATCGGCAGCTAGCCTACTGCAACAATACATCATCCATGATGCGCCATTTGAGGAGCATTCATCCTGCCATTCTGCGGGGTGCAGAGGATGGTAGTGTTCCCCCTGTACCAATGCCTGCTACTGACACTGCTGGGCCATCTAAGCAAAGTATGCATTGTTTGAAATATAGGCTAATTATAAGTGAAATATAATAACTAAGTGTTGGGCCATTGTTTAGAAAGGCCATGGACTAAGACATGCCTAACATCCCAATCACAACTGCCAATCACTTTAAAAACAAATGAGGAGTTCTTTTCCAAAACGCTATAAATCCATTTCAGTAGTTTTCAGGAAAATGACATTTTTTACCTAAACCCACACATTTTGTGAATATTCATTTTATTCTGCTAAAATATGTTTTTAGGCTCAGTCTGAACATGTTGAACAATGATTATTAAATCAAACAACAATATTGTTTATGATAAATTCAAAGTTAATTTTATTTTTTTCCAAAACGCTATAAATCCATCAATTTTTCCCCAAAACGCTATAAATCCATTTTTTCCCAAATTTGTATGGTTTGTCTTTAAAAAAAAAAAAAAGAAGAAAAAAAAAAATAGAACATGCAACATATTATCAGGGACTCATATAAATTAATATGAATAAAATTTTGTAACACATTTAGGCTAATAGTCAATTAGTCAAGCCAACATGACACGAGTACTGTATAGTTGTACAAGCCTACTGATAGATAAACTGGCCTTTTATTGACCATGATAAGGTGCTATGGTAGATTGTGTGTAGTGATGGTAGTGCAAAAAAAAACAAAATGTGGCCAGTTAACAATGGATTCTTTTATTTTTTTTATTATGCAGTAAACAGTGGATTCTGTAAACAGCTGTGCTTGTTGTTAAAACATGATGTGCTTTTTAGCTTGTTGCTAGAGAGAGAGAGAGAGAGAGAGAGAGAGAGAGAGAGAGAGAGAGAAAAGGGCTAGGGGAGCAGAGAGAGAGAGAGAGAGAGAGAGAGAGAGAGAGAGAGAGAGAGAGAGAGAGAGAGAGAGAGAGAGAGAGAGAGAGAGAGAGAAGAGGTGGTGCACGACACAGTGAGGAGCATGCAAGGAGAATGTGCAAGGTATGAGCACATACAGACTTTCACCTGCAGGGCCAGCCATTATGGCCGGAGAGGAGCACCAGGCCGCAAGTATCTCCCCAGTGACCTGAGTGTGCGCAAGATGCATGAGCTCTTTGAAGCTCAGAGCCATGCTCAAACCAGCTATTCCCTCTTTTATTCTGTGTTTTCAAAGGAATTCAATCTTGGCTTCGGTCACCCAGCTACAGATGCATGTGCTGATTGTGCCAAGTACAAGATCAGGATAACAGACCCAAACCTGACTGACACAGAGAAGAAGATGGAATCAGCATCATTTATCTTGCATCGTCGCAGAGGGCGCTTTTTTATGACATGTTAGGCAGGGTTGCTGAAGGTCATATTACCCTTTGTTTTGATATGATGCAAAACCTGGTCCTTCCAAAAACCGCAATAGGACAGGCCTATTACTCACGGCAGATGTATATGTACCTGTTTGGTGTGGTTGTGCACCACGGGGAGAACAGCTGTCAGGCAAAAGATGATGTCCATCTGTATGTGTGGCAGGAGAATGAGGGTAGCAAAGACAGCAATATGATTACTTCTGCGCTGAATGACTGCCTCAAGGTTCAACTGCAGGACAAAGTCAGCAGATCCAGGGGGCTTCGGCTGTTTAGTGACTCTTGTTTCGGGCAGAACACGAACGTGAGCATGGTGTCCATGCTGATGGAACTTCGGCAGCTTTTCCCCAACCTCAGCATAGAGCACACATTTCCAGTACGGGGCCACAGTTATCTACCTGCAGACAGAGTCTTTGGTAGAATTGAGCAGAAGGTAAGGAAGATGGACACAATTCTGCTACCACAGGAATACCACGCCATCCTGCAGCAATTCGGCAATGTTCATGTTTGATTGGTGATATACACAGATAGTAATGATAACAAGATTCAATAAGTTATTTAATAAACCTGTAACAAGTAGGACCAATTTGTCCATTACATATGCATGAAAAAACGAATTAATAAAAATATTCAATAATGATAACAATATACAATAAGTTATTTAAAAAACCTGTAACAAGTAGGACCAATTTGTCCACTACATAAACTAATTTTTATACATTAAATATTCAATAACGAAAACGATATTCAATAGGCAAGTCAGTTGGTAATAAATGCATTGGCATTCAGTAAAGTGTCGAACCCAGAAAAAGTAGAATTATTGTCCGCTTTAAATAAAACAAATCACATAGGGTGTGTGTATGAGATGTCATTTGAGTATGTGACTGGACAGAGAGAGAGTGAGAGAGTGTGTGTGAGAGAGAGCGCCAGTGTGTGTGCCAGAGAGAGAGAGAGAGAGAGAGAGAGAGAGAGAGAGAGAGAGAGAGAGAGAGAGAGAGAGAGAGAGAGAGAGAGAGAGAGAGAGAGAGAGAGAGAGAGAGAGAGAGAGAGAGAGAGAGAGAGAGAGAGAGTGTGTGTGTGTGTGTGTGTGTGTGAGAGAGAAAGTAATGGTAAAGGCAATTTGTCAAGCCTGTAACAAGTAGGACAATTTGTCCAACAAATATGCATGAGAAACATTCAATATTCAATAATGCATAAGACATACAGTAAAGTGTCAAACCTGTAAAACAGTAGGACTATTGTCTGCTAAACATAAAAAAAATCACATAGTGTCTGTGTGTGAGATGTGCTTTGAGTGTGTGTTTGAGAGAGAGAGAGAGAGAGAGAGAGAGAGAGAGAGAGAGAGAGAGAGAGAGAGAGAGAGAGAGAGAGAGGGAGATCTTCATCACTAGCATGGATCACTCTTCATCACTCAGGACTGCATTGTCAGTCACCTGATACAGTGCATCATCATAAAAATTCCTCACAGCATCAGACACACCTATTGCTCCTAATAGTGCCAGCACATCTCTCTTTTTTGCAGCCTTAACAGAGGTCTGCTTTGGAAGTACCTCAGGTTTAAGGTCAGCCCACCGCTTGCCACGCTTTAACACACTATGGAAACAATACTCCCCATTGTAAGTTGTTTTTACACCCAGCTTGTTGGTACTCAAGTCCAGCATTCTTGCTTCACTGATTTTAAAGCTCCTCTGAGCCTTAACACAGTCTTTTGAGGCTGACCTGTAATCAAACGCCTCCCAATCAGTGCCATAAACATGAACATTGCCGAATTGCTGCAGGATGGCGTGGTATTCCTGTGGTAGCAGAATTGTGTCCATCTTCCTTACCTTCTGCTCAATTCTACCAAAGACTCTGTCTGCAGGTAGATAACTGTGGCCCCGTACTGGAAATGTGTGCTCTATGCTGAGGTTGGGGAAAAGCTGCCGAAGTTCCATCAGCATGGACACCATGCTCACGTTCTTGTTCTGCCCAAAACAAGAGTCACTAAACAGCCGAAGCCCCCTGGATCTGCTGACTTTGTCCTGCAGTTGAACCTTGAGGCAGTCATTCAGCGCAGAAGTAATCATATTGCTGTCTTTGCTACCCTCATTCTCCTGCCACACATACAGATGGACATCATCTTTTGCCTGACAGCTGTTCTCCCCGTGGTGCACAACCACAGCAAACAGGTACATATACATCTGCCGTGAGTAATAGGCCTGTCCTATTGCGGTTTTTGGAAGGACCAGGTTTTGCATCATATCAAAACAAAGGGTAATATGACCTTCAGCAACCCTGCCTAACATGTCATAAAAAAAGCGCCCTCTGCGACGATGCAAGATAAATGATGCTGATTCCATCTTCTTCTCTGTGTCAGTCAGGTTTGGGTCTGTTATCCTGATCTTGTACTTGGCACAATCAGCACATGCATCTGTAGCTGGGTGACCGAAGCCAAGATTGAATTCCTTTGAAAACACAGAATAAAAGAGGGAATAGCTGGTTTGAGCATGGCTCTGAGCTTCAAAGAGCTCATGCATCTTGCGCACACTCAGGTCACTGGGGAGATACTTGCGGCCTGGTGCTCCTCTCCGGCCATAATGGCTGGCCCTGCAGGTGAAAGTCTGTATGTGCTCAACAATGAGTTGCCTTCTCCTTGCATGCTCCTCACTGTGTCGTGCACCACCTCTTCTCTCTGGACGAGCCTCAGCAGTCTCAGCGTAATATTGAGCCACCCGGGACACACGGTCTTTGCTGATGCCTGTGAAAGTAAATTATTTAGATTGTCATATACATTTGGAGCCAAAATGAAATAAACAGAATTACACACAACTAACTTGCTATTACTCCCTCCCCCCCCCCCTCTCTCTCTCTCTCTCTCTCTCTCTCTCTCTCTGCTCCCCTAGCCCTGCTCTATAGCAATGACATACCATGTAACAACAAGCACATCATGTCCTCTGTAACAATACGCACAGCTTTTTACAGCACCCACTGTTTACTGCGTAATAAAAATAAATATGTAAATAAATAAAAGAATCCACCGTTAACTGGCCACATTTTGTACTTTTGCACTACCATCACTACACACAATCTACCATAGCACCTTATCATGGTCAATAAAGGCCAGTTTATCTATCAGTAGGCTTGTACAAGTATACAGTACTTTTCATGTCACGTTAGCAGGCTTCTTTACAAGAAAATATATTTTTTCGCGAGGGAGAAACATACAAAACAATATTAAACTCGCCTATTCTGAGGCGCAAGTTGTAACAATTACTCACCAAAAACTTTTATGAAGGTCGCCTTGCAAACGGGCACCTTCTCCGGATGACTGTTGCACAAAAGACTGTACTTAACAGATATGTTCCGGTCTTTTTGTTTGTTTACCTCCTGGACTTTCGGACGCTTTCTTGTCACTTGCGTGATGTCCAGGAGATGAAGTATGGCCTGGTCCTGGTCAACCTTGATTGGTTTTTCGTAAAAATAGTTTACATTTTTTATCAGATCGTCCAGCGACAGCCTCTCGGCCTGACAGAAACCTTTTGCGGCAGCTTTGTGTTGACATCCTATTGTCGGTATTATCGCGGCACCCGAGTGACGGGCCTTCTTTTTTTGTTCTTTTTGGTGATTTTCTTTGTCCAGTCTGCGTTTTCTACCCCCAGGAAAAGGTCTCACTGGCTCATCAAGGCCATCAAAAGTGTTATCACTCATTTTGATGAATGAATGAACATAAACAAACCACTGCTCAGAGCGCCGCCGTGTTGGATTGCGTAGAACGCTCACTGAATTCTGATTGGTCGAGAGGATGTATCGCGTTTAGACTAAAAATAGGTTTGGCGCTTATCGCGTTTTGGAAAAGAACTGCATCTTGCAGTACATTTTAAACAAGGAAATATAGCGATTTGTCATGAAACGTTGATGGAGCAGTGAATAGGTTCAGTACACAGCAAAATGATATGACAAACTCATTTTTTTTTAAAATGGCGTTTATCGCGTTTTGGAAAAGAGCTCTTCAAATGTTGTCAATATAATATTATACTTTGTGAATATACATTTTATATGTCTACATATGAGTACCCAATCTACAGCCAAGACATCATTTTGTTTTTTTGTAATTGTTGTATTTCTATAATGCACTTTATCTTTCTCTGCACACTGAGCATAAATATTCATAACATAACTTTGTTTAGGAAGGTTTCCAAATGAACCAGTAGACTACTTTCACGGTAGGCTACTATTTTTCCAATATATTTGTCTGAAAGTATGTTTTATATTCTCTTTTAAAAGGCAGACAGAGGGAATTGGATGAGGCTCTTCTGAACATGGTGGTGAAGGATCTGCAGCCCTTCACCATCGTGGAGGATGAGGGTTTCAGGGCCTTTGTGAACAAGCTTGATCCAAGCTATGTCCTCCCATCCCGGAAGGTGCTTAAAACAATGGTCAGCGAAAGGTACAACACAACCAAGGAGAAGACAATGGAGGACCTACAAAAGGCGGAATTTGTTAGCCTTACGGCTGACATGTGGTCTTCCATTAATATGGATGGATATCTTGGTGTAACATGCCATTACATAACACCAGAGGCAACAATGGCAACTGTTTTACTGGGTGTAAGGAGGTTTTACCAAACCCACACAGCCCAGCATCTCATGGAGGCTAAAGCCTTGCTAATGGCTGAGTGGGGAATAACCTCCAAAGTTCACTGCATGGTGACTGACAATGCATCCAACATGATCCTAAGTGCCCAGCTACTCAACCTTCGCCATGTCCCATGTTTTGCTCATAATTTGAATTTGATAGTGAAAAAGGCCCTGGATCAAACCCCAGTCATCAATGAAATTCGCCAGAAAGCCAGAAAGATAGTGGGGTTGTTCAGATCCAGCTGCAAAGCAAAGGACAAGCTTGTGGAGATGCAGAGCTAGATGGGCAGACCAAGTCTGAAAATGATACAGGAGGTTGAAACGAGATGGAACAGCACATTCGACATGCTACAACGCTTGTATGAGCAACGTGAGCCAGTGGGTGCTGCACTTGCCAATTTAAACAGTGATACTGCTCCCCTGACAAGTCTTGAGTATGACATTATTCAACAGTCATTGACACTTCTTCAACCATTCAAACTAGCAACAACAGAGATGTCAGAGGAACAGAGAGTGTCTGCTTCAAAGCTCATACCATTGTACAGGATGTTGCAGCACAAGCTTGCACAGAAAAAAGGAAATGCAACGCAGGAATCAACTGTACAATTAGGTAGGACACTATGACCATACGTGTAATTGGCCATAACTCTCATATTGTTGTCATTATTTTAATTAATATGGTTTTCTCTTGTGTTGGCTCATAGGCTCACATCTACAAGAAGGTCTGCACTCCAGATGTGGAGGGTACGAGACTTTTAGAGCCTTGGCACTGGCTACACTGCTGGACCCAAGGTTTAAAAATGTGGCTTTTGGAAATCCTGCCAAAGCCCTGGATGCTGAAAAGCACATCACACTGGAGTGTGCTTCACTGATGCGTTCAAACACAACTCCTGGTGAGTTTCAGTCTATGTTATCTTATGTAATGTGATTCATGAAATTTATACTTCATATGTGTTGTCAGTTTATGATTTGTTACTAATTGCCGTTTTCTTTTAATTCAGAACCACAAATGTCAACATCAGGCCCATCATCATCAACACCAGTTGAAACACAAGACAGTTTATGGGAACATTTTGACAATCGTATCCGTGAGACCCAGATGATACACAATCCTACAGCTGATGCCACAGTGGAAGTGAAAAAATACCTCAGCGATGCGTTTTTGCCCAGAACTCATGATCCTCTAACTTACTGGAAAGAGAGAGCAGTAATCTTTCCTCATTTGTATGTCCTAGCTAAAAAATATCTTTGTATGCCAGCAACAAGTGTCCCTTGTGAGAGAATTTTTTCAAAGGCTGGAGAAATTATCTGTAAAAAAAGAAGTAGGCTGAGTCCTTCAACAGCAGAGAAATTAATATTTTTGAATAAAAATCTATAAGAAAGGGAGACATTGTGGCTTGATTTATTTTTATTAATATTCATTTTTCATGACCAAAATCACATTATGCAATGTGAAGAGACTACAGGTTACAAGCTTCATATATTACAAAAATACAATAATAAAAAAAAAAAACCAACACATTTTTTTATTAGCTCTTTGTAAAGGTTGTTTCAGATCAACACCTGCAAGTGACCACTAGGTGTCACCGTGGAGACGGGTTTCGGATTGATTCGAAGCCTCGAAACAAAATGGCACATTTGCTTCGACTGTTTCATTGCTTCACGAAGCCTCGATCTGCCCATCACTACAATCCAGTCCAAGCAAGGTTCAAAATCAAAAAAGGCCATCCAAAACATAAAACACCAACAAGACTCAGGAAAAGGCAGGGCACAGAAGTGTGAGGACATAGAACAACAACTCTGTGACAAACACTTCTTCTTCTTCTTCTTTTCTATCATGGCGGATTGCAAGCAACTTAAGGTGCATACCGCCACCTACTGTTCATGAGTGTGTAGCAACATTGTTTTACATCTATTAAATTCTATTTTTTAATTTTGTATTCTGAAGATAAATAAATAATGCTTTCCTTAATCTATAAATATCTTTTATATTTCCTTTATTTCCCAATAATCCTTTAAGACTCCATTCTTGGCCTGTCCTTTCAACTACTCTTCTCAATTTCTCCCTTTCAGGTTCATATGTTTTACAGTTCATCAATACATGTTCTATATTTTCTATCTCTCTACATCCTTCACATTTATCATTATTTTTCCTCCCTATTAAATATAAATTGTCATTTAAATAAGTATGACCTACTCTTAATCTGATCATTATTATTTCTTCCCTTCGGTTTCTCTCATTAATATTTCTCTTTACTACTGACTTTTGTACTTTATATAATCTTCTTCCTTTTTTATCTTCATTGCACCTTTTTTTCCAATTTTCAATTTCTTTCCTCTTAATAAATGATTTTCCTTCCCCTTTCCCTAAAGGAATTGTAATTGCTATTGCCTCCTCTAAAGCCCTTTTTGCTAATTTGTCTGCCTTTTCAATTCCTTTTACCCCTTCATGTGCTGGTACCCAACAAAACCAAATATCAATGCCAACCCTGTATAATCTAAATAAACTGTGCTGAATTTCTAATACTAAATCTTTCCTATTATTTCCTTCTCCCTGAATACTTTCTAAAGCTGCTTTGGAATCCGTGCATATCACCACCCTATCTGGTCTAACCTCCTCAACCCATTGTAAACTCAATATAACTGCCACCATCTCTGCTGTGAAAACTGATAGTTGATCTGACATTCTTTTAGAAATGTGTATTTTGAACTCAGGAATATATATTCCCATTCCCACACACCCTTTTAAATTCTTAGACCCATCTGTATATATTTTAAGGTAATTATAATAAGAGTTTCTTAAATATATATCAGTCTGTATCCCTATTTCGTTTAAATTCCATTCATTTTTCATTTTAAGAAGTCTCATGTCTACATTTATCTCAAGAAATAACCATGGAGGAACAACACTAATTGGATTACATTGTGCTATTTCCTTATCCTCTAATCCAAACTCTTTAATCAATTTGCTTATAACCCATCCAAATCCATTACCATGGAACTTTGAATATTCCCAACAAGTTTTTAGAATTGTTGAAGTTACATTTTCATCCATACTACTTTTAATTTTCATCCAATATACTAAACCTATAATTTCATTCTTCTCATTTCCAGTGGAGTTTCTCCAGTCTCTACTAAAAGAGCATTGATAGGTGTTGTTTTCACTGCTCCTGTACATATACGTAAAGCTCTACTCTGTAATCTATCTATCCTTTGTAGTGTTGTTTTAGCTGCTGCTCCATAAATAAAACTGCCATAATCTATTATTGATCTCATAAGAGCCCTGTATATGTTTAATAATGACTGTCTATCTGCACCCCAGTTATTTCCAGCCACAGCCTTTAAGAGATTTATAACTTTCTTACATTTAGTTTCCAAGTTATCTATATGTGTTTTCCATGTATAAGAGCTATCTAACCATAGTCCTAGGTATTTAAATTCTGTAACCCTTTCCAACGTCTGTCCATATAATGTCATTGTTCCTATATCAATATTTCTCTTATTTGTGAATACCATAAAACAAGACTTGTTTGCTGATAATTTAAAACCCCATTCATAAGACCATTTTTCTACTTTATTAATTGCTTTCTTAATATTTCCTACTACATGTTTTATATTCTTTCCTCTCATCCATATGGCCCCATCATCTGCAAATAATGCAGATTTAATACATTTGTCAGTATCTGAAAAGATGTCATTAATCATGATATTAAATAAAATTGGGCTTATTTCACTACCTTGAGGTATTCCATTTTCCACATTGAATTCTTTTGAATAATCGTTCCCCATCTTCACCCTTATTTTTCTATCCATCAAAAAATTTGCTATCCAATTATACATCTTCCCACCTATTCCCATCTGCTTTATTTTTATAAGTAACCCTTCTCTCCATAATGAATCATATGCTTTTTCTATATCAAAAAATACTACAACCATTATCTCCTTCATTTTTAACGCTTTCTCTATATCATTACTGACTCTAATTAATGCATCCATTGTTGATCTCCCTATTCTAAATCCACACTGGTATCCATTAATTAATTTCTTATGTTCAAGAACAAACCCTAATCTACTGACCACTATTTTCTCCATCCATTTACTTAAATGAGAAGTTAAAGCTATTGGTCTGTAATTATTTGGACTGATTGGATCTTTCCCTGGTTTATTAAATGGTAAAATTGTTGCCCTTTTCCAACTATTTGGTATTGTACCTTCTTTCCATATTTTATTGAATAATTTTAATATTAATTCCAATGTAACTTCCGGTATCTGCCGAAACATAGCATAGCATAATTGGTCCTCCCCTGGAGCTGAATATCCTGTCCCTTTCAATACTGTTTTAATTTCTTTCACAGTTATATTCATGTCTAATGTTGATGTACATTTTTTACATTTTCCCAATATATTTTTATGCTTTCCAAGTTTTTGTAGCTTCTGCCTTCTATGAATCTCTGTTAGATGATCACCATTATGAACTGCAGCAAATGTCTCGCCTAATAAATCTGCCTTTTCTTTATTTAAAACTACTATCTCCTGTTCTCTAGCTAAAGCTGGTATTTTAACATCATCCCTTTTCCCCGTCATTTTCCTAAACATTGACCAAACATTCTTTAATTTTATTTCTGAACCTATTGAGGAACAATACTCTCTCCATGTTTTCTTTTTTGCTTCCTTAATAGTTTTACGAACCATTGCTCTTTTCCTTTTATATTCAATAAGATTTTCGGTTGTTAAATTTTTCTGTAATATTTTAAATGCCTTATAACCACTTTGCTACATTCATCATTCCAACAAGGCACTACCTTTTTCTTACCTTTTATGATTTTTTTCCTTGGTATGCTATAACTTGCTGCATTTAAAATATGTTCTGTTATCTCCCTTGCACACTCTTCAATGTTGCCTTTTAAGGTAACCATATGACTGGTTTCCTCACATTTAATTTTAAATTTTTGCCAATTAGCTTTATTAAAGCACCATCTTGTTAATATAAAATCTTCTTGCCTGTTTATATTGTCATCAATTATTGTACTTACTGGAAAATGATCACTTCCTATTGTAGACTCCCAGTTGACATCCCATTTACATGAACTAACCAGACAATCAGATATTAATGTGATATCAAGACATGAAACTGTATTTTTATGTATATTTACTCTTGTACCTTTTCCATTATTAAGACAAACTAATGACCTTTCATCCATTATTTCTTCCACTATGCTACCATTATGATCTGTCTTCCTGCTACCCCAAAGACTATTGTGGGCATTAAAATCACCACACCATATTTCTCTTCTATGTATTTTCCCCGCCATCTCCCTAAATATATCACTTTCAAGATTTTTACATGGATTATAATAATTAATAATTTTAATATTTCCATATTTTCTTACATTAAATATTTCTATAATAACACATTCTAATTCTTTATTCATGAGATTTTTCTCATAAGCTATTCCATCTTTAATAAAAAATAGCACATCCTCCTCCACTACCATTACTTCTATCCTGTCTTTCTACGCTATATCCAGGAATCTTACATTCTAAATTAGGTTTTAACCATGTTTCTTGAACGCATATTATATCTGGAATTATTTCTAATTCATAAACAAACTTTTTAAATTCTTGTCCATTGGCAATTAAACTTCTGGCATTCCATTGAAGTATGTGTAAAACCATGATAACAGCTATGATCCTAATCCTGAACATTCTCTATTGTTTCAGTGGTACTCAGAATGGAATGGATCTGTTCTGCTTGAATTTCTTTCATATCTAAAAACCTTCCAGCTGCTGTTACAACTGCTTTGATTTTGTCACTTTTCTTCTTCATTTGTACTGTGATATTAACAATATGACACATGAATGCTACAAAGTTTTCTTTTTTCACCACCATTGTATTTTCATCCACTTTACATTTATGCAAACATGTGTTTTGACTATTTGTTGTTGGTACCAAGGTTTGTCTTTGATAAATCTGCCTTTGCTTTGTATTCCCAGCCGAGTTTCTTTGACCTGCTTCTCCCAACCTCATTCCTCCTGTGCTATCTTTCCTCACTCTTTTTAAAGCTTCAGCATATGAAACTCTTTCTGTTATTTTGATTCTTTGCGCTTCTCTGGCTTCCCTTTGTACAACACATCCACCATATGCTGCGCTGTGTTCTCCTCCGCAATTACAACACTTAACCTTAGCATCTTTATCACATTTACCAAATTCATGCGGTCCTCCGCATCGTGCACATCTAGCTTTTCCTTTACATTCCTTTGCAATGTGTCCCATTCTTTGGCAAGTAAAACATCTGAGGGGTTTAGGGATGTAGTCTCTGACTCTGTAATTCATATATCCTAGCTGGATATTTTCTGGCATGGTATTTTCGAATTGAAGAATCACTGCCATTGTATCTTTAAGTTCCCCATCTCTTTTACTTTTAATCCTGATAGCGTCTGTTATTTTCCCTCCTCGAATTTCTTTTTTCACATCCTCCATTGTCATTTAAATTGGAACTCCTGATATTACTCCCCTCAACCTTGCTATAGCTCCTGGAACATATGCTTTAATCCTTTCCCCCATCAAGGTTTGCATTTTGAGTATCTTCTGTTGTTGTGATTCACTGACAGCATGAATTAGCACTTTTCTGTTGTTCATGATTCTAGCCATTTTGATTTTCCCTATTTCTTCCTCTATTGCTTTAGTCAGCTTTATCGGGTGAATAAATCCACCCTCCTCCTTAAATTCCACCATTAATTTATATTCCTCTTCCATGTTTAAGTCATCCTTTTCTCGTGAACTCGCCCGTTCGTTTGTTTTTGTCCTTTTGCTAACTTCTGCTCTTGTCTCGCTCTCTTCCGACCAACTTTTTGCCCTTTCTTGTCTCTTCCTCATCATTCTTTTCATTCGTGATGATCTTGAAATCATCCACTCCATCTCATCATTACCACTATTTCCTCCTGATGTAGAAGCCATGTTGCTACATTCAATGAACAGTTTATGCAATCCGCCAAATTCAAATCAAATCCTACCGCCTACGATTCAAACTCCTTCAGTGAGTGCGGGAATACAGGGAACCTCGAGGAATCTGTGACAAACACTAAAACAGACAAGGGTATATATACACACAGAACAAACAAGGTGATGGGAAACAGCTGAGTGCAATGAACTGATGAGTGACAGACAGAATGCTGGGAAATGAAGTTCCAAAGTGTATGACACCATGGAGAAGGAGGACCTCTAGTGGACACCAGGGAACACAAACTTAACACTGTGACATAACCCCCCCTCTACGGAGCGGCTACCAAACGCTCCAAGAACGACAAAAAACTAACAAAACAAGAGTCCAGGGGTGTATTCCAGAAAGCAGGTTATGTGACTTACCCGGGTAAGTTTAGGAGTAAGTAAGCGGATAACCTCTGCTTTCGGTTCCAAAAACGGAGGTAACTTTCGGGTTATGTAAGTAACCATAGCAACTGACTCTCTGAGGATAACCTGCTCCGGGGCAGGTTATGTTGCAGGGTTAGTTTGTTTCAGAGAGGTTTCCGAGCATGGCGTGCCCTTTTGATGAGGATCCTGTGGACGTAGAGGCACAGATTATACGAGGGTTTTTCCGCCGTGAGAGGGTGATAAGACCACGTATCAATGTATTTTCTTATCCTAACGAATATTTGCAGGAGCGCTATCGTTTTTCTAGGGAGTCGTTAATTTATTTAACAAACCTACTAAAACCACACATCTCAAACGTGACAAACCGCGGGTCAGCGCTTAGAGCCGAACAAATTCTTTGTATTGCTCTGCGATTTTTCGCTACGGGGAGTTTTCTCTACAATGTGGGCGATGCAGAGCATGTGGGAAAGGCAACCGTGTGTAGAGCCGTTCATACAGTATGCATGGCACTGAAACGGTTTCTACACACTTTTGTACAGTTCCCTGGCCATAAACCTGTGCGCTTTATTAAAGAAGAATTCTACAGGGTTGCAGGTTTGCTCTCAGAAATTCTGTCATCTACTTCAATTAAATTACATTTCTTAATAGGTTTATTTTGACTGCACACACATAAAGGCTACACAGACTTCTTAAATTTGTAATTAATCTTAATTTCAGGGTTCCCAAACGTGATTGGGTGCATTGATGGCACCCACATTCCTATTAAAGCTCCATCTATCAATGAGGGAGACTATGTTAATAGGAAGTCTGTGCATAGCATCAACGTACAGGTAGCTATATTTTGGCTCCTTAATATTGGTGTTACAAATAGGCCTAATAAACTTATTGTTCTCCACAGGTAATATGTGATGCAACCCACCTCATCACTAATGTTGAGGCAAAATGGCCTGGGTCTGTACATGACGCCCGAATATTTAGAGTCATCTCTGTGCAACAAATTTCAACAGGGTACGTTTTGTTAGACAAATGCTTGTAGTCTTTATTACATTTACAAAACACCTCTAACATTACAGGACAGTTCTATGGTTACTTGCTGGGGGACAGAGGATACCCTTGCATCCCCTATATGACGACACCCTACCCGGATCCTGAGCCCGGACCACAGACACGCTTCTACCGGTCTCACAGCAGAACACGGGCCAAGGTGGAGATGACCATAGGCATTGTTTCAGTGTCTGCGTGGGCTCAGGGTCACTCCAAATAGGGCATGTGACATCACAGTTGCTTGTGTGGTACTTCACAACATTGCCACAATAAGAGGAGAGAGGCATCCCCCCTGTCCTGATGAAGATGACCTAGAACAACACCCAATGAATCTGGCAGACC